>NC_073724.1:21253467-21561383 GCF_023634155.1 Falco peregrinus
ATTTTCTGGCAATTAAAAAAAATATAGAAATTAATCTCTTTCTCTGAAAGCCCCATGAAATGTTTGTAAATGTTTTAGTGTGGACATCATTCATTTTTTTATAAAGCTTGTAAAAATTAATTTCATTATATTTTTGTCTTGGAAGGTATCTTGCCATATGCCCTACATAAAGCCAAATGAATTTAGGAAATGGTGACATGAATTTTACCTAAATTTCTCTATGACATTCATCAAATTCAAAATTAAAAGTTTTTTTTCACAAAAGCAATACAATTCATTTTTTTCCTCTCTTTTTCACTGAAAATGGAGAGATGTGAAAACTGTCTGAAAAACAGTGGGATACTCTTTTCATGTTATCAGATTTAGTTCTTAGTAAGACAAGACAGATGACATATTTATAAATTAGTTGCAGAATAAGCTGAATGACACTTTACACAGCAGTCATGGTTGAAGTCCTGGCTCATGGAGGTTTTGTTATCGACATTCAAATGAGTAAAAATTTCATACATGGTTTCTGAAGAAATGTTTTTTCTCTCATTATGCTAGGACTCGTATGTCTAAACTTAATACATGTGACTGTTCCTACTGAGCTCAATGGGACTAAAGTTAAAGCTAAGCCAGTGCATACTTCTTCGCAAGGTAGGTGTTACAGAGCTAAAATATTCTCAACTCTGTAGAAGAGATTTTATGCAGATGGATGCACAGCGTGGGTCTCCAAACCTCAGAAGTTGTATGTGTATGCAAAATCAGCCACTTTTTTTCTATATAGGAGGAGGACAATTTCCTCACTTTTTTGGTCTGTGCCTGAGAACATCTTTATCAAGGGCTATTAGAAAAGTCTGACGACACTCCCAGTTCAATGCAAATAATCTACCTTAAAAACTGAGCGCTCGGAAAGCTAGACCTAACTACAGTCTCACTGTAGGAGACGACACTTCGCAGAGCACTGACTGCAGATGACATTAGGAAGGACATTGATAAAAAAAACAATTACTTCACTCTAAAGAGGAAAAAAGAGACCCAGAAAGAAACAAGAAAAGGTTTGGAGTTATGGTACCATAGGTATCTCAAAGATGACAACTGAGCAAGAAGGGTTGCAAAAGTATCTTAAAACATGGTGATAGGTTTGACTGGAGACAGCCCTCTTTGACATGCATGTGAAATTTAATGGACTCTACACTTTGCCCAGACTCTCACTCACTGCTGACCGGAAGAAAACGCACAGAGGCTGGACATTTCCTTGGTTGTTCTTTTCCATGTTTAAATTACAGCAAAGCTTTTAGTATTAGAAGTAATTTTTTTATTATTATTTTTGACTATGAATGTTCTCTTGATGCCTTTATGATCAAAGGGCCCTTCTACAAAATAGGCACTCATTTCACTAAAGGAGGCAGCTGCTTTGACAACAGTTTGCAGCCACAATTAAGGTATTTAAAAAGCAAACCCAAGCAGAGCACTAAGGAAGTAGGTTTACACCGAGGTTGTATTGGGTTTGCACGGCAAGGTTTTGGTAGGGGAGGGCTACAGGGGTGTTTTTTGTAAGAAGATGCCAGAAGCTTCCCCTGTGAGCCAATGCCAGCTGGCTGCAAGACAGACCCACCACTGGCCAAGGCTGAGCCAGTCAGTGACAGTGGTAGCGCCTCTGGGACAGCATATTTAAGAAGGGGGGAAAGCTGCTGTGCAACAGCAGTTGCAGCCAAAGAAAGGAGTGAGAATATGTGAGAGGAACAGCCCTGCAACCCCCCCAAGTCCGTGCAGAAGGGACAGTAGGAGCTCCAGGTGCCAGAGCAGAGACTCCACCCCAGCCCGTGGTGAAGCCCACGGTGAGGCAGGCTGTGCCCCTGCAGCCCATGGAGGTTAACGGTGGAGCAGATACCGACCTGCAGCCTGTGGAGGACCCCACACTGAAGCAGGTGAATGCCCAAAGGAGGCTGTGACCCCATGGGAAGCCCACACTGAAGCAAGCTCCTGGCAGGACTTGTGGACCTGTAGCAAGAGGAACCCAGGCTGGAGCAGGGGAAGTGTGAGGAGTCCTCCTGCTGAGGAGCAAAAAGCAGCAGAAACAATGTGATGAACTGACTGTAACCCCTACTCCCCATCCAACTGCACTGCTGAGGAGGAGGAGGTAGAGAAAATCAGGAGTAAATTCGAGCCTTGGAAGAAGGGAGGGGTTGGGGGCAAGGCATTTGAAGATTTATTTTCTCATTACCCTATTCTGATTGATTGGTAATAAATTAAACTAATTTCCTAAAGTTGAGTCTGGTTTGCCTGTGATGGTGATTAGTGAATGATCTCTCCCTGTCCTTATCTCAACCCATGAGCCTTGCGTTATATTTTCTCTCCCATGCGCAGCAGAAGAGGTGAGTGACAGAGTGGCTTTGGTGGGCACCTGGCATCCAGCCAGGGTCAACCCACCACAGAGGTAAACCATAGTGGACTTTTAAGGGGTATGGCACCTTTCTGTAGATTTGCCGTGTTTCTTATTGTGATTGCAGGGTAACAAGGCTGGGAATGCAGGTGAGGGTTCAGTTTCCTTGAAGGTCTCATACTTTCCACATGCATAAATTAACACTACATCAGCATTATGGTTATTTGCCAGAAAAGGGTTTTCCAGGTTTCCCAGTTTCTGAATATTGCTGATGCAGATACACAGCAAAGAGGAAAATGACATGAAGAAACTACTGTTTTGTCTTTTTATTTAAAACACAGCATGGCTTGAGTTTGCTTTGATGTCCTATTAGTGAGACTGTTTTCTCTCCCTAGTACATGAAATTATATTATAGGCACTGGGAAAAAAAAAACCAAAAAACAACCAAACAAACCACAACAAAACAAACAGAGAAAGTTCAGACAGGTCTGGATGAATGCCATTTTATGAAGCCATGACACTGAGAAAGACAGTAAAGGTCTGCTTCCTTAGGTCTGTCAGAATTTTGCTCTGTTTGCTGCTCCGCAGAGGTGGCCAGGAGCTGGGCAGCATACCAGCTCTGGCTCTCTGGCTCCCAGCCACAGCTCAAACACACCAGCATGCACGCCGGCTCGGCAGCACCCGACGGACACAGCTTTGCCATACCTGGTCCCAGGTCCCCAACTTTGTGGCATCAGCACAGGCTTTGCATGCTGAACGGTACTGCACCATGGTACACAAATATGTCTTTATGTGATGATCCAAAATCATGCAGGTGGATTTCCCTAACCGCTTGGTTTGAGTTTTTAACAAAAATGCCTTTCCCTCTTTCCTTTTCTCACCCCTTGTGCTTCCCCCTCCCAGTGCGTGCACATCTGCTCAGCTCAGAGGGCAGCTGGCGCACCCTGCATGGCATGCCCTTCTTCAGCAGAGCATGCTCATATTCCGGCTTCCTACCCAAACAGCAAAGGAAGATCACTCAATGGCCTGGCAAGGTAACTTAACGGCATTTCTAGCAGAAGCCTCCCTCTGTGCCTGATTTCCCACTCCTCAAACAGTCTTAAGAGCTAGAGAGGTCACTGCAGTTGGAAATGCCCCTGGGAGCTTCCCCGGCAACTACAGCATGGCAGGAGTGAGCAAAACGCAGGAAGGCTCTGCCAGCTTATCACGGGGGCAATGGCTACCACATGCCCCAGGGGGTCTTCACCCTTCTTCCCGGGTGGCCAGAGCCCCCTTTGCAGGACGCAAGCCTGCAGCTGGGGAAGGAGGCAGCAGGGCACTGCCAGCTCCTGCTGCACCCACTGACATTCTCCCTTCCAGAGAGACGTGTAAAGCTTCCCATCTGCTGGCAGCATAGGGGTCTGAAAAACTCCTCAGCCAGAGTGGTGAAAATGGGCTGTGTCTTGGAGGGCAGGGGAGTGCATAGCACAGTGAAGAGTTTAAAAGGGTACACAAAAAACCTTTCCGAATTGAGATACAGCTCCATGCAATTTACCACAATTTAACATGAACAAACAAACAAACAAAACTAATCTCTTGGTAATGGGGCAACTGCAGACTGCTCACAGATGTAAAAAAGGGAGAAACCAGTCTGTGGGCTGACTGCCAAACTATGACCATCTTGCTGATAGATCACACTGTAGCCATTTTTCCTGCCCCTTCATCTGGCGTTGCTGCTGCTAGTGTCGCATGAAAGCTTTCAGAAATGTGCAGGCACAGAATACTGCAAGCATTAGCACTGGGTGAAGGATGAAGAAGCGTAGTCTTCCTCAGCCCTTACCCAGGGAGATCTTTGCTGGTGCCACTTTGACCCCATGTCTGCCCAGCACATAACTCAATACGTGCTGTAACAAGGTACAGTAAATTGGTGTGAGCGATATGCCCTGTCAGTATAAATTCACACAGCTGTGCCTGTTCCACCAGCACGGCATTTGCTGTCATAACCTTTGCACATGCCACATAAAACCAAGACTTTTTAGCTTCTCTCTGAGGGCAAGAAGACTCAGAAAAGCCCTCCGTCCATCTGTCAGTCATTTCCACCTGTCCTCACAAAATAACAGCAGCTTTCACGAAGATAATTCCTCTTCTGTGAATTTGGCGAGGAGCAGCTGGTGGGGAGAGAAGAGCAGCAGCCCCTCGGCAGGCAGGGCAGGCAGGGTGGGCAGCCCAGGTACCAGGAGCCCTGCTGAAGCAGAGGATATTAAAGTGGGGAGTGAGGGAAAGGAGAGCTTTGAGAGAAATCTGCTGCCTGTCTGCAGATAACCAGGTTTCATTAGATAACTTTGTTTCAGAAACCTGCAGGAACATGCAGATAGTCAGGTTTCTGCTCACGGGACAATGCCTGGGAGGACATCTACAAAAAGTACTTAGTGGTTCACCACTGTGCATGGGTGAAGTTTTTTGCTCCTGTAGGCTGATGGCAAAGCTCAGCGAGCAGCTGTGTGGCTCCATCCAAACTGAAAAACACGTTTTCGGTGTTTTAGTTTTCTCTTTTAAGAGCAATTTTCTGCTGGCTTTCTTAGTAACTCTTGACATCACTGTTCTAATAAAATTATCTCATGTTCTGAAACATTTGGATAATGAATTGAGTAATAGAGCTGTCAGCTCTCCGCTCCTCAGCTGACCAGCTGTCACACCAAGGACTGTCTTTTGCAATTGGTAGACGTTGGTTTTGATGTTTAATTCCCGTCTTTCATCAAAAGACTTTCTTTGAAAAGCGTATTTGAAACATGTATGTGTTGGAGATGTTTCTTGTATCTAAATCACCTGCTAGAAGCAACTTGGTTTTCTTGATTGAAGATTTTTTTTAAGAAAGAGTTTTTTCTTCAAGTTGGGATTTTTGTTATGAAAGTGATTCCTTTGCATTATTCAGACCTGGTGACAATTAATTGCAAAATCTCCACATAAGAATAGTGCACCTTGTGCACAACATTTCCCTTGTACTGAAATGGCTCAGAGACACAGAGCACCACATGCTGAAGTCCCTTGCCTCTCCCTGTGAGGATCGGTGAGTGGGATGAGGGCAGCAGGAGGCCTTTTGTGTTTAGCATATCTTAATAGGTAGTGGTGGCTGATTGCCACCGCTGTTCCATGATAACTATCTTGGAGTATTTATTCCACAAAAGGGCTAACATCATTCAGAGTTTGTAGATTAGAGGTGGTAGAAGGACTCTTTTTTTCAGTCACAGAAAAGGACCTTAGACAATACTGTATTAAGCACGGAGGGAGAAGTTAACAGCATGTAGAAATCTGGCAAGTCTTCAGCAGGCTTTGCTAAGGCAGACACAAATTTTGATACATCCATTTTCTTTCTAAACATCAAAAGTCACTCTCAAGCTCCAGTAAGTATGGGGACATGCAGAAGGACAAGCTCTGCTCTATGGGGGGACATGTACAGCAGCAAATAGAACAGTTTCATGAAAATAGAACCATTTTCATTAAAACATGTAGGTATGGTTATGAGCATAATACTGAAGTTAAAACTCGCTGCAAAGCAGCATTCAGAAATTCTTCTAAGAAGATTGGTTTTACATTCCCCTCTGCAAACTGGGCAGAAAAGGAGACAAAAAAATCAGTCTCATTTATGAGGAGCAGACCTACATTTCAGACTCTGCTATAAATATAAAACCGTAAATTCTTAAGTGTTCCACGATTTTCTAGTTGTTTATTCAACATCCAGCAGCACGTTTGAGAGAAGCATTTGAAACAAAGAGGAAATCAGTCAGTCAAGGCTTTGAATTCTTTCTACCTGGGACGATGGTATCCAATCTGAATAATCCTCATGCAAAAAGACAGTGAGTCCTGCCACAGTCCTGCTGGGACCCTGCACCAGCTCCTTGGCCCATGTGTCAGAGGGATGAGGTTCCACAAGGTCTGGGGCAGGTGGATGAAGGCCACCTGCTCATCTGGTGGACCTAAGTGGCCCAATGCCTAGCTGCCCTGTGGCGGCTGTAGGGATGCGCTTGCCACAGCTACCACTCCTATCTGTGGTACTGTGTATCTGCAAGAGAGGCCTCCAACTTCCATCCCTGGAGGATTTCAAAACCTGCCTGAAGAAAGCCCTGAGCAGCCTGGTCTGATCCCAGAACTGTCCTGCTTTGGGCAGGAGATTGGACTGGAGAGCTCCCAAGGTCTCCTCCAGCCTCAATGATCTCATTGTCCTATGAACAGCTGGAGAGATTTTCTGGGACAGAAGTTAGCCAGCACAGTTTGGGAAAGTGGCCTTTAGCTGAAAGAATGCAGATGATGTTCCCTTCCAGTGTATTGCATAGGCTCTTCTTCCATTTTTGCATGCACACACATCCTTCTGCACTGCTTTGGTGGTTCAGAGCAAATACAGTACTGGTTTGATTGATCTCTTAATATGAGAACATTTATACCAACCTTTCGTTGGTCTGCGCTGTGAATCTGGCTCTGCAAATCCCTGCAGTATCCAGCACCTCCTCTACGTGACTGGTAGCAAGGAGTAAACAGAAAGAGCAGAATAGTTTCTGCAGATTAGTTACTTGCAATTGTATTTTTCAAGGATCCATCTCAATGCATAGTTCAGTTCTGAAAAGGGAATATGTATTTTACATATTTTATTTATTCTTTTTCTTTTGTATCATGGATAGCTTTTGATTTTCACAAAGGCTGTTATTCCCTTTAATAATATCAGGAAGGATGTAGGAAAGTGGGCAGAACTGCAGTGACTCACTTCCATTTACAGATGCAAACACTGCCTTCCATATTTGTCTGTTCCAGCAATTTGCATTGTGTTTTGGGAGGAAAGTTGTGAGCTTTGCATCTAACTGGTTGTTGCCACCTTCACAGCACAAGGAAGAAAAAATATTTGGATTTCCTGGCTGCTGCTTATGACAGGTAACTATAGAGAGCAGAAGTACCTGGCAGGTAATTCACTATAACACCTCCTGGTTATACACCTGACTGATATTTGCCTCTAGCTTTTTCTTTTTTGTTCGTTTGGTTTTTTGTTGTTGTTGTTCTGCACAATCATGTAGACTACAGAAAATTTTGTCAAATAGCATAACATACAAGACAACAGTTGCTTCTGCTTCAGGACAGATAACAACAAAAATGTAGCAAACCAAAATGTCCGAGATGAACAAGGGCCTTTAAACACTACACTGTGAAGTACTTAACTGCAAGTAATTCATGGATGTTCTCACTTTACCAAATGCCTCTTTTCTGCTTGTGATAGGTGATCAAGAACCATGCGAGCCCTTGCCCTCGGTGTGCTGAAGTCATCTGTGCTTTGATGCTGGTTTGACCATTAGCATACTGGTGCTTCCCTACCCTCCTTCCTCCCTGAGCATGGGGAGGAGGGCAGGGAGGCATTAGTTTCCCAGGAGTGGGGAAAGTAACCTGCTAGACCAGACAGCACATTGAAAGGTTATGAGTATTTGGAGTGACTTGTAGGCACTGCTCTAACTTGGAGGAGAAAAGGCAAGCAGCTCTGTATGTCGAATTAAGTCTGGGTTTTGTTTCTGTAAGGATGAGCATCATGGCTGCTGAGATACAGAGCGACTGTGCATGCAACTGTATGCTTAAGGCAGGCTTGCCTTGCTGTGCATGCGATGGTGAGATAAAAGTCATGCTGTTGCTAAACTAAGCTTTTATGGCAACAAACTCTCCTGGATCAGCTCTGATGGTGCATCTGTATACTGCATCATCCCCACTCAGACTCATTGTACATGTTGGAGAAGTCTTCCAGGGTCTTATCCTTGTACGCCACATAAAACTATTCACAGCTAGTTCATGTCTATTCATGGTTAATTCCCCGTTATGTATATAAAGCGCTGCCAATACACACCAGTTTGTGTTCCACTGGAGGGCCTATAGTTGAACATAAATACTGAAACTCATTATAATTAAACTCCTTAAAATCGCTGAGTAACTGTCTGTCCTGGTACTGTGTGCATATGTACAGGATTTTCTCTGTTATTAATAAGCCACTGTATCTGAAATCCCACCAGATATGTCTGAATGATGACAGAAATGGTGAAACTGAAGCTGTACGTGCTCTCAAGGGAATCATTTTAGGCACAAAGGAGGAAGTAACCTTCAATAATGTTTATGCATGTCATCCATTATTACAATAGTTAAGTGCTATGGTTATCCAGTGCCAGAGAAAAGCAGGCTTAGGGGACTTGGTGTGGCTTTGATACAAATAGCAAAAAGCCATTTGCCTCTTTAGTGTTGAAATTGTTTTTACACCCTGACTAAGTTGGCCCATATTAACCAATATGCCAGATGGATATAGGAAATGCCTTAGATTTTATGGCGCTTTACAACTTGCAAATTACCCAAACCTATTTGCTAGAAATTATTCAAGATATTAAGGCCTCTATTTTCAGAATTAGCTTCAAATTCTGTGCCTGCAAATAATTACAGGTACAATTCACAGTAAATAGTTGCAAGGGCATTTTCTGATACGTAGATCTCTGCCTACCTGATTATGCCGCAAAAAGATGGCTATGTGCTATGAAATGTTCCCAGAGTAATCTGTCTCTGGCAAATTTCTTCCATGATGGAGCCTGAGCTGAAGTCCTCTCAAAAAACCCAAAGTTAAAAAGTGATTATACGATTACTGTTTATCTTTGTGGAGCACAGCTTTAAAAATGTTTCTTTAAATATATTCTTTATTGTCATCATCATTTCCCTGGGGTCTGCTGCATGGGCAAACTTATGGTCCATCACCTAAAAATGTCAGTGTGATGCCTTTGGTACACATAAGAAAGATAGATCTTCCTTGATGTTGTTATAAAAACTGTTTTCATGTTCCAGCATTTGGATTTATGAAGCATAGTGTATATGTATTATATAAATTTCTTTAAAGTAGTAGACCTACAAAAAGTAAATAGGGCTACCATTAAGTAAAAAAAAAAAAAAAAAAAAAAAAAAAGAATGATGTTAAAGGAGGCAAAGCATCACAGGTTTTATAAGGCTTAATTTCCAACCTGCTCCTTGGGCTTGAGACAGTTTACATCTAAATATTAGGGTGAAGAGGTTATTTAGATTAATTCCAAATTTCTGCTTACAGTGAGCCACTGCTAAGGCAGTGTGCCCTCTGGAAGCAGTGGGCATGTGGGTGTGAGCGACTGAACTGAAATGTCTGAGATGCTTACAGTCAGATTTTGGTATGTTGTGGAACTATAAACTGATAAAGCTGAGAGTTTTATACATAAAAATCTGCAAATAATTTTTACTATCTATTATCATCTCAGTGTGCTATCTCTCTCCTCAGCTGCCTAGAAAAAGCATGTGGTGTCTCGATCTTTGTTCCAGAAGCCCATGGCTGAAGTTGTAAGCTCTGGTCAGATTTCTAACGATTTTCAGGAGGAAATTTTTATATGTATAACTGGAAGTTAAATATCTGCTGCAAGAAAGAGTGCCTAACTGTATCCCGGCAGCCACACACACACTGAGGCAGGACAAAGCTTGGGAACCTGGCATATTGCCGACATGCCATCTAAAGCCAGTCTTAGTGAAAAATGATCCTCTGTGCCAATGAAAAAACATCAGCTTGACAGAGATTTTAATGGATAATGGCACTGGGGAAAGTCAGTGGTGGAAAAACATTTAGCGCGTCCAGTAGCCCAGAGACTCTCATTCACTGGGAGAGTGAGGCTCCAGTGTCCTAGGCAGATGGAGCAAAGCCTTCAGCCTGGGTCTTCTGCCCCTCCTGTAGTAAATGCTCCTACTGATGCCACTTTTTTCATAAAGTTCCACAAGGGAATGTTTTGTCAAAAACATCTGACACGGAATGATTATCACTGCCCCCGAAATTATGGCCAGCTGGCAATTCAGGAAATTACAACGTTCAAATTTTTTGGGCATGATTCATTGGGCCAGGGCTATTCCCAGTTCTTCTACTCCTTGAGATATCCTCTGATTTTGGTTGGTTTTGGCAGTAGGGAAAAAATATTTCAGACAGACTGTCTTTGTAACCTTAGATGGTTGCAGGTAAGTGGCTATGGCAACTCAACCTCCCCACCCTGCCTTATGGGCCAGCCAGGTTTAGTGCCTGCAGCTGCAACCATGTTGCTCACCTGGAAATGCCCATGTCTGCTTTCTGCATGAGAGAGACAGTCTGCACCTCCTTCAAAGCAGCAGTGTTTAATATACAAATATTAACGGCCCTGACAAGTTTTTCCAGCTACACTATGGCTCCACAGGGCAGGGAAAGTGAAATATGGATGGAGCTAATGTTTATTTTTCCCTGCCCTGTGGAGCCACTGTGTAGCTGGAAAAACTTGTCAGGGCTATTAATTCCCTTGGAGTAAAATAAAAGGTCATTTTTAAAAATGTAAATTATGACATTCTTAATCATTCAGGTGAGTAAGTATGCCGGCAGTGAGTTACTAAGGTAGGAAGAGGATGCTTCCTAATAAACACTGAAGAGCAGAGAGATTCCCTCCACTAAGTGATGCAGCATTCAGATTTATTAAAAGGTTCCCTAGTCAAAATCACCTTGTAATTTCTGACATAACCTCTTTACTGGCATCTGCAAACTACTCGTAATGACCAGGGCCCAGCTTTATGGACTAATTAACTTATGAAAATAAGAATTTTATTTCCTACTGAGCTTCCATTCTAAAACTTGGTCCTGTCTTTGCTTTCAAATTGGGTGACACTTTATTTTTCCAGAGAAGGTTGTAGCTACCATGAAATTTAATGCAAATATCATGGTACTGACAAAGAGATTGTAATATACATACACACAAGCTTGCATAATGGCACATACCATAAATATACCATGCATTTTCTAGGACAAGTTATCGTAGGGCAGGATGCGGTGGATGGATTCTAACTGTAATCTCAATTGAAATATTTGGAGTGGGACTTTGCTAACATTTTTTGCTATGTCTTCCATTTGGTACTTGTAGAGAATGCCAAACAGGAGAGACTTCTGGGAAACAGTTCTGAAATCAATAAAAAAATGTGTGAAATAAGTAGGAATTCTATCCAGAAAGGAGAGGGAATCAATGTTTTATTCAAACTTTCAAAAATTCATTCTAAACCATAGGCTAAACTTTCTTCAAAGTTAAGGTTCCAGAAAGCTTGCACTGACTGAGAACATAAATGGAAAGGATTTATGGAGATATGCAAATATAGTGAAGGTTACAGTTCCTTCTGCAACGTTGCCTGCATCTGTGAGCAAATAATAATGTGTCTCTGTTGTCCAGAAGCACTGTTGCCGTCTCTTGAAAAGATGAAGAAAATCTGACTTCATAGGTGATAACTGACAGATAATGTCTTTAGGCTTTTTGATGGCTGTGAACTCTGTCTCTCCATCGCTAATGAAGGTAAAAACTGACAGCCCCACAGAGGTGTTATGGTCATACAAGCTTCTGTCATGGGGGGAAGCAGCTCTCATGCCAGTGTGTCGCAAAGTCAGCTTGTTAAATAGAAATTAATTCTCCTCTTTTAGCTATTCTGAATTTAGGATGGACAGAATATGAGAAAAAGAAAAGAGGTCTGCTAGGCGTATGTGAACCGTTGCTTTGAAATTCATTTTTTCACAAATTCGTGTAGTGTTTAATTTTGTACACTTTCAGCCAAACCTCCCCCAAAGGCAGGCTGAGTTCTGAGTGCCCAAAACAAGCAAGGATTTGCCTCTTGGTACTGTAATGAGATGAAGCACCATAACAAGCAGTGTGTCTTGAAACCTGACAGTTATTGACAAAAACAGCTATAAAGCACTTAAAAAGAGCAATACTGAGATAACTCAGCAAGCAGCATGTGGCAATGCCACAGAGGCAACTCATGAACAGTTGCATTTAGTCAGGTCCTGTTGGCCCACGTAGTGGCAGGATGCTTCATCCTCTTCTGAAAGTGATGAGAATAAATCTGCATAGGATTGCCTTTGGAAGTGGTGAGAGAAAAGGGAACAGGACATACTCCCTAAGTTCCGCAGAAGCAGGTCTGATTATAGCTTCAGAAGACAAGTCAAGGCGAAGGCAGTAATCTGCCATATATCCCTCGCAAGGACTGCATCCATCCTTTTCTTGTGTGGTCTCTCTGACATGTCCTTCAGACTGCAGCTTCCCTCCTCTGAGCTCATGTCCAGCCCAAATGCCTGAGGGGTGGCCTCGGCAGCCTGGCTCCTGCACCAGACCTCAGCAAAGAGCAACGCAAAGCTTGGGGCACACGGGGAAGGAAAGATGCAGCCAGAATAAGAAATTTTTGCTTCTCTGACATTCAAATTAGCTCTGCCAACATGTGGAGACACAAGGATGCATTGTTGGCAACCTCAGCTGCATATAGGGAAATTGCAGAGGTATTTATTAGCTGGCATCCTGGTGGAAGGACCTTGTGACAAAGGACAAGAAAAAAGCTGGGGTACCTGATGCTTTGCTTTGCCTCAGTTTTCAGCGATAAGACCTGCCACTTCATCTTCCAGTTTCCTGAGCCTATGCAAAGTACGTGGGAGTGTAGCACTTCCCTTTGCAAGGGAAGGAGTTAGGCATTGTAGTGGAATGAAGCTGGGTTAATTAGCATTGATAATACACAGCTGTGGGCTGGCTTCAGGGGTGTTGGGTTGGCTGATGTAGATCAGGTGCAGCTGTGGCAGGTTGGGCAGCCAAGGAAGAGGGAGCAACCAAGGAAGAGAGAGCAACCAAGGAAGAGAGAGGAGGAAGAAGCAAGAGGAGAGAGAGCGTGGGCCCTGGGTGAGGAGAGACAAGGGGAAGGCAGCAGAGGGACTGGTATGAAGGGTATACTGATATGAGATGGTAAGAGACCTTGTTGCAGCTTGATAGTTTGGAGAGTGCTGCGATAAGGCATTGCTTAGGCCAATGGGGCATGATCAATAAGCCCAGAGGGGCTGTGTCTGAGGGTGCTAGGCAAGCTGGGTGATGCCATTGCAAGGCCTTTTTCCATCGTCCTTAAAAGGTTGTGATAAATGGGACAGTTTCTGGTGGATGAGAAGGCAGCAAATGTCACCCCTGTCTCTGAGAAGAGCAAGAAAGAGCATCTGGGTAAGTATAAGCTGGTCAGCCTCACCTTAGTCCCTGGGAAGGTTATGGAGCAAATCTGTCGGGAAGCTATTCCCAGCTACATGAGGGACAAGAAGGTGGTTGGGAGCAGCCAGAAATAAAATCCTTCCTCTCTGCCCCCAGCACTGTCCCTGATGAAGTCAATACAAGGCAAAACAGCTGGTTGGAAGTATTGAAGAATGAGATACTTCAGGTTTCTAGGTGAAGGCTTTCACATTTTTACTCTTTCAGATTGTGTCTATAGCCGTAACATCCTTGTGGCAGGCATATGTCTTTCTGCAATGAGGCTGCTGCTCTATTTTCTGCATAGCCTTAGCATGCTGAGTGGAGGTGTTAGCTTTGTGCTGTGAAGTAGGGAAGGGGTAAGGCTTTTAACAGCGGGTTTTATTCTTGTGACTTCAGCCTTTCCCTGCAAAGGTCATAAAAGCATCTATAAAATATTTGATTTTTGTAAATACCCTAAAGCTGTCACATAATCATTGCCTGCTTTTCACTCCCTGACAGGGCAGCTGTTGTAGTTATGGGAAAAGTACATGAAGAAAACTGTGGAATATTAACACTGAAATTCCAGTAACAAAAAAAATGAAGGAAATGGAAGCTTTTGTTGCTGTTGTTCTAGCCATAGTGCAGACTCTGTATTATATAATTACAGTAAACTGAACAATACAGTTTCGCACTAACATCTAAATGCACAACAGTAATGCCAATCTGCTGAGCACTCCCCACTATAACGGGTTATGCTGGTTATCTTCTCACAAACATCGCTTAATCCCCTTTATCAGAGCAATGTTCCTATGCTAAAACCAAGCAAATTAACAGTGTCCTGGTTAGGATTTTTTTCAGTCTGATGATACCCTCTTCCCTTTTCCAGACATTCATCACACAGACATCCCTGTCCCAAGGAAGCAGCAATGCAGTAAACACCACTTATGCCACCAGACTGTCAGTATAGTACCAGTATAAAGGACAAAATTATAAAATAAAATTTGTCCTCTAAATCAGTTTAACTTTTGACAAATATTTACTGAAATGTCAGCAGTGACAAATGCGATGTGCAACAGGGAGCAAGCTTGAGTAGAGAGGTCTCCACACTTAAGCATGTACATGTCCTAAAATCATGAAAGGATCGTTTCAGGCAGAGCCAGGAGGCCAGCTGAAATATAAGAGGGTAAAGTCTCATCTGGCCTTACAGTCTATAAGGCCAATGCCAGGTTTGTGTAAGCCACCTGAACAGCATGAATCTCTGTGCCACACCAGGGACTATGCCACGCGGTATGACTGGTAACACTAACATCTCCTCATTGTGAGCCTAAGTGATGAAGCCTCGTGTTTTTATCGGGAGAGGGATCAAATTAGTGCATTTGTGCAAGTAAACTTGACTGCATATTCTGCAGTTACTGGTCCATGTCCTGCTTTCATAGACAGAAGGAGAAAGTAAGAAAGATGTTGCCCTGTAGCCTTTGGACAAATGTTGGAATAAATGTGCTCCATCTACCTTTACTGGGTAGTGCTCATAATGGATCAAAGCACACTTCCTTCAGTTTATCCACGTGATGTACATGGAAGAAAGTTTGCCTTATGAGTCTGAGATAGACTCACACATTACAGTTTCACATATGGCTTACAGTATTATAAAGAGAAAGAAAAGACAAAAGTTCAGCCCTGGAATCTTGGAAGAGTTTGTGGATGCCACATCTCAAAAGACACTTGTGTGAACTTGTGCATGGACCAAAATGTGCGGTTTAAGGCTACTGTGCTAGATGTATTTAATGGGAGTTCTCTTCTACAAGATGTGGCAGATCAGGATTTTCTCTGTGTCTGCTTCCAGGCAGTAGATAATCTTGTCTGTGTAAGCCTCAAGGAGGTCAGAAGCTGATTTAACAGCCTTATCTTTCTGGAAAAGAAACCTTATTCCCAGAGGTATAATATAAGTGCTCATGTAGGTAATGAGCTATTGAACTTTCCTGAGAAATCATGAGTGTGATCCTGCCTTGCCTTGCAAGAGCTGAAAATGGTTTCCAGCTGCCGGGAGTTTGGCAGCCATAAAATCAGTTGAGTCCTGGCTGCAGTTTCTACATGATACGTCATGAGATACTACTTTTCATTAGGTAGTGAGCTTTTATGGGTCTCAGGCTGTCTCTTAGGTGTTTTTAAGCAGTGACAATGTTCCTTTCCCATGCTGTGTGTTCCCTGAGGTAGCCATTTTCTCTCTCTGGGTCTCCTTGCACACCTCTCCTCTTCGCCAGTTAAGCATCTTGAGAATGAAGTCCTCCTCAGGAAGGAGGAAGCTAAGTGCTTGCAGGAATTTAGTAGCTGCCTTTAAGCAACACAGGCACCTCTCCCCTGCCCTTAACATCACCAGAATTGTGAAGTTGAATGTAGGTACCTCTCAGACCTCTCCTCCTCTGATTTGCTTCTCATTTCCTTTGGTCTTCCTTCCATCCCATCACTTCTTTTTCAGTATCTACCAAAGTGACATCTGAATCTGTGGTCATTAGTTTTGCTTCCTTTCCCTTGGTGCTCTTGTTCCTTTCTGTCAGTGTCGTGGTCCCTGCTTTCAAGACAAGCCATTTTGTTTCCTTCTGTGCAACAGTTTGTTTCTCATCTCTACTTTTATTCATTCTCCATGAGGAGTATTCTCACATCTGTTATTTTACACTGCGCCAGTATTTACTTTCATCACAAATATTTTCCTTCCTAAATCACTTTATTCCCTTTTTCAGCCCACCCCAACCAATATTAATCAGTGCTTTGAGTCTCACATTTTATTTTTCACTCTTGCAGAAAACTGAGGTTTTTCTACTAAAAAGCCCATTTTCCCCAAAGGTGGCAATAACTGCCATGATCTTTCTCTTCAAACCCTCATTCAGCTACTTTGCTCCTTGTCTTGGTTTCTAACTCATGTCATCATCCTTCTGCTATCAACCTCTCCCTCACTTTTCATTTAACTTTCACCTCCTCCCCTTCACTCTTCCCCATGTACCACTTTTCCCCTTCAGTTTCTATTACTCAGGCATGCAACTGTTCCTGTATTTTCTTAGTCCCTGTTGCAGTCTCATCTCTCCTCCCTCCTTTTCCATGAGAACCCATGAATTTCTTCTCCTGTGCTGGCTCTTTGTTTCTGGGTACAGTTAGGTTTTGACATGGGTGAAGAGATCCTTACCACAGTATCCAAGAGCAGTAGCTGCTCGAGACTGGACGATAGCATAGAGATAAGAGACTTGATCTTTATTAGCATTGATCTCATCTTTCAGACCTTTCCTTGTCTATTTTTTTATGGCCTCCCCTCTAGATGGCCTCTACACAGACAGCTGAAAACTGACTGTTTCAAATGAAGATAAACAGGTATTTCCAGAAATCCTAAATTCTCTGGGAAATGCTGAGTCAAAAAAGGGAAGTGATTTGTCCAAGACTGTCCCCACTCCCGCGACCACACAATTTTCAGTGCCTAAGCAAGCCCTGCCCCTTGCTGCTCAAGGTCTGTGCCCAGCACAGCTGGGTGTGCAGCCACGTGGTGGGACAGATGAAGGAACAGGTTCAGCTGAAAAAACTGTTTCTTCAAACTGAGATCCTTTTGGACAAGTCAGTTCCCTGCATGGTTCAGCATGGAGCCATACAAACAACCCCGCTGGGGGAACGGAGGGCCAGCCTGGTGACAGGAGCAGTCTCTGTGGGTAGAGGGCACACTGTGGTTCAGACTGGCTTCAGCAATACCTACTGGCATGTGTGAAACCACACACAAAAAAAAAAAAAAAAAAAAAAAAAAAGCGCAAAACCATCAATCAGTTGTTTTGCTCCCTACATCCATCAGTAATTGTCTCTCACTTACCGTGAAGCTTGTTTGATTTTGCTAGGTGACAAGGAAGCAAATGCAGTAATTTGGTCTCAGATTAAAACTAAATGACTGCTGCCTGAACAAGAAATCTCTTAGGTCAGCTAGAAGGCACCTGGGATGGGAATTACAGCATGGAGAGCATGGCAGCTAAATATTCCCATCACAGCATCCCTTCAGATGCAGAACTGACACAGTTTGGTATGCACTGGTCATCAGAAGCCAGGTGACCACATTTCTATCGATGCTGCCCTCAGCCACTGTTTTTCACGCTTAATTGCCACAGGCTTTCACACAAAGATGTAAAGATTATGTAAAAGTCATACTGGGTCAAAACTGATAGCACTGAGGGATTTCAAAGACCTTTCTTTGCTATCACCAATACATTGTTGTTTTTAGAAACATTTCCTAATAACTTTAAAATCACTGCAGCACCACTATCTCCATGCTACACTTGAAGATACGTGAGTAGTTTTAGATCTTGTTTTAGGGGCTTGTGTTAGGTCTTAAAAATATAACCACAACTGGAACCAGATGGCATTATTATTTGATATTATTTTAAAAATCAACTACAGATACATGTTCTACCCTAAAAATAGTTTTATAACCTTTAAGGAGAGAAAAGACAGTCTATGAATTCTAGTCTGGAATTGTGATTTAAACAGTCAGATTTCAAGGTGGCATGATTTCAGCTGTTCCTGTAGACTGGTAGCTTCTAATTTAGCCATAACTTAACTCAATAGCAGGCATAATCTCCTTGCTTAAGAAGTAATTAAATTTTTAATAAAACCAAGGAGATGCTAGGACAAAACTAAATTAATATGGCATAAAAGTTGTGCATACATATCATTAATTTAAAGACAGACTAGATGTTATTTAGAATGACTTAATTGAGTATTTCCAAATATGAACATTTTTAGATTCATTTGGAATGCATTTTCAATTCTGAATACAGTAGGTTTCAAATGCTTAGTACCAATGGAAGTCTCAATCCCTGTAAAGCTGTTCTTATATGTTACCAACATAAAAATGATAGGGGAACATATATTTGAGTTCTTATATGTTACATAATACTTGGGTTTATATGTTACTGGTACTGATACATGAGATCTGCATCAGATCTCAGCTCTGAGCAGCTCTCTGGTGAGTGTGTGCAATGTAATCTACACACTTCCAGTAACTGATGCAGCATGAGCTCAAGAAGACAAAGTTACGCAGAAGCCAAGTGTTTAAGTTAGTTATCTAAATTAAACTCAAAGGAAATGTTTCAGTCTTGCTGAGTTTGGGTTTAGGGGTCTAGGGTTTGTAGGGTTTGGTGGTTTGTTTGTGTTATTTTGGGGTGGGTGGGGTTTGTGGGATTATTTTGCTTTCTTTTCATTCTCCATCTAAGTGGAAAATTCTTATGAGTTATAGTTCCTATCAGCTTCCTATCTAAATATAAGCTACCACTTTCCATAGTCTGCAAAACATCATTTATAGCAATGAGGTACACATGAGTAATTGGAACCTGGATTTAACCTTCAGCAAAATATCCTAGAATGTATTCAGCTCATTTTCTAAAAATTTGCTAGAAAATGCACTCTTCTTCTAGGAACAATCAAAGTAAGATTTCCCCTTAAGCCCTTGAGTACCTGTGTGCATGTTGCTATTTTATTAGTTAATTTGCTGGCGTAGCAGTCAATACGCTCCTGGATTACTCTGAGAGTGTGCAGAGTATTTGCACACTGTGCCCAATATATACATATGAATTATCTTTTCTGGTTTAGCAGCACTGGTGTGCCCTATAAGCAGGTACTACTCAGGGTAACCATAGTTCAATAAAGCTTTTTGGTTAAACTCTACATCACATGTGTTTTCATAAATGTCTTTGGTGGTTTTGCTTTTTGATTCTTGTATAGCTCAAAAATAACATGAAGTTTTTCCAAGCAAAATAACAACCCTAAAAATGTAAGCCCATTCACTATGTGTATGGTGAAATACCGCCTATTCACCCAGACCTACAGAAGGAAAATAAACACATCGGAAAAGGTACAGTATAGTCATTCCACGTTTGGATCAAGAAACTATTGAAATTCGGATCACGTTATTAAAGGCTCCACCATCAGCAGCTTTTTACATACATGAAGTGTGCTGGTGGGTAATAGATAGCCTGCGTGCTACCGAACCACCTGCAGCTGACACCTTCCTTTGCCAACATGAGCAGAAGTGTCAAGGGCTCCATGAGCAGCGATACTGAACTGCACTGATCTGCTGCTGCCGTCAGTCTGTGCAAAGTAAAATCCATGTATTTAAAGTTCTCTTTTATAAAATCAGTGGTAACCTAAATGGTTTCTGTTGCGAGTGCGCATGTTCTGTGTAGAATAGATGCCCAAATGTAAGAATAAGTTTTTGGAGAGAGAAGGCCTGATTTTCTTAGTAATAATGAGTTTCAAAAAAAGATGAGCAGTTAGCCTGCACTGAAAACCTTTGCAAACATGACTCAACGTCAAATGGTTGAGAAGAAAGTAGAGGAGTTTTAAAATGCAATTGACTACGAAAACATGGCTTCTGTACAAGAGTACCATGGTATATTAGCCTACATAACCTCCACTGTAGCTGGAAATCACAAAACAACTAATGCAAGGAGAGAATCTAGCCCTAAGAAAGCTACTGGTGAAATACAGCACATTTCTGACCCCCCTTCCTCCCTCTGTTGATTACACGTTATCCAGACTGGCAGACCCCAGCACCTTTGTTTTGTGACTTATCACTGGGATCTGGATGATGGCATGATAAAAGGAATTTTATGTAACAGGATGAACAAGGACTCTGGACTGGCCTTCCTCCTATTAATTATCTTAGACTCTTTCCCTGCCTGATCTCTCTTTGCTGCTAAGTTGCTTCAAGTACCTTTAGGCCTCCTTCACCTGATGCTCAGTGCATCATCTGATGGGGTACACCCATCACTCTCTCCCGGAGGGCACGGGCATCTCTGCCACCACTGAGCTTATCCCCAGCTTCAGCAAAAGGAGGACTGTTTCATTCCCAATGACGACACCCTTGCTAGCCTCCAAGGACAGACACTTCTGATTTGGTCTTTTACCTTCATAGCCTGCCTCTCCTTTCTCCAGGCCCATACTGGTCGGCTCTGGATCCCTCCATGGAGGCTGCCAGCAGCCCACCCGAGGGCCCTCCAGCTCTCCTCTCCTGTGCCTGGGGGACATGAAAGGGGCTCGTGCAGCTCAGGGGCGAGATCTGGTTTTGTTGCAGTCACTTACGCTGGTACCTCACTGATACCCTTGTGGTGGTTAGTCAACTGCTAACGAGAGCCATCTCTTGAAGAGAAACACAGGGCAGCCGTGCTGGCTCAGGCCAAAGGGCAGGCTCTCCTGCTCTTGTCTCCAACAGTAGCAAACCGTGGATGTTTAGGAAAGAGCATGAGTATCTGGGAAACATATAGCAGTCTTTCCCCCAAGAACTCAGTGTCTGCATGTCTGTAGCTCACTCAGCTCCAGAGCCAGAGGTGATGTCTAGCCATTTATAGCAGGATCTGCTGGATTATTTTACCAGGACTTTTCCAATGCCTTTTTGAACCTGTGAAAGGCTGTTAGTTTCCTCAGTGCCCTGTGGCAAGGAGTTTCACAGTTTAACTGCAAGTTATGCGAGGAACCACTTTATAATGCTGTTGCAAATTTGGCCTTTGCTAGTTTCATTTCATGCCCCTTAGTCCTTGAATTCAGAAAGGCAAGGAAAGCTCATTCCCAATTCACCTTCTCCTCCACCTTGGTGATTTCATGGCCCTCTGTCTCAGCGTTACCATCTTTGCATGCCGGCTCTATGCACTTTCCTGTCATGCTTCAAGCTATTTTCATTGCCCTCGTGTGAACCTCCCCTATTCCTGAAAATACAAGCAATGCTCTCACAAATAACAGGCTGTCAGATTTTCAGATATGCCTCTCAATTAGTATGTGCATACATTCTGCACATGCTGGGATCAAATGACCTTTGTAAATGTGGCTTGCCAATACAGTTGCTTGCGCATTTCCAACATCGCTCTCTGAATGTTATGTGGCTTTTAAATCCTGTTCTCAAGGGTTACCCGTTTGGTGAGCTCCATTCAAATAAACACTCAGCAGAGTCTGATCTCAGTGTGGCAAACATGCAGAATACAAACAAACCAAAAACAACCCCCAGCAGCAATATAAACTTTTAAACTCCTACTTTTATAAGTACTACATACATATACATACATATAACCTGTGCTTTGTGTTTTCTTGAGCCTATTTTCCTTCAGTGGAGATTATGGTTACTGTCAAAAGTAGAAGCAGCATTCTCAGTAAATTGCTTCTGCAGTTATCAAATGTCTTTGGATTCATTTCAGCATTTAATCACCCTCAAAAGCTGTTTTTTGCCTCATATGTTTCTGCATCCCTTAATCATGGAGGAATTAGCTGCCAAATCCTGTTTGGCATTTTTTGTTTATTTTTTTATTGGAAAATATATTTATTTCATGTACTGAAATGAGGAGTGATAGTGGTTTGTTTGGGTTGTTTTTTTTTGATGAATCTACCCACAATTCTTCACCCTAACCGAATCTTAATTCTCATTCAGATTGGACAAAGAGGATTGCTGCCCTCATCCCCTCATCCCCACGTATCCTGTCTTCCCACATTCTGTGCCTCTTTTCAAAGAACCGCTACTAAAGGAAACTTTTGCCTCCTTCCAGCCTCCTCCTTACTCACTTTTTAAAGAAGTAAGATTGTTGCTGGGGCTCTGTATACAGATAGATAGATACAAAGAAACTTGCAGGTTTTTCACAGACAGAATCAGTAGGGCTTTCCTCTGAAATGATCTTCTGCTATGGATTACCAGATAATGCACCTGGAACTACATTAGTTTGTTCAGGCTCATGGTTTATCTGAAAATCATTTTCCAGTAATCTTATGTACACCATCTGGCTAAACATCCTGTTAGGAGCCAGCCGCTGAAAGGAGGAGGAAGTACTCTCTTCCCCCAAACCGTTGCTAAGCAGCTCAAGTAGTAACAACCACATCATTTATTCGGTCTGTGCGAACCTGGGTCCAGCAAGATCCTCTGGCCCCATCTGGGGCATGGACATGCAACCGGGGTTGTCAAATGAACAACAAGAAATGTTTGTTCCCCTCCCCTCCGACTGTCAAGCCAAACTATTTTCTTTTTATTCCCCCCCCCCCTCCCCCCCCAAAGCAATTATTATCGATTAGTGTTCATGAGCCCAGTTATCAGAAAAGGGACCCTGTGCCTCCGACAGCACCAGTTCCGTGCCGCTTGATGCTGTCTCTCCCCAAGTGCAAGGATTTGTAAGCCGCAGAGATGAATAGAGCCGCTCATTGGACAGATGCAGTGGTGAAGCAAAGAGACCATCTGGGATCCTAAAAACTGCTCCCCATGCAGGTTCGTCCGAACTCTGAGCCATGTGAGCTCAGATGTACTGGCCCCCCATGCCACCTCCTGTGCCAGGTGGCCAGTGGCAAGAAACCCCAACCTGCCATCAGCATTGTGAGGGGGAAGGCAGGCAAAACTGGGGGCAGGAAAATGCACCCCTCACGTTCTTCTGTGGGGCAGAAGAAATCCCTCCCAACAGCACCCTTTAAAACGCACTCATCACACAACAAGGACAATGAGTCCTACTTGAAGATGTACCAGTTAACTCAGGCTGGCTGCTTGGGCATCAAAGAGGTTACCCTACTAATGGGGCAGGGTATGTTGTCTCTAAAACCAGTCAGTCTCGGGTTCCTCCCAAAATTAGACATGGCCCCTGGGGCCAAATGTAAGGCTCCCTCCTCGCAGGCAGGGTGTCTTGTCTCTAAAGAGGTCATTCCCACCCATTCGCAGCACCTCACCTCCTGCTTCAGGCCAGGAAAGTGTACCGGTGAACACGGTAGGCAGCGTCCTACTTAAATTAATTCTGCTGAGACCTTACTCATTAATCTCCGGGAAGTTGCAGGTGCATTTATTAACGTAAGAGCCCCATGTTAAAATGCTGTGATCCTTTCTGACATATTAAGCCATTTTTAATTTGCTCTCATCATCTCCAGCCTCTCTAGTAGACATTAGATAACTCTGGGGTCCTAAATAAGCCACAGTGACTTCAGCAGAAAGCAAGCAAATTATTAATCTTATGCAAATGCCTGTTTAATTTTCAGGGATCTTGGCACCATTGTAAGTGCTGGAAGTCATGGACTATAAAGAAAAAAGGTAATTTCCTGTTTGTCTAATTGATCTTCTGTAACTTTTCTCCTGGCTGGTAAAGCTAGGTAATGGAATTTGCAATGTAAAATCATTATTAGAAGTGCCAGTATGACATTTGATTAATCCAGTCTATTTAGGCTTAATAATACACACTTGACTTATGTTCTGGAAGCAAAATTGCCAGCAATTTCCCCTCCTGCTTTTTAAATATAGTTATAAACATCCCTAACATTATGATACATGAACCTATTTCTTCATGAATTGTTATTAGGAAGTGATAATTCCCCCATATGCATGCTTCATCAGCAAAAGTATGTTTTCTGTAAGACTTCTACCCACAGGAAACTTTAGGTCTATGCAATGTCCAAAGATTCCTTTAAAGGACCGATGCCTTTCTCCCTTCCTGACAGGCTGAGACAGATCAGTTCTGGCCACCTCTTGAGTGGCAGATTTCCAGGGTAAACCCAGAAAGTGGTGATGACTCAGGAACTGACATTGCTCTCACTCAGCACTGAACCAATTTTCTGTCATGCTTCTTCTTGGATAAAACAGAAAATAACAGTATTTCTGACTGTTCAAGGAAAATAAAGCCCATTTGTTACTTCTTTTCAGTGGAAGCGTCTTACACCCAAAGCCATGGCCAGCTCCAATTCATGGGGCAGGTTTTGTCTCCACCCACATCTTCCTGTGTCATTTCTATTAGATACAGCATCTTTCATCTCTCCCCAGCCCAAGCCACTGTTAAAAATCCCTGTGCATTATGACAGGTATTGCTTTAACTCAGCAATGAACAAAGATGTTTCTTCTTACAAAGTGCTTTGGTGTGAAAACAGCATTTTTAAAGGAAGGTACAACCATTGCAAGTGATGCACAAGAACTGTGTAAGATCTGCGTTACTTTATGGAAATCTTTTTTGTAATTGTGCTAAAGAAATTATTCTATTCCTGGTTTCATTTCATTTTACGATAATTGCTCTAACTTCTATTTCCATCACAGTAATATTTAGTGCAATCATATCCATTTAATTTGATCATTTATGTTCCACTGCAGTGATCAAAACAGGCAGTCTACTACTTCATGTTACCATTTGTTACACCTTACTAAATCGGGCATCCAAATAAAAGCAATTATTGTAAACAAATATGAAATGGTACATTTTACACTACAAAGTGTTAAGAAAATGCCTTTAAACCACACTATTTTCAAGTTTAGAAATCTTCCTTGTGTTTTGTTTATACTTGCTCTGTGCTTCATAGCCTGGCTTTGGTTTGTAAGTCAAAATTGTACAGAATACATAATAGTAAGGTTTGAAATAAAGATAAATTATTCCATATATTATTCCATAATAGGTTTCAAAAGTGAGTTTATTTATACAGGCTGCATTTAAATGCTTCTCACGGTACACCTTTTGGGGCTAGGACTGCCTGCAAAAAACAAATACTGGCAGGGCAGATTTGAAACCAAACACCTTTTAAACAAAGAAAGAAACAAACAAAAAATAGTCTGGCGCATTTTCAAGCACTTTTTTAAATAAAAGCGAAGTATCTTTGGAAACCTAAGATCTGACTGATATACCAGAAGTGTTTACTTGCTCTTTAATGGGAGGTGTATAAGAATCAAGTGCAACTGTTCAGGGATGCTCCTGGGAGGCTCTGGAGGAGATGCTGGGGCGGCAGGAGGGAGAGCCTGGGGAGAGCACCTGCCTTCCTCTTCTGTCAGTGGTATCATAATTTATGATCCTACCCCAATGCTGAAAATACTAAAATGAACACTCTTCAAAACCATAGACCTGAATGTACTAACAATTTTGGCTTTTCTGAAATCTTCCTTTTCAACGAGTAAGTGAGTCATCCTCCCTTCCGTTCCTCTTGACAAGCTTGTCTTTTGTCTGTAGCTCTCACGAAATGAACCTCCGATTCTGTTTTATGCAATCAGTAGCCAGATGGTGACTGGACAAGAAGCAGCCTGATTTACCTCGAAGTGATACTGAACTTCCACAGCTGCTGCTGCAAGGGAATATTCCCTCCCGAACGAAGAGCAGTTTCTGGGGCCCACAATGCAGTGCCAAAACTACAGCAGCCTGGTGTTTACATAGAGATTTATTTTCTTATTTGACTGTGCTCCCATGAACGAGGAAAATGAAATCTTTGGATGTCTCTGTTAAGCTCATCCCCTACAGAGAAGAAAACACTGGTGCAATTGCACTAGGCAGGGAGAGAGCTCACCAGGAGGACCACACACAATCCTCACCACCTATATATTCTGAAAAGGTGGGCAGAGATGGCCTGCCAGGGTGATCGGGAGGTGGGCAATCCACCTTCTGAGTGGGGAATAGATGAGAAAGGCTTCATTACAGAGCAAAATAAAGGCTGTAAGCAAACAAGGTTTCTCTTTCAAAAACCAGTTTTTGGTGGCATGGAGGGGTCTGATACGTAGTGAGGGAAAGGCTGAAGGACACGGCCAGTACATGGAGATGTGGGTATGAAGTAGTCATGAATAAATCAAGGAGAGTAATGAAAATGAGGTTCTGGAGCAGCCTCCCATCCCGACAGGCACCCTCTTGCTCACAAATTAAAAGTTATGTTCTTAGAGGGGAGTGAAGGAAAAAAACCACCCCATTTCCCCCCTGCCTCCTCCCCTTCCTAAAAAAATGGTGCTGGTTAAGATGGGGGCAAGGGAGACGGGGAGCAGAAAGGAGTGACTGCTCAGGATTCCCAGCCACGCTTCAGGGGAAGAGAAGCTGCGTTTATATGGTCTCATCATTCAGCTGGAAATGACAGGCAATGATTTCCTGGCTTTTGCCTCTCCTTTTGGTGACTGTTTAAAAACTGTTTGTGTTGGTTTGGGGGTATTTTATTATACAGAGAATAGGTATATTTGACAAGCCTTAAATATGAGTTGCTGCTGTGCTGCATGAAATATCTGATAGCAGACACATTTTTAAACAGTGCTTTGCAGTGATGCCCCTGCTTGTTTCTGCGAGGAAGTTTTCTGCTTTGTAGTTTGTTTATCATTATTATACCCTGTCTTGCCTGATGCATTCCATGGTGTGTAAATGCAACTTTCATTTTACAGGTAACCCTGTCGAGGATTTTAAAAAATTGCCCTCCAGTCATCCTGCATTTTCTTTCTGCAGTGACTCCTCTTTTGCACACAGAAATAATTATTACCCATTCCGTTTTGGGGTGAAAACCTGCAGAAGGTAAGCCTTAAAGCATCTTGCTAATGAGCTTAAACCTGCCTTACATTGTGTGCTGCACAGACAAGAATATAGTCATTTTATTTTTCTACATCCCAAATTCTGGATAACAGTGCTACCAAAGTATTACACTTATAATATTCTATTAAATTAATTTTACCAATTTAACAGTCCTCCTTATGTAAATGCTGTACTCAATCATTGAACGCATTTTGATTCTCTAAAATGGCTCTTGGTATCCCTGAACTGCATTGCTTCAATTGAAATTGGGATGCTAGACGTTTTAAAGATTTTTCTTGGAAATCAAGGTATTTAATCTTATTCTAATAAAGTAAATATTGGTTAATTGAAGCTTAAGCTTGAAAAAAAGATTAGAGACATTTAATTTGTCAAAATTATATATCATGCTGTAATACAGTAAATTAGATTAGACAGGCTTTACACTTCAAAATTACATTAATGACTGCATACATTTTCTTAATATTATAATCTTTAATCTTAGATCCCTGAAGATACTAATAGTCTCTAACCCATCGCTGACTTTAACATCATTATTTAAAATTATAATTATTTCTAAAATTTTAAATTAAGATTTAAGTTGCAGGCAATAACTGTACACCAGAAAAAATCCAAATACAGATTGCTCAGAATCTAAGATTTCACTTAAACTTCTGTATTAAGAGTGCCTATGTTGCATTCATCGTTAACCAGGACCAGCTGCAGTGGTTTCTTTCTTGCTTTACCCTAAAAGAGGCTGCTCTGTGCAAATTTAGCTTATTCTCCTCTGAAGACGGGCTTGGCAGGCTCAGGTAGCACTTAGTGCCCTCTCATCATTTCACATTCGCAGAAAATGCTGCCTTGAAAGAGCTTGCAGCGGTAACAAACAAACAAGGCAGGCAGACTAAGACTTCAGGCAGAAATTTTGTTCCAGTGATGGCAGAGCTTGCCATTGAACATGGACATCATTTTGAGGGTGGGATTTTTTCATTCATGCCTGGAAAGGGTAGGGCTGAAGTAGCACAAGGGGTGTGGGATGGTGTGTAGGAGAGTACCAGTTATTAGTTGTTTCCCACAGACTGAGACTATCAAGGCCTGAGTAAGTCAGAGATCTTCACCTTCAGTCTTCACTTCACAGTCAGGTTTTGGAGAGAGGTGTCCATATTCCCCTTCCCCTCAACCACTTGCTTTCACAGGGACACATCCTCGCTTCCTTCCACCTTCAATAAACAAGTGCCTTTTGGAAGAAGATCTTATTCTCGGAGTTTCATTCCAGACCTCACTACAGGAGCACTGCAGTGATAGAGCATCAGTGGCTTGTTCTGGCTCATCTGCACCCATGGGCTCCAATTTACATATTGAATAGATTATTACATCTATTGTATCCAACACATGCACAAGTCTCCAGAATGCTACTTCTAGAAAGGAGCTAAGTAGCCTGGGGTATTTGATTTGGATGAAGAGCCTTTAGTTCAGCAGTTAAATCCCAGCCCATGTTGAGCAAGCTTAAAAGCTGTTGCTAACAGATGACACTGACCAGCCTCACCTGCCTTCAAAAGCCAGATTCAAAGCTGTAACACTGATTGCCCTAATTTTCTTAATCCTAACGTGCACAGCAGCCTGGAGGTACACTGGGGAGTGTGCAACATTACCGTGGGCTGGGACTGCTCTGAAGGGTTTTGTCTCTAAGGCAAAAATTCAGTCTCTCTCACTGGCACTACATCCTTCCTTAAAGCAATGCCTTCAGCTTTGCCTTAAAATATTATCTCATTTTAGAGGTTCAATTTGTAAGGGTTTGGTTGTTTTTTTTCCTTCTGGTTTCCCAAAGTGCATTACTTCATTTTTTACTTTAATCCATCTTGTCTAGATAGGATATATAAGAAGAGAGCTCCAAACGCTGAGTACACAGCTCGGTCAGGAAACTGGAAAGGAGGATGTGGGACTGGGGAAAACCAGGGAGGTAGGGGATGCTGTGTGTTTGAGGGGCATTTTGGTTCAAGAGGAATGGGGAGAAGAAGGGGAGAAATCCATTTTTCTAAAAGCAGAATCAAAGCATGAGAAGATTTAAAAGTGAAAAGCAGAATAAAGTTGTATATGTTTCAGCCACTCTGATTTGTACAATTTCATTCCTCACATGCAAATTTGTCACTCTGCTGTGCAAGTGGAACCACAGCGAAGTTTTAATTCTCGCAATTATGTGCTGGGGGCGGGGGGGAAAGAAGACTGGGCAAGGTCCAGCAAAGGAGCTCTGTAATCTTCCTCCTGAGAGAAGACGTGTAGCTTCACAAAGATATCACACAGCGGTGGAGAACATAAAATGTCCTATTCGTGGCACATTATGTACTAGACCTCCTTAATGCTGTTGAACACAAAAACATTTAGTGCTCAGTTGCTTTATAATATCTCCTCAAGTTACTCAAGGGAATTATGTCTTTACCCTGCTTATTGCTGTCTTTACATGTCACTTTAATGCTAAACTTCTCTGTCAAAATCAGAACTAGCCCTGTCCTTTAATGATTTCATTCAGGATGTTGATCCCCCAATATGTCTAACTGCATGTTAAATTTAAACAGAAAATTGAATGCATCTATAGGAGACAAAATCAGAATTCCTTCTGCCTCATGGAATTCACAGAGGACAGTCAATAAGTAATTTGGAACTGAAAATGTTCATACTTACTAATTTTTTCCTCTTTCAGGGACATTTTCTTAATTATACTAATTTGTCACATGTATCTTCACTTTTACAAGAAGTTCCCTTTTCATACATTTGTTAAAAGAAAGACAATTGCAACTGGAAGGCAGAAAAATGAAAAGAACTTTAATTGTGCATTATAATAACAAATGTGTTCTACTTCAGGTGAGCCAGACCAATTATATATGATTAGTGAATGGAAACAATTGATGTTTCTGCATTTTCATTTGGGTCTGCCGACCTTTTATGGTGAATGTGCTGAAATCTGTCTTCCCTCGGTGCTCAACATGGAGCAAATACTTTAATTTATAGAGCCATTTAGAGAAATTATTTCAGTCTGATTAGAGGTAAGTTTTACTGAATTTGATCAGTATTTACTGTTCTCACCAAAGAATGATTCTTTGTAGCTATTTTTAAATTGCATGTGGCCTGAGCCTGAGACACAGCTATCAGGCTATAACGGTCTTTTCTTCATACCATATTTTGCATCTCTCCATTAAAAAACAGACAAAAATAAATTTGATATGCATATTTAAATTCTACTAAGAAAATATATGAAGTTGAATAAACGTGAGCGTGTACTAAAATTTAAAGCTGTTTAAGTGTTTCCTAAAATTTTAAAGTAGCAAAACTATGGTCAAGTCCAGACTTTGCCAGTGCTTGTCTCTGCAGTGAAGATGATGGTTCCCTTTACTGCTCCAGCTGAGCCTGGAGGCACCCTGCAGCAGGCACTGCATGGTCCGTGTGAGAGGAACCAAATATTTCATCATCCAGTCAGAGAAAAAGTAGAAGGTCTGGCACAGAATGAAAACCCGAAGACCAAAGATGTTACTGAAATCAAATGGTGTTTCAGTCAGCTTGGCATGGATGTTATTCTCCTGAGACACTGACCAGTGCCTAGTTTGGCACTGGGCTTCATGGCCACAAAGTCATAACTGGAGCTCTTCGAAACAGATGCTCAAAATGACATCATGTAATGTGATGGCAGCACTGCCAACACAAAGAACAACTGGCATAGCCACAGCCCCAGCTTCAAGAACTCACTGAGCATTTACCTTCCGGAAAATGTTTGAAAAAACGAAGCAAAAAGTGCACTTTTTAAAAGGACACATAAGGTGATGTGCAATTCGATTTCCTACGGTAATGTTGACATAACATGAGAAAAGTAATTAGAACTCTTATTAAAAAGTAAGCTGCCTTTAATACATCCTTCATTTTCCTCAACTATGACATGTGATTTCTGATGTTTACTTTTGCTTAGCGCTTCTGAATAGCTATTTAATCTGATGCCGGAATCATTTGGGATGCTGTGCTTCAAAATGACTTCTTTAGCAGAGACATATAAAAGATGCAAGATGCACCATGCAAATGTAAATCACCAGAAGCTCTAGTCACTCAAATCCTTATTTTATTGAAACCTTAGCTTTATAGGAATGTTGGTAAGAAAATGTAAATCAGCTTCAAATGGGCTGTAAAAATGCACCAAACCCACATAATCACTGTCCCTCTTCATGTTGTATTTTCCTGCTAAATATTTTCTTCCACCTTGAAAGTTCAACCAAGGCTCTTCCAATACAGCTGGGTCCTTCCCAGCATCAGCAGAAAGATATTCTGCAGCTAATGTAATATTCTGTAACTCCATTACTTTCAGACTGTGCCTTTGGAGAAACCTATGCAAACTCCCTCAAATCTAATGAGGCTGTACATCACTGGATTCACTTTGAAGGTAATAGGGTCGCACAAAGTGACCCGAGGGCATAATTTAGCTACTTACAATGATGATGAGTGAGAGGAAAGAAACCCCCTTAAGTCTCAGAACCCACAGAGAACCTGGAGGTTAGCACAGGAAAATGCTGTTCTATTCTGGGTAAATCTGATACAGAATCAGGGGGGCACAGTACATATGGATCCCTGCAATGACTCTTCATCACATCTTCTTCGGGCAAAACTTTATTTTGAATCTATTTACGTTATCAGAGAATTAATGACATTTTAATTCACGATCAAATTAACTGCAATAATCTTTATTAAGGAAAGAAACCCATTGGCAGGATACCGTATTGCTCAAATATAGAAAGATGTGCATGGAGGGGAGGCACATCAGGGATGCTCACACTAAGAAATCCTGTGGAAGGGACTAAGAAGCTGACCATTTTTTTTCCAGGAGTATCAGGTGTCCAGTTTCCACTGGGATAATTCTCTTCTCAGTAGCTGGTGCAGTGCTGTGTTTTGGCTCTGATGTGAGAACAATGTTGATAAGACCCTGATGTTTTAATTGTTGCTGGGTGATGTTCGTACTAAATCAAGGACTTTTCAGTTTCTCAGGCCCTGCCAGCAAAAGGGCTGGAGGGACAGTGGAAAGTGGGGGGGGGACACAGCCAGGACAGCTGACCTGAACTAGCCAGAGGGATATTCCATACCACAAGACATCATGCTGAGTATATAAAGCTCTGGGGGGGTGGCCAGGGCCTGTCGGTCACTGCTGGGGGACTGGCTGGACATTGGTCAGTGGGTGGTGAGCAATTGTACTGTGCATCACTTGTTTTCTTTTCCCTCTTCCCTTTGGATTTCATTCCTTTCCTTTTCTCCCTCCTTTTTGTTGTAACTTTTGCTATTATTGTTGGGTTTTCTTAATTTTATTTCAACTATTAAGTTGTTCTTATCTCAAACTCAAGTTTTACATTATTTTCTGATTCTCCTCCTCATCCCTCTGGGTGGGGGGGAAGTGAGCAAGCAGCTGCGTGGTGCTTAGTTACCGGCTGAGGTTAAACCACGACATCAGGTAATCAAAGATGCCACCTGTCCACAGCCTTCTGTGACACCAAAGGAGATGCAAAAAGGAGGGGATGAATGGAAGAAAAATCCTGTAGGTTTTCCTGCCTTTTCCTCTCACTTTCCTCAAGGGTGTTTGCACAGAAAAGTACCTTTTCATTCTAGACATGCTCAGTGTAGTAATATTAAGCATTACTTTCCTAACTGCAACAGATAAAATTATTTCCTCTGTAATCAATGAGTGCTGCATTTTTATCATATGCAGTTGGGAAGATAATGATCTATATTTTATTAAGAAGTCTGTGATTTAGCAGACATTAAAGGGTAACTGTCCCTCATGCATGTTTTGCATCCACTTGCAACTAGAATTAATCAAAACTAAACTGACTTCACAATTTTGCAGTACAAAGTGAGTATTCATGTTAATTCTGCACACAGGAAAGCACGAAAAGGATCCAGTGAGGATACAGAGCATATGGCAGATGAATAAAGCATATTTATGGGCAGAGGTGTGGGACTGATTCTTTAAATGCCCCTTGACCAGCCCTGCTGTCGTTTTCCTTCCCTATTTAATGTTCCTCTTTCTTCCTTTACTTTGCCTGATGCAAACTAGCAGCAGCCACCTCCCCAGACAGTGACAGTGCCAGACAGGCTAGCAGAGCTGAGTTATTCACCATCTCCAGGTATAGACTCCTCAAAAGGCATACTAGGTGAGGACTATATACAGCGTACATTTTAACTCCCTTGAAAAGAGTATTTATCATTTTACAGACACCTTATCGGTACTGCCTGCCATCTAGACACTGACTCCCATGGAGGTGTCAGTCGAGAGGTCACTCTCATGGGGTTTCTCCTGCAAAACCTGCTCTTGCAGGTATGCAACATGGCTCCCCCCAGCCCTCCCCTTTTTCAGTTTCCAGTGTACGTAGATGGCACGATCTGGTGATCTGCATCATTCTTTAGGAGACAGTTTGAGACTCTACAAAGATCTTCAATCATGATTTAGCACCAGCTCCTCAAAAACTATTTCTCTAGCTCAGAGGTCCTGCACCATAGTCTGACACCCAAAGCACACTTACCCTCAATCTGCCTCTTTTTTGCTAGTTTTCCATGAAAAGATTTTTTTCACTTAAACAAATCAAGTAGTTTGGGTAGTTCTGAAGGTCACCCAGAGATACAGGAAAAATCATTATTTCCTATAGGTACTGTAAGTGATGCACAGAAATGGTTTCTGTCCCCCAAAGTTATAGCCTGACTCAACAAAGGTGAGTAACAAAATTAAATGACCAGCCTTTACAGAACACCTCAAATCTCAGGCAGAGCAACACTTCCTCTGCAAAAATAGAACAATCCTTCAATTTCTTTTTCACTTACATTGTACTTAATGCTATTCTCTGTATATTTACTTGCTGAAATGGAAACCAGAGCCTGGTATTAAAAGCCCACTCTGGTGGCACACTGGCTTGTGAGGCACTGAGAGGTAGGTAGGCACCCAGCCTGGGCTTTGCTTGCATCTCACCTCCATACAGAGGGTCAGCAAAGGGCACACATGCATTTAAAATCCCACCAGGGTCCTATTTTGAGGCTTCATGGTTTTTTACAAACATGATTTCAAATAGCACAGGATGCCTAAATGTGTCAGCCACCTCCAAATCCTCCAAGGCAGATAAAGCATCGTATCTTTAACATGCCTTAGAACCAGTGAAATTTTATTAAAGGGTGTGTGGAGTTCAATATGAAGTAGTTGTGCGAGCTTAACAGATGTTAAATAGCATGCCCTATCTCCCAGAATAGACGCAACCTTTTGTAAGACATAAATATTTGCTACAGTGACAGAAAATTAATATCACTACCTTTACTCAGGAATTTTGTCGAATAACTTACTTTCCCATGCTCCTCATGTTCACGAGAATCTTATTTCAGAGGGGGAATGCAGATGATGCACTATACCACAGGAGCTGAGATGAAGACTCAGATTTAAAATCGTCTCACTAGCAGGAAGGATACCAAGGGGTTTGGCTAGCCATCCCTCAAAACTGCACAGCTGACAGTTTCTGCTTACAAAAATCCCAGAACAGCTGGATTTTCTGCCCAAAAAGTACTGGGACTCCAGGTGGGGAATTTCCCTCAACAGGGGCTACAGCAGATTAGACGTGGCAGCATCCACAGCTATGGGAACCAGAGCAGGTCCAGGCTTGGAGCATTGCGCCTCTCTCTGCCATACCACTGCTCCTGTTCCACTTTCCTACGATCTCAGGATGAGACAAGCTTTAACTTCGGTGAAAAACAGACACTAGTGCACATTTCTTGCTATGCTTTCAGACGATCCAGCTACCCACTGGTGTAAATTGAAACAAATTATAGCTACCCAAACTTCCGTGGCTGAAGTTGTAAATCTCGCAAGAATTATATATTGGAAAACATTGACTGCACATACTCAGCAGCAGTAATTTCATTTCAAATTACTCTACCTGATATATTATAGAAGAAGTTAGCTATTATCTAGCTGTGCACCAACAGTGATTATTTATTCGTTCGGAAATACATGTCTTACCAGACTGAGAAGTACTGCTTTTCTCTGAGCCTTAACTTGCACAAAGAATGCAATTTATCCGTTCCAGAGAAAGCCTCTGCTGAAAATTCCTAGAATCTGCTTAAAATTTATCACCGGAACACTGTGAGTCTAGTCTACTTGTGAAGACAAAACTAAAAATCAGATGAGGAATACTGCAGCAAAAGTTTAGTGTGTGTGTTAGTGTTTCACATTGTAAATTGAGATATTTTTCAGTTTTACTCTCTCAGCTATTTCAGATTCCATTGTGCTGCAGTCTGATATAGTAGATAACTCATCAGCCTGTAAGTCTTTTATTATTATTACTGATACAAAAAATCTTTAGTTTAGGAGAAACAAAAAAAATAATTTTGCAATATTGTCACAACACGCTGGGTTAGAACATAATAAAACCTGTTATTGTGATGCTGGAATAGCAAGAAATTGCTAAGCATGGTACACAAAAACATTCGTTCAGAAAAGTGAAGTTTAAAAAAAAAGCCCATAGATAAAGTGAAATTTCAAATTCAAAGAGGCTCACAAAGTGCACTCAGCTGCCATTGGATATTTTGTGTCAAAATGAGGTTTTGTTCCCATTGCCTCCTAGAGACCAAGCTCAGGGTCCTTACGCCAACATGTAATGACTGTTTGGGAGATCTCTGCTGAGGTGTAAACTGGCACGGCTCCATCGTTATGTGCACGGTCTAGATTTAAGTGTCCTGACAGTCTGATGGTCCCAAGTTTTATAAAGTATAAACATGCTCGGGTGCACTGAGGAAGGAACTTTAGCTCATGAGTTTTCCGCTTTGCTACAGGTTGCAGGCAGCAACCACCTAGAGCCAGCTGCTGGCCCTCACTGTGGTAGCCCCCTGGACCACAGCAGGCCAGGGAGCTAGTGCTTGCAGGATGGGGGTGTTTACAAGTCTATAGTAAGTTTTCGGACTTGACATTAGGAAGCATTTCTTTACTGAGTGGGTGGTCAAACAGTGGAACAGGCTTCCTAGAGAGGTGGTCAATGCCCTGAGCCTGGCGGTGTTTAAGAGGCATTTGGACAATGTCCTTAACAACTTGCTTTAACTTTTGGTCAGCCCTGAAGTGGTCAGGCAGCTGGTCTAGATGGTCACTGTAGGGTCCTTCCAACTGAAATATTCTGTTCTATTCTGTAATTTGGTAACACTAAACTACTGTGTCAAAGGGGTTCGGATCTTTGCTGGAGGTGTTTTGGTTTTTTTTTTTTAGCTAGAGGAGAAACTCTTCCCCAGACAAGTTTTTGGGGCTAAAAGGTGTCAACAAGGTAGTGCAGGACTGCGTTGCCCTTATTCTCCGCTACAGCAGTGCCTCTGAATGGCATTCCACTCATCCTAAATGATGAGCTTGCCACCCAAGCAGAAACACAATGAGCTGATGCAGACGAATTTCCCGAGCGCGTGAGGACCTCTCTGCCATGGAAGGCTGCTGGATAGCACTCCACAGAGTGCGCTCTCGGATATGAATTATGCATTGACACTTCACTCCCACATCATTATACCTTTCATTCTGCTGTGCCTGCACAGATAGGATTGATGCGCATATCATATGCTGTAACGTTCATAATGGGTGAAGGCTGGAAACATTTGCACAGTGAGAAAAAAGAACATGAATAAGTACACATTTGGTATAACCTTATTAGTGATTGGTCCTCAAGTTTCTAATGGGGCATGAAATGCCATCAGAAAGCTTTTTGCTTTTATCAAAATACTCCCTGTTTAGGCAGTAATTCAGAAGTAGGCACTGGGGGCCTGATGCAAACTGTCTACTTGCATATGGTCTAGCAAGGGTGAAAAAACCCCATGTTGTGAATTTTGAATATACTGCTTTCCAGAACAATGCTTTATAACAGCCCTGCCAAACATTTGGAACCATCATTTAAGACATCTTGAAATAAAGAATGATCTCATCCATGCAGTAAATTAATCAGAACAGAAATGTTGCATATCAGCGGTGTCATTATGTGCCTGTAACACAGCACATTGCTTTTCAGAAAAGACACTGAAAAATAATTTGCCCTTTTTTTTGTCTCAGGATGTTACATGTCTCAGCCTCTCTTCACCTCCACACTCTAGAGAGGATCCAAAATCCCATTCTGGCATGCTGGCACAAACACCCGAATGAGATGTTAAGCCAGGATAAATGATCGATTTTCTTCTATCAATACACCTAAAAGTGGAGCTGTCTGACAATCTGGATAAAGAAACACAAAGGTTTAAAAGTCCCTTGCTGCACAGGGCCAGGGGGATAGAGGCAGGGGAAGCAGCCTCTGTATTCGGATATCAATCAATCATTGTTTAAGGACACCATTAATTAGCTTGGCCTGGACTCTGACCTTTACCTCTCCTATCCCTTCCAGAATTGTGAGGGAAGAACAAACTGATTCTGGAAACATAATTTATATTCTGTATATACTCTGTCTGCAGAGACTTTCACAGGCACCAGGAAAGGATGCAAAGAATGATTACCAACGCCTATCCCTCGGAGAACTGTCCATGGCAACACAGTGGTGATTCCACAGCAGGAGCTCAGATCCATACCCAAGTCCTGAAGTATGCCACCTAGCACAGTCGCGCCTAGTGTCAGAACAAACATTACTTTCGTTTTTAAGTGTTCAAATACTATATTGGAGTTAGGAGGTGTAAAGATTTCTGTGGTCTTTTGGTTATGCCTATAACACTCCAGGAAATGTTACATCATTTTAGTGTTTGCACCTACTCAAACTTCCCCAGGTATTCAGCTTCCCAGAGTTCTGACTTTTACGTCTCAATTCCATTCGGGTTGAAAGCAGCCCAGGATTTGCTCAGCTCATCATGAACATCAGTTCTGGGTAGTTCACACATAATTACATTTTAATTAATTCTTCTAATTTGGAAACTGTTTTTTATTTTGTCTTTTAATTAAATATGATGCAAAATCATGGATTTATTAACACACAAAAAAATTCCTTATCTTGCCATGACAGCAAATAATCCATTTTTTAGGCTAAATTTGTATTTTGGGGGTCAACTGAATTTTTGAGTACAGATAAATCTGATACTTGTACTTTTCAATTTTCCAGTTTTATAGTAAACACAAGGCAAGAAAAAACACACCACATCGGGATGTGTGTGATAAGAACATAAGGAAGAGAATTGAATTTGTGGTTTATTCACTTTTTCATGTTCCTTAGAGAAAGGAATAAAATCAGATAAGAAGAATGTGTGAGAAAAATAATCTTTTGGTTGCTCTTTTCATTTTCCTTCAAAAATTTACAGAGCAGGTTCCCTGTGATTTTATATTTCTGCCTGTAGACTCCACTAAACCAGATCAGAACGGCAAAGTGTCAGCTGAATTGGTAGATGGAGAAATAGGATCAGATTAAGCAAGTGGAAAATTCACACCACTGCATTTTAGACATCTAATTAAGGTGTTTAAATTAGCAGTCTAATAAAGTCAATGGAAAGAGGTAGGTACCTAACTGAATAACAGGGAAGTGCCTTACAGAGAAATGGCTCTGTTGGCGATGTGTCCCTTGGGTTCCTAACCTAGGCACCAAATCCAGGTGCCCAAAGTTAACTAGTGGGAATATTCCAGCTCTCTAAGGCAGCAATCATGGCAAAACACTTCAGGATAATATGTTAAGGAACAGCTATAATAATTCTTAACTTTATCACTGTTTTCTGCAGCGGTTATCATTTAAAACAGAGGCAGGGGTGCTGCTGAATAAATGAATGATGCCTACCAAAAGGATTAAGTTTTCAGTTCTGCCTTGCAGGTAGAGCCGGTGAAAACTGTTCCACAGAATATTTTCCCAGTGAGATGCAGCAGTGTAATCAAATCCCAGCTTGTCACAAGAAGATGGTGAGTTTAGTCCAAAAAAGCCATGCTGGATGCATACACCGTGACCCTCACATTTCCGGGAGAGAACCTGCACGTGCTCTTGCTTTGCTGAGTCTAAGCCTGCAGGAGCAGGTGGTCCATGCACATTTTGGAGTGTGTGTGGTCTCCCACAGATGCACAGCCAGACAGTCCCTTAAAAACGCATTCGGTGGGTGATGCAGAGGTGGGCACCTTGCCTTGCCAGTCGTGACACAGCTCTGGCCCAGCTGAGGGGACGCCCTGAGTGCTACGTATATCCTGCACCTTTGCCAGGGCACAAGGCTCAAAGCAACCTGGCAGCAGAAAGGCATGGGGTCACCCTAAAGGAGGGTTGGATCATAAGATTAAAGCACACTTCCCTGAGTTTGGACTCAGAAGAAATTCAGGAGCAGGCAGAAGAGCCTGTTATGAAAGAAGTTTGTACAATGTGGAGACACAATGAGCAGGGACCTTAGCACTGCACAATTATTTCTTAGCTATGCTATTATTCCAATTTTCCCTGAATTAATAATACCACATCTCTGGGAAGAAAACTAAGAGGTGGTTTATGTGTCTTACTACACGAATTTTCAAGTTTTTGCAAGCATGCACATCAGTATCGAAGAAAAGTCTGGTTTCTCAGAAGGGCACTTTTTTTACGTTCAATATTAATCTACATAATTATATTCTGGATTCAAGCTTTTCCCCAGTTGTTCACCAGCTCTGTACTGATAACTTCTAAGTGATAGAAAATATCTTTGGAAAAATGCTTTTCTCCATAGCGAGAGGGATGTCAGCCGGCTAAGCCTTGCCATTACACACCGGCAAAGGATGGGGGTGGTGCACTCCCTCGGGCAGCTCCATTCTCAGCCACTTTTTATGTCTGAGGGTCCTTTGCAGGAAGGGCGCTCCAGATCCCAGCTCTGCAGAGGTGGCGGTGCAGGGCAGGAGATGGCTGTAGCTGTAAGGCTTGGCGTGTCTTTTCCATCTCTACCACTCTGCTCTGCACGGGCTGTTTTGGCAGGTAAAGGAAATTTATTATCTCAAGCACTTAGCACCGTGGTCAGAACTTTATTAAATGGCACTTGGAAGCCAACAGATCAGGGAGAAATGGATCTGTAGCAGGGCGAAGGGGAGAGCAGCACGATTGCACTGGGGGAAATAAAATTCAGCAAAAATCAAAAAATGATCAAATGGATACAATAGCAAAGAAAAGCCAGTATAATGAAAGTGTCGTGACAGGCAAGACAGAAGAAACAAAAGCAAGGAAGAGGAAAATATAGAAGTGAAGTTGGGAAAAAGATGTTAAGTTCTTTCTGTAAGCAGCACATCTAATTCTCATACAAAGGATGGTGCTATGGAGATCAGAGAGCACTGTCTAAAAGGCAAGTGGGTGTAATTAAATAACACTAAAAATCTACTGACTATCCCAAAAGAAAATTAATTCCTCAAAATATATTGCACCTTTGGAAAGAACTGGACACACATCACAGGATATGTCAGTGATGCCATTACCCCTACTTCTAGTTAAGCAATCTGCCAGTTTTACAAAGACTTTGTGCTTGAGGAAAAGAAAATATTAGGAAAATATGGCCAAATTTATTATACAGTTCTCTGAGACAAAACCAAAAAGGTATATAAATTGAGGATGAGCACTTATTAAATAACATTGCAGATATAAAATACCATAGTGTCTAGGAGTGTGGAGGCAAGGAAAAAGGGGTGCACGCTACTGAGGTGGCTTTGATGTGGCTAGGAAGGTACCCAGCTCACTGCTACCGAATTTCCCTGACAGTCTGGGCTCCCTGCATGCTCCCACAGAGAAGCTCTCTTACTGAAGGCAACTGCTATTTTCATGCAGTGTTAATAACTTCCCTCATGTCCTATTTATACATGGATACAACCTTGCAGAATATTCTATTCGGGTCTGCTGCCTACAAAGGGAAGCCTGAACCTCTCATAACCTGAAATGCAAGACTCATACAAAGGAAATCAAACAATCTGGGAGAATCTATCTGTGGATCAGCTGGAGAGCTGCAAGCAGAAGCAGAATGCTACCTCGTAACTGCAAGCAAAACCATGCATCCCTTAGAAATCCTATCGTGATGCCAAGGCCATTTAAATTCCAAATTAGACAGAAAATCTCATCTCCCACAGCAGCATGTGTTTGGCGGCTTCAAATGTAGCCACAAAATGTATTATTCCTGATTAATAAATAAATAAATAGATCTCTTTGTCCTGCATTGCCATGTGCGTGAGCACACCACAAACACCCAACAGCTATCACACATACAATGTGTCGCAAGAGTTGTGGCAGTAATCCACAAGATTACTTCATTGCTTTTGCTTAGACAACACTTCCAAGGGACTCACACTTCCCACGTGTCAGACATGTCCTCTCTAGAGCCAGTTCAAGTGCAGCTGGCAGAGGAGACTGGGAATAACCAATGTCCCTGTAGGGCTCAGGACACTGGAGAGCCCGTTATGGCCAACTCAGCTTATTTCAGATGAGATTTCACTTTTCCAAGTGTGAACAACTGGAAACCAACAATGTTATGACATTCCGCTCACCCAACAGCAGAAGTAAAAAGATTCTTGTGACAGATGATTTTTTTCCCCCTGCTGAGTCTGCTCTGAGGTTTGCTTGAGCGAAATGTCTAATGTGCTGTGTATCTGAAAAGAAGTTGCATCCATTTTAAAAATGCCAGTTCTGTGTAAGAGTGTATGCATCCAAAAGACAACAACAAAAAATAAGCACACACAGTAAAGAGTAAACAGCTTAATTTTTGCCCGGACACCACATCTCTTTAGAAAAATCTGGAATGGAATATAAGCGTGAAATGCAAACTGAAGTAATTTTCCAATGTTCCAGCTATTATGTCAAATAAATACCTACAACAAAAAACCTCTTCAGAGAATTAAGTCTTATTTGCCACTTAAAATAACTCTCAGCTTGGAAAGGTACTGGTGGCACTCTTCCTATTTCTTATGAGAGTAGCAGAAAAAAATACTACAATTCCACATGGACAATATGCAGTTACTATTTTCTCATCAGGCTTGCACACCACTGATCTTGACAAATGAATCCTGTCAAACTGGCTTTTTTTCCCATAAATTTCCTTTGTGATCAGTTTAGCTCTTGAGGCTGATCCAGTCTCTAGGAAAATGCCTCATCGGATCATAGTTATCCCCATCAGATAAAAATGTAGTTTATCCTTCAATTTCCTTTGATTCAGGAATCAAAAATATGAGGTATCGCTCAAATGGAAACCAAACTACCAAATAGACTATTTATTCCTGTGGAAATAAAACACATAACAAACTCTGTTTTTAGCAGATTAATATCTCCATGGCAGAATATTTGCATTTACAAAAAAAATTGTTTTAATGTGAGGACGGTACTTACGTTGATCTCTAAGCACACACACAAAAATGATAAAAATCCACTTCATAGGGTGAATTGTTGTAACCACACAGGCGTCAACACTGAGGCAGCTGGTGACATCTCATTTACCAACCCACCTTGGTTGCCATTTATCAGGAAAAACGCAATGTCGCACTGTTCCCTCTTATAAGCCAGCTCAAATTGTCATTCATGGCTTCTAAAGGAACTTTTTAAAAATAACCAGCTAAGAAAGGGACACAGGCAGAGTTTGTTTTGGGATCCACTTCTCCCATAACCCACCATTAACAGGGACCATAGCCACCAAACTACCCGACTCGCACACGGTGCTCGTGTGAGTTCATCTTTCCCTCTGCCACACAGATCTTTTCTTCGAAAAATTATTAAACCTTAAAAAAAATGTGACATTTCAGGCCAGATGGTGCTGAGCCATCCAGTGCAGGGTTCACGAGAAGGATATTCTCTATAAGCTCACTAAATATTTTATTTGCCTGTTTGTTTTTTTATTCATTTTACTTATTACTTGGTTGCTCTATATAGAGACAGGTTGCAGGGGGAAATGTGTGTGCACACTGCAAAAGCACTGGTCCTGTGCTTCTGTCTGAAGTTTCTCGTCTCATAGTTTCCCCACAACAGTCTCATCTGTACACCAAATGACTCCTGGACATCTTCACAAACTTGAATGACTGACACCTCATGAAAATCTTTGTGCTTGCCACCACAAGACAGAATAAAAACAAAGCTGATAAGAAGGAAAAAAAAAAAAAAAAAAAAAAAAAAAGCAAAAGCCAAAAAGAGCTTTATAGTTCACAGAATTGAAATATATAAATAGGGGTTTCATCTTCTAGGCATGAAGAAAACTTCCAGCTAGATCATTTCTTCAGCATCTGTATGGCTAAACTAAAGCAAACCAACAGGGAGCCGCAAATGGCATGTCAGCAGATGGCACTTCCAGTAGGCTTCCTGGGACAACGAAGATCACATCACCTGGGGAAAAGCTGCCCCAGAATTAACATTGCACAAGATTTCCAGTATGTGAGAGTTCCCAGCTGTTTCTGAACTTATTTTGGGAAATATATACAGTAAGGAAGCACAAAGTGTCCAAAACAGCATCTTAGATTGCAAAAAGAAAAAAAAGGGGGGCAAAGGAGGATTTTTTATAGTCCCCTAAACTTGAAAACCTATGGAAAGCCCCTCGGGCCAGTGGTGTGAATGAAGGCAAACAGACTGGTTTGTATTCTTCCTTCCACCAAGTGCTCCCTGTAGGAATGGATTGGAGGAGTAAATAATGTGAAGTTGTATGGTAGCACGGGTGCCGTAACGTACACTCTGCTGCAACTGCCCTGACATGTGGTTAACTACCGAACAGCGGCTAAACCACAGGGCATGGAGGGCTCCAGGTTCCTCCTGTCTGGCTGCAAACTCCCAAGAAATTTCCCATGTCAGAGGGGCTGAGTGTGACCACTCTGCCCACCCTGGGGCCATCTGATGTTGCACCAGCTTTAACAAGTGAGCTCAGGGGGCGAATCCAGTGTTTTCAGTGTCCTCTTTGGGGATGCATACTCTGCCCAGGAACCTCTTTTTTTTCTGTGTGTTCCCTGTCCACACCCAAAAACATCCCTGTTAGTGACAGAGCTTATGTTCAGGGTCTGATGGTTAAGCAACCACTGTAAGAACCAGATTGGTTCTGAAGCTAAGTTACACGTTTCTGTCTCTTTCAACTCACTTATGATAAATCTCTTCTATTTTTGGATCCGGAGTCTGGTCCGTGGCTCACTATTTTTCTGCTAGGCAGTATCCATAATTGACTCAAGGAATCTAAAATAAAAATAAAAATGTTTCTGCTTTCTCTTTCAGCCTTCATGTACCTCCCAAACTGGACAGAAACTTCTAAGAAATTGCAGTTTATTGTTACTGATTCCCATTATAACAGACAAAGCTGAACTAAATTTAAATCCTACCTAATAAATTAGCCCTTGGTCCCCTGGGGATTCTTTTACTGGGATTCCAGCCCATCCTTGCTTTATGGCAGCTATAGTTTTTCACAGTGTACACAGCATGACTCTCCTGACAGTATATGCGCTTTTTAATTTGCTGGTTTCCTTATCTAACTTTATCACAGCCAGTGTGCAATTTTTCACACTTCCTTTGACTGCTCTTACTGCCACTTTTGTCAATGTCCCCAGTTTATAGTCACACATCCTCCTCAGCAGGACTGGCTGCTAGGACGATGTTGATGATGTTTGCACTCCTATGAAGATTCATCCATGCTTTCATTAAAAGCTGCAGTCTGAAACATCACAATTGACAGTGGCTTGGTCTTGTTCTGTTATTAGCACAACCAGGGTTTCTTGAATTACTGAAGAAGGACACCTGCCAAATACAATGTTTGGCATGCAAGCCTGTGAGTGACAGTTCCAGTATGGAGAGAAAAGTTGGAGCACGCAGACCTACAGCACATCCTTTTCAGGATATGGGGCGCACAGTGCATATACATAGTTTGCTCAGTAGTGATGGTGCTGCTGTTGCTGTTAGGTGTTGAGTGAAAAGCTCCTTACGGGACAGGTATGTGTAGCATTTTAGCTCGGCCAAAGCTTAGAGTTGAAATTAATCTGCTGATCGCCCCCAGTTATTATATTTTCGCTTGCATCCTAGAACAGTCTTGAGACACACCAGCTACTTTGCAGCTGGATGAAGCTAAACGGGAAGATGCGCTCCAGAAGCATAACTTAATGCAAGCCTACACCAGCGGGCATCTCGTGAGAGCACAGCAGAGGCTGGCCACCATAAATGCCTGCAGCCACTCAAGTGGGGCTGTCACCTGTTTTGGTGGATGGCTCTACAGCATCTTCTGCTAATGCAGGGAGAGCCTCATGCCCAGACATGTCTAATACACCATAACTGAAGAGGGGATGGCTTCTCAGCACCCGATTATGAGGACAAGAGGCTCATCACAAGAACAGTAGGAGGATGTGTTTTTTTCCATATAGAATGAACTGTTTGACCTAGGCAGTAGCAGTAAAGGGTTATTTTTATTTACTACAGGTATAAATTAAGCAACCTCCCACTGTTCCCTTCATAACAAATTACTCTGTCAAGGCATGGGTCAAGGTCACAATGATAGTGAGCCTCTCTATTTCTATATATTTTCAATTTTTAGACTATTAAGTGAATACGAACTTGATGCTGTAGGATTTCACTCCTGTTTTGAATTACGTTTTACAATTGCTTCTTTGGGAAATATGTGCTTGTGTGTAGACATCCTGTGGGGGCATGTCTACACAGATACTGAGCATCTCTATCAGCATCCCAAGGTGGGAGAATAAAAGCAAGGACTGGAGTCAAACTGTGGAGCCACGCTAGTGCTCCCTTGGCACAGCACGCTTGCCTGGGTTGTGTTCTGCAATGATTCACTGATACCTCCTTCGGCCCAAGCTGGCTGTGTCTGCCTGCACACATCCGAGCGAGCATGTCCTTACAAATCTCTGGGCACTTATGCTGGTAAATATTGTATACTTCGTATTTCTCAGGGTTCAGAAAAACTAGGTTTTGGGGAAAGCGAAAAGCAAGAAAAGTGAGGGCGATTTTATTTATACAAGCACGTATGGCTTAGTGGTGGACTTGGTAGTGCTGGGTTTACTGTTGGACTCTGATCTCGGAAGTCTTTTCCAACCTAAATGATTCCATGATTCTGTGACACACAATAGTGAATTTCTCTAGTATGTTTGTGTTCCTCAGGGTTTCTCCTCCGTGAAATGCATTAACTCTCACCCTGGGGACAAAAAGAAATACCACTTATTCAGTTCCTGGCACCTAACTATGTGTAGCTCTTTAATTTTTCCTTCTCTTCTTAAGAAAAGAAAGAAGGAGTACCGGCAGGCTTGTTGTGATTGTAAAGTGCATTTTAAAAAGACCCCGTCGCTGCAGGGGTGGCTCTCCTATGGGAGCAGGCATGTAATCTATTGTCATGATCTCCGCAGCCCTTTAGTGCAAGTTCTTCCTTCCCGTTATTACCACACCCCCAACACACAAAAAACCCCAACCCAAACCCAAGTAGCTCTTCCTGACATGGCTTTCAGTAGATTTATGTACTTAAAGAGTTGCTCTTCTTTCTTTATCAAAAATGGATTCTCAGCAATTCTGCAGTTGCCAGAATGCCTGCATGGGAAGTAAAAGCAATGGGATTAGTAAATATTAATATTGCTGTATACACTGGTAGGGCTGGACAACCACAAAAAACTTCTGGCGCATTTCCAAGCACCCAGCTAGATACGCATCATGATAGTTCGATATGGATCATTATAAATATCTTTATTCATTCGCAGTAACACATACCTGAAAAAACTCACTTTACCAGTACAGTCCTGTTTTGCATCTATTGATGTACTCATGACAAAACACTTACAGACAGCCATGTCTAGAAGTGCTTGACATTGGCCTAATCCTACTCCAATGAAGCCTGAGTTTTTACTATTGAGAACATTTGGTGTAAGCAAGTCAAATTACAGCACTTTTGTAAATCCCACACTGAAAATGCAAGTATTTGGTTACAGCGTGCCTACCAGAGTAGCTCCCTGGTTTATAATAAAAAAGGAGTAACACCTCTTTTAAAGAAAAAGCTGAAAACAGTTGCTGCTGCAAGCAGGAACCCATTTCATAGGGATGAGATACATAGCATAAACGGGAAAGGAAGAGGGTAACAGTAATGTGGACACAAATAACTAGACCCCTGATTTTTGTATAACTAAAATTAGATGACAAGTGTAAGATGCCAAGGGTACACCTTTTGCTTCTTCCATTTCACAGACAGCTTTTGTCTTTTTGAATAAGACAACAGACTCAGCTCTGTGGTTGCTCATGTCTGCCTCTCACTTGTACGCACAGAGAGCTGCTGAACTTAAAGAAAACCAGAATATTTATTCCTTTTGCAGTAAGCCATGCCTCCATTAAAACCCCACAGGACCATTTCGATCACTGCATGTTTTACTTCCAGATCTGAATTGAGCCCCAGGGAAGCATCCTAGCCTTTCCAGACAAGATCAGAGAGCGTGCCCCTGTGTCTTTTTTATACGGGTGCTTATCTCACTGTTGAATAAAATATGTATTAGAGCATTACCTGGGGACAAATACAGCCAGCAAGATTCTACCTCTTCTTTCTCATGAAGTGACCAAAACCACACAGAACAGGACAATTTAGATGCTAGCTCCACAAAACAGGGTGTTGAATAAAAGGTGGGAGGTTGTTTTCAAAGGAAACCTTGTCTAGCAGGTGGGACAACCCATTTTCAGAAAAGTTAACTTTATGTTGGTTGGAAGGCCTGATATTATATAATTTACTTAGGGAAAATTACCACTTCCTTTACATCGGTGCCTACACAGGAGTCGATACCTATCTATAGCTGTATCTCCAGAGGTTTAACTTCACAGGCTTTCTATATGACAGAAGTTAAGCTTTGCTCTGTACAAGAAAGTGTTCCCCAGCGGCAGAGGGAGGAGTGCTATAAAAAGCACATTTGGGTGACCTCAGAGTGCCACATCAAAAAAGCTACAATGCCACAGTAGGGTTTTACAGGAGTGAGCTCACCTCTGCAGGGACGTTAGGGAAATGGGATGGCTTTTTTTTGGGAGATCAGAAGATGCTGCTCCTCTCAGGGCATCCTTTTCTCAAAAAGGGAAGAGAGAGAGCAGAAGCGAAAGCACAGATGCACGCTCCAAGCTGTGAAATTTCTGCTACTGTTGTTTAACCTTGGAATTTTCCTCTCAGGACCAAAATTCCCCATTAGGATGCCTCCAGAGAGAAAAGTAATTGCCCTCCATTCTCTTAGCTGCTTCTTTCCTTTCCTTTCAACAAAACAGCACCTTGTCTAGCTGCAACTAAAATTTGGATTTGACTGTTAATACTAAGGGGAATGAAGGCTAGCTCACAGCTCAGGCTCTGCCTTTGGGGATGGAGCGGCCAACAGATGGAACCGAGCAGAGCAAATGTGATGCAGATAGAGAAAATAGCAGGAGGGATACAGGCAGAAGATTATCCTCTCCAGTTTATCCTTTTCATTTGTATGGATACAAAAAGATACTCAGTGAAACAGGAAAGCACTAAATTTGAAATGGGTACAATAAAATGCTGTTTGATACAAAGAATAATTAACTTGGAGAATGCGTTGCTACGAAGTGATACAAAGAACTGAGAGTTCAGTGGGATTCGGGAAAAGATGAGACACAGGGAGAATGAGAACAGCTACAATTACATCAGATAAGAATAAACACAGAATTCATGCAAGTTAGTAATAGGTGAAACACCAGAGGGTAATAAACTGGGAAAGAGCTTTCCTGAGGGATACCTTTCCATAATACTCCATTACAGGATTTCTAATTTCTTCCTTTCAAATCTCTAACACTGGACACTGTCAGACATTGAAAACTGGAATGAAAAATCTCCGGAGGATGCTTATATTGTAATTCCTGTGATTTATTTAACATTTTCTGGTAAGTGCCTGTTCCATAAAAATAAACTGTCTGAGCACCGAGCTAAAACTGCCCATCAGTATTTACCCAGGTAAAATTAACCTTCTGTTTCTAAGCTGCTGACAACAGTGAGTTTCATACGTGAACTGGGAACAGCATGCAGCCCGTGTTCATCACACATTACCTCAGTCTCCCACCAAAGACCTCACAAGAGGAAGAGCACCCATTTAAACCTTGCATTCACTCACACTGGCAGATTACAAAACACCTCTAGCTCACGGATCGTGAGCTCTAATAAATACACAAACCACCTTTAATTTAACATCTGTGTTTCCAAGCGGCATTCCACTATCAGGTTTGTGATCTGTGGACAGTAACCTCCAACTGCTCACTGGACTGGACTAGGCACGAAGTGTGTCTGGCAATTTCACCTTTTGGTGGATAAATATTTGTGGCTGGGTAAAAATAACACAACAGATTCTGACTCCAAGGGGAAGCCCATTTGCTGTGATTTATACACTTACTGCAGTGGATAAACACTAATGCCATCATGATTGCCCGTTGTAAAGACCCTGTCATCTGTAGCAACCTGTCTTTTCCATTGGAGCCAACTGTTCTATCTGATGATAAGCAATAAAGCTCTGGAAGGTGACTGTAAATGTAACAGACTGCCAGCAGCAGTCAGAGTTGTCATTGTTTTGTCACTGCCAGTTATCTGAATTTTTAAAACTTACAAAACCAGGAAACTTGCTGCCTTTCTTACAAATGGTGGTTTTGGTTTTTTTTTTCTTGTCCTGGCAGAAATACTGAACATCTTTGAGTCTTAACTTAAACAAAGGCATCCCTACTGAAAGGAAAACGAATAAAACCTTTATTCCCCATTAGCTGCAAATCCATTCTTACACTGTCTTGGTAGTTTTACAAGCACATCCACGTGACCTGCTAGATGCCCGAGTTCACACTGCAGTGCTTTTTCAAGTCTGGGGCACAACACAATATGCCAGGATAAGACAAGTGTATTTGAGAATTTCGTGACAGTTTTTGTAATAAATCCCACACTCCGTAATTCTTAAGCATGTTCTTAAGCTGTAAAGCACTTAGAGTTTAACTAGAAAACGTGCATAAACACAGTTCCACATACTTAAGATTATCATCAACCTGTCAATTTGTTCTTATCTATTTTTTTTTTTTTCATTCCATTTCCTTTTCTTTATCCTCCTTGCATACCGGTGCTTGAGCTCATGATGACAGGAGATAGCAAGGCTGCGGTAAAGAGCTACTGTAGCAGAACTCCAATCACTGAATCTCATAAAAATGATCACCTTTATAAGGCAAGTCTGCAGGCTTCAGAAGCAGCCTCCAGCTCCAATTTTTAGGGCTGTGAGGGCAGGGGAAAGGAGCACAGATTGAAAAATGGTGACAGGCAGGAATTTGGAGGGCTATAACCTACCTTAATATGTCAGCAAAAGACTACAGCCAAACAGTACAGTACTGCATCAGAAGGACTGCCGTTGCTGTTACCATATGTGGTTCATACATATAAACTGTACCACCATATGCAGCTATCACTGTACAAATGTATCATCTGCTTTCCTAATGTCTCCATGTCCTTACCTCACATTGCAGCAGCCTGAGTCACCGAGAAAACAACACTCAAGTCCCAGCTCCTCTCCCACCACTTTAGGTAGCACAGGACATAACCTCCCTCAATTGCACTCTGTGGTCTTTCAAGGTGGATTTTTTTTCCTTCCAATTAAAACATAGATGTTTAAGGTGAATATTTTGCGTTGTAAAGGGCTTTTGCAGTAAGATGAAACAGCATAACAGGGCAGTGTAAATTTGGAGATGCATGAAGGATGTAGATCATACTTTTGGAATAAGAAACATCAATGTACTTCTGAACTTCCTGTGCTCCTTGATTTCTTGAAATTTGTTTCCCTGTAATGAAGAGAAAGGCGAGCTACGCTAATGGGCCTGATATTCCAGAAGTTGCTACCAAAGCTTTTCCCTTTGATGTGTGTCTACATCCTGATTGCGCTGTCTGCCACGCTGGAGGGGAAGGAAAGAGACTGTTGGCATAATGCTGTATGGCTTGCATGAAAGTAGCATCACACCTTAATCGACTCTTGCCCCACAAGCAAGACAGATCTCCCCAGATCTAATCTTTTACAAAAGCACAAGCTTTATGGCAAGAGCACTGACACTTTGATTTGCATTGTACATCTTCACAGAGTGTAGAATGGGGGAAACCTGTGTCTTGGTTATCCCAGATATAACCTAGTTTGTGGGTAACAGATGCACCACCTGATTGCTTAAGCCAAAAACTTTAAGTCTCTTTTTCAGCCAGATTTTCTATGAAAACAATGTTTGCAAAAATCATGCTATCTGGTCATCTCAGTCCTGTTAGAACCAGTAATTTAACCACTGGCCACCTTTAGCCAAGTTTGAAAAATGGTAGGGGTCTCAAAGGCATGCACTTCCTACAAGTTTTGTGAAAACCATCTTGAGGAATGTAGTAAATGGCTCTGCCGAAGGAAAAGCTCAAGTTACCTGCAGATTTGGTCTGCTGGCTGTGTGTCATTTGGGGATAGGTGGGAGGACTTCAAAGGAAGAGGAGAACCACAGGTGCTACTGCAGGGAGGAGGTCAAGAGGGAACAAGAAAGGCAGCTGAGGTTACAGTAACTATAGGATGGAGAGAAGCAGAAGACATGTCTGGGCTTCATTAGGTCAGCTCATCAGCAAATAGTCATTTATTGGACCCTTCTACCTTTCTTTCTTTCCTTCGTTCTTTCTTTCTTTCCTTTACTTACAAGCATTAGTGTCTCTCAGAATAAATGAAGCATCATTATCCAGCGAAAGGCATCAAGCAGTATTTTTTTTTAGGATACAGTACAAACAAACTGAACAGATCCTGATCCTTGGATAATGTCTAAGTTCATGTGGCTCTTTGGAGGTCAGGGAGCTCTTCAGATTTGTATCAGACCTCACCCAAAGGATTCCCGTGTATTTAGAGATCAGTAATGGGGTGGGATTAAAATTAATACATTGTAACTAAGCTCTCTTTACTGTCTTTCCTTTTTTTGAATAACAAGCTCCTGAGTCCACCGAGTATGTCATAAAGAATGGCAGAAGCTAATCCATCCTAAAATACAGCATGCACCATCCCTGCTAGCTGTGGGAGTGACTGAACAACCTCAAAATATTCAGACAGGGGACCCGGAGATCCCTGTACCATCCTGGGTGTGAACACAAAGGAGATTTTTTTTACTTTGTAGTATACCATTCACAGTCTTTTTAGTTCACTTTGGCTCTCATAGAGTAGAAAGGTGCCAGGCTGCCTGCCGTTCTCCAGCCGAGTGCAGGTTTCACAAACAGCGGGGGCTGCCTGCTGCCCCCCTCACATGGGAAACTAGCTGCTACCGACGGGGGCTGCATCCCTGTGGGGACTGATGTGTTACCCCCAGCTGACCTGCAAACCTCACCATTTTGGGTTCCTTCTCTCTCACTCTCCTTTTTATAAGCAGTTTTGCCAGATTAGATTTAAATATGACCCTTTTAATCAGGTTACTCGGTATAATACAAGCAAAATTATGATGAGATGGATGCTGTTATTGCATTACCTATTTTTATCTCCATTGATTCTTCTTATCTTTCACCAATCACCCTATCGAAAATGCGATGGGTTTATGTCAGTCACAACATGACTGTAACAATATTAGCTCTACCACAAATTCAGCGTGACACCAAAATTGTATCATACTTGACCTTATTTGATATATTCGTGTACTGAATCAGAAGCTCCGTGCTAAGCTGCATAAAGCAAAGGAAGATTCCTCTCTAACAAGACATTCTTCTACATAAATAGAGTTTTGTGCTTTTAGTGTTTGCTGTGCTAGCTCCAACCACGCGATTGTATGTAAATAATAATGCTATTTCTAGAATCTGTGGCTAGAAGACATTCCAGCTCTTATTCAGGACTGTTTACAGCACCATCAGCAGCTGGAATAACTTACACCTGATAGCATCTGCTCTTACTGCAAACTAGTGAATTTTGACATTCTTTCCATGCCTCTGCATCTGCTTTGGTAAGAGCAGGCAGGGCAGAGGAGGAGACCTGTGCAAGTGGGAGACCTTGACAAAATCAGCAGCTGGAGAAAAAGGAAGTAGGAGGAGGCTTTTTACCTCTGATTTCCTCAAACTAATGGAATCCAGAACCCTCATTCGCGGTTTGGGTGAGGTGCAGTAAATTGCCCAACTGTTCACTTTCTGTCAGAATAACATGTTTGCCAGAAACTCATGACTATAAACTGCCACAGCTCCACTGACTCTGAGAAAGGCAGAGCTAAAGTGGCCTTTGGGTCTCTTTCTTTCTCCCCACACCCCCGCCCCGAACTTGAGAAAAAGTGGTCTGTCTCTTAAAACAAAGAACAGAGACTAGGAAGAGATGACTTTGCACCCCCTTTTCTCACAGATTTTCTGCAAAACAACTCACAGATAAAAGCGAGTGCTGGGTCTTCAAAGAACTTTTACAGCTAAATCTGCTAAAGATGAGCAGTTTAAAGCTCACGTCAAACATCTGTATATGCAGTCACTGGGCTTTACCTGCTGCCAATGAAGTTTATACAGATTGACTGCTATGGAAGAAGGACCAAGCTTTAAACCTTTAAGAAAGTCTGTGCCTGCTTCCCTCAGTGCTGCCAAAAGTTGGAAGTGATTTTATGTACGATGTATGCTAAAGGAGCCAGTCAGTTCTACTTTACTTAGTAGCAATCAACATTTTAATAAGCCTTGCTTTCAAGGGGTTAAATCGGAAGCATGGCTGCCCACCACTTCTTTATATCCCACCTGCCTGTTTTAACTTAGAGGAGTAATGAAGGAACAGACTTGTGTGTATTAAAATTCTAACATGTGCAACTAAAGTTGAATATTCCTTTTAAAATGCTGCTTTGATTCTTGTTAATTCTCCAATGTGGATTAATTCAGCAGTGATAACAAGATATAAAAACTGACAATTTGGCACAAGCAGTAACTACATTTCATTTAGATTTTTCCTGTGCATTTGGAATTCTGGGTCTAATAATCAATGAAGAGAGTTTACTAATATAAATTTACATTCATATTACATAGTTATAAAACACCATGAATCAGTGCATCATTCTAAGAATTGTAATAAAACATGCTCTTGGCATTGCAAACAGCTGAGTCGCAAATACAAAAGCCAGGAATTCTAGCATTAATAAAAGCTCCCCAGCAAAGTTTTCATCTTCTAAACCATCTCAGTTATTTAAATTATTTAAAAATCCCATTTCTTATGGTACAAATGCATAGTCAGCTGCTATCACAGAGCAGCTCAGTCTCCTACCTAAGAAGCTCCAGTTTTTATAACAACAGTTAAAAGCCATTGGGGAAAGGTGGGCTCACACTCTTAGTAGAAGTTGTTAAAAATTAGCAAATCCAATATAAATGCTGTAGAAATAATACTTCTCATTTATTCCACATCCTAGTTGTGGTGGGTTGGCCTTGGCTGGCTGACAGATGCTCTCACTCCCCTTCTTCAACAGGACAGAGGGAGAAAACTAAGATTAAAAAGCTCATGGGTCAAGGTAAAGACAGGGAGACAGCTTAACAACTTCTGTTGTGGGCAGAACAGGCTCAACTTGGGGAAAATTAATTTAATTTATTGCCAATGAAAATAGATTTGGACAATGTGAAAGAAAGACGAATTAAACCATGACCTTCACCCCCAGCTCAACTTTACACCTTCATTCCCAACTCCTCTACCTCCTCCCTGCTGAGCAGTACAGGGGTGATGGGGAACAGGGGGTTGTGGTCAGTCCACAACAGCTCCTCTCGGCCACTCCTTCCTCATCACACTTTTGCCCTGCTCCAGCATGGGTCCTCTCCATGGGCTGCAGTCCTCCAGGACAAACCTGCTCCAGCATGGGCCCTCCACAGGCCACAGCTCCTTCAGGGCATATCCACTGCTCCAGCCTGGGCTCCTCGCAGCTGCAGTGTGGGTACCTGCTCCAGTGTGCTCCCTCCCGGGGCTGCGGGGGATCCCTGCGGGCAGCCTGCAGCCCCTCCTGCCCCCCTCAGCTGGGTGCTCTCAGGGTGGTTTCTGACACTTTTCCCCTCACTGCTGGGCAGCATTTTGTGTTTGCTTCTGGGAGCAGTTTCAGGAAGTCATAAGCGTTATTTCTAAAGTTCCTGTTTTCTTGCACATGATACTTGTAAAACAACATGCAACCCAGAAGGCAAACCAAGCCTGACTCTGGTGAAGTTTCTCACAGCAGAAAGTGCTAAGGATAAGTACAGCTGCCCAGAAACAAGATTACCTGTTTACCGACAACACATGATAACAATTTAGCACTCACAGAAATGCTCAGGACAAAGATACATGGCGTGGCTTCCTGAAATTACCTTTGTGAAACAGAAGAAAAGGTGGGACTCATCACCCTTTTGCTTACAGACTTGTAGAAATAAATTAGCACAGAAGTCATCATAAAACAGTAGCTGTATTAAATATTCTGGATTTTAGAAGGACACTTCTCTTTTCCCTCATCAGCCTCACTCATTATCCTGCTATGCAAAGTATTTCAATACATCATGGAAAACTGGACTAACTTTGCCTATATAAAATAGGCTATGAAACACACTGATTAACACAGAAGTAATCTGCTTACACACAGAAACTTTCCCATTTAAAGCAAAGAACCAGAGGGCGTAAAGCATAGAGCCATCTAATTAGTAGAAAACATTTTCTTCCTCTTCCTCCAATTTTGTGCTAACCCCAGCACTGCTGAAAAGGCTGAGACATATTCTGCACATCCTGAGTGTCTCTACTGATGGAGAATTTGACAAAGTGGACGTGGCCTCAACCCACTCACCCAGAAAAACACTGCCTGCAGCACTTGCTTGCGTGCTTGCCACCACTGCTTCTTCAATGTAAAAGACACACTGTTGCTCCTCCATGTGCTGCTCCCAAAAGGAGAGCGCAACTGTCACAGGGGGAGGAGATACACCGTGATACCACGTCTCCCCCGCCACCCTCCCCTGTGAATCTGATTGAGGCCAACACAGAGAAGAGGCCATCGGGAACCTCAATGCTGGTGCTCTTCCCACGCCAGTTAACAACCTCCAGCCCTGTGAAGCGTCTGCACAAGACAGTCGTGCTGCAATTTTGAGCAAGCAGCATTTGGGGCAGCTGTAGTGTCTGGCTGTTGTCTGCACATGTGCATACATGGGAGACAATCCGTAAGAGGAAATGGGACTGAATTCATCCTTTTATACAGAGGCAACAGAACTGTTTACAACACCTGATCCTGCTGGTACTATGTTGCTTTAAATGAGGCACCCACTCAGCTTCCTCCCAGGGGCCGGCGTTAGGCACAGAAGGAAACAAACACCGATGAGATCTCCCCGCATTGAGAGAGCTAAGAGAGGAGGGCTGGAAGCCAGGAATGCAGCCTGATAGAGGCATGTGTCTGGGTAAAACAGCAGTGCATAAGTATTTCACTTGGACACTGCAAGAAACTGTTTTTTTAAAAACACATCCATGTATCACACATACATCAGGCATCTACAGAAGAAGGTCTGCACAGATGAGAAGGAAATTGTTTCTTGCTGGTTTTCCTTCATGACAATTCTGATTTCAAGATGACAGCATAAGGATTACAGTTCCCCAGACCACTTGCTGTTCAGGGCACATCCCACATTGACCCCATCTGCAGATGCTTTTTAATGTCAGTACATGGATCAACGACGAGACATGGTCCCCAGGGAACATCCTGGCACCCTAACAGAATAAAGGCAGGCTTGGGCAGCAAAGTATGCAATGAGCCACACTGATGCAGGACAGACTCTTCATTTCAAAGAGAAAAATCTGCATTCTTCAGAAAACAGTGTTCAAAAATTTAATCTTCATTCAGTTCAATGGAGCAGCTTTATAATTTACAGCACCAGATAAAGCTAAAAGATGTAATGTGAAATACCCAAAGCAGTTCTTCCCCTGTATTAAAATGCACCTTGAGCAACAGAGCCTTAACTTCTCTTAACATATGTCTCCAGCAGATAAGTAAACAATTTGGATGTGAAATGAAAATTTTCAAGATAGTTACATTCAGAAAAGCATCAGCTCATATTAGACTTTAGCTGTGGTGCCCCATCGATAAGTTTTTGGGGTGGTTTGGCATAGCCGAAAGGAAGTAGCTTCAGATGAATAAAAAGCTTTTTGTGTACAAATTGTTGGACCAGAGATAGCAAGAAGAGAGACATCATTTTTACATCAAAATTCTGACAGTGGCCTTGGTGGAAGGATCAAATCATATGCCAGAGCATGTGGCCAGATGAGCTGAGCACCTCCACTCTCCTAGAGAGGTGAAACAGAAACAGAGGGGACAAGGCTGGGAAGATAAAAGGTTCCTGCCCAGAGAAGCAATCCGCTCAAGGCACTGAGCTGCCTTGACATTCGGCTTCCTTGTAGCTGTGGACTCCTTTGGCTTTGTGGACAAAATCTTTAGCCAGGTGCACGCTGAACTCTGCGTTCAATGGCACCTGCTCGGCCCCACGGGCTGTTGTGCGTGGTAGCGAAGGGTGGGTGAGCACTGAAGTCACCACCGTGATGGCTTAGCGGCAGATCACAGACCAGCAAGTCACTGTCACAGAATTTCAGCACAGACACAAGCTGAGCGGTCTCTTTTCAAAGTCGCCACACAGGCTGGCTTATACACACTGGATACTAAACCGTTCTCTGCAACAAGCTCACTCTCTGCCCTGTCCCTGCCACCAGGCTGAGGGAATGAGTGTTACAGACGAGAGTGCTGCGTGTCCTCAGAGGGACCTTCACCCAACCGTTTCCAAATGCAGAAGCGGGAAACTTTGTACTTGTCCTTTCTGCACTACTTGGCCATTAGCAGACAAACAAATGGAAACTTGTTCAAGAAAGAACAAATGCCCATCTTTAATGGGTTTATTTAAGCAGAGAGAGCTCCAGTAATGGGAACAGCGTGTCACTGTAAAGACTGTGGTATTTCACCACGCAGCATGTCAGGAGATGGAATGGCCCGTGTTGGGTTGCCCTAGCGGGCCTGTCCCAGCCAAGCCAGACTGCCCTGCCACAGCTGCCAGCACTGCCACAGGACACCATCCCCTCACTGCACCTCGAGCCACCACGGCCCTTCACCAGACAGCAGACTTGACACTCAGACCGTCCAGATCGGACCTGCAGTGCTGGCACGGCTCCTGCTGGTGACCACTTAGCCGCTGGGAGTGCTTCACCCCAGCAAAGGCAAAAGAGCTTTCCCAGCTGGGAGCTCTACCTCGTCTTTTGTAAGTGCTGTCAATAATACCTTGCAGAAGCTGTCAGTAAGAAAGGACTCCAGACACTGCCCACTATCCAACCTTGTCTTTAGCTGCTTATAACTGTCAAATGTTAGCCACCTACAGTGACATTTCCCCTGTCCTGCAGATGTCTCAGACTCAATACAGGAGGTTTTAATTGTTCCCGAGAATAACAGGTCTTTTGCCCAAACTACAAACATCCTGATAATCTTTTCAGCAAGAATGTTTTCATCAAGAATATCTTCATGCAGGGACTTAAAAACCAATGGCAGTCAGGGTGAGCTTTTTACCAGTGCCCAGGGAGGCACCTACTGTACCCCATCTGCACAACGCGCATTGCCCAGAGCTGCAGAGACAAGCATGTTCCTTGCCTGGTTTGGTTCCTGAAGCCGTTGGAGCCAGGAGCCTGCGCTGCCCCTTTGCTGTACTGCCACCCAGCCAAATACCTTTTGGAAAAACACCAGCAGAAGCTGTCTTGTCCTTCTCCTTCTCTAGGGCCAGGTACATAGGGAGAACAGCCAGACTGACTGGTGATGGGTGGCACGGGTCTCCATCCTGCACTGCACTAGCGATCCTTGCTGTGCCCGCAAGGCAAGTGGGAAATGTTCCTGGTGTTTCTGATTGATTTTTTTACACAGCAATAGAGAATGACACCACAAGCTTTTTTATACAAACGTGTAAGATTAAAAAGTGAAACCCCAGAAGATGGGAAATATCAAACTAATGTTGACTGAGCAACTTCAAAATCCCATCTTTTATCACCTAACTATATATATCATTCTTCAGGATTTCTGCCTCATTTACTGCGCTCCTTTACTAAAGCCTTTTGCATTTAATATTTTTAAGTATGGACGAATAAATTGGGGATAATGTATTCTATTAAGCAAGCCATTTTTCTTAGCATGAGCATGGCTTATCATGCAAAATCCATTTGCAGAATCATAAGGCAAAATAGTACAGCAGTGACTCCCTGTCCCTCTTGTGCCCTGTACAAGTTTTTTACTCATTTATCTCCGATTCCAAAAGACTATCAAAGATCATCTCTTTGATATTTAAGTAATTTCATATGTTCCTTCTGAATCCTAAGATGAATAAAAGCATTCAAAAGCAAAACATGAAAATATTTTAATCAGAAATTGAACCAATAATTTTATTTGTCTCCAAATTGCAGGGAAGAATTCTTAAGTGGCTTACTACTAGTTTCTTTCATAGTTCTCAATAGCTTATTACTATATTATTTTATGTGAACAGCTAACTTTTTATCCACATGAGATTGCTGAAGTTATTCATCATGCATTTTGACTCATTGGCCAATCTGACAGTGACTGACAGTCTCTGGAAAAGTATAGTACAGCTAAAAAACCTGACCTAACTTTTAAACAGCTTCCTCTGTGATACTGACATAATCAAACCGAGTTTTACATGTGTCACACTGTTGCTGCAGCAACCTGGCCTCCTCTTCTCTGACTACTGATAGGGAGCCTCTAAGCCTGACATGGACTCAGATGTCTTGAGATTAATCTGTTGGGACCATTCCAAAGAAATTAGGATTAATCTGCAGTTGCTCAAAAATGAACTATTACATGTAAACTACTTTTCACATTCCACCAGTCCTAAGCTTTTGCTTCTCTGGTATTTTTTTACTTTAATGTAAGCAGAGAAAAGGTTCTTTTTGTGAAAGCAAAAGTTATTTTGTTTTGGGTTTTTTTTTCCTCTGGATATCTACATCTCAGTGCATCTAATTTTCAGTTCTTCCTATCTTCATCAGGGATGAGACCAAGACAGTGAAAGCAAAGGGCTGTAAGCACTGAGATGTGTAATTCCTGAAGCCAGAGTTAATTCCTAGCTAAGGGCTGTAGAATTTTATAAGGATACCTGAATATTTGATAAAGACTTCAGCAATTTTGATGGTACAGTCTACATCACTGCACATGGCTCAAATGCTCTGAAAGCCTCTTTCGGACTGCTTAGACCCTTTCTTCAGGGAGAAAAGGGAAACAATGTGCTGGAACAAACACAATGCAAGAGAACGAGTCAGGCCAATTCACACTGGTTGCTGTACTTGCCTGGGAATTGCAGCCTAGTAAAACACTTAACCACCTTGCCAATGTACATAAGTTCCTTCTAGAAAGGGCATAAACAGCAAAATGTTTCTGTATTCAAAATGTACATAATCACAGAGGGCTTGTGTGCCATAGTGTGCCATGGAAGTGCCAAAACGGGGGGAAAAAACTGAAATTAATCTGCACCCTAAAGGTGTCCATCCTTGCTAAGACTCACCACACCTTATCTTCAACAGAACACTACCCTGCTCAGCAGATGCGAAGGCTGGAGAAGACACGGCAAACCATGCTGAAAAGATGCTCAGCAGAAATCTGAGCAGACACTTCCAAGGATCATGGATGTTGGGAGCTTCTGCTAAGGTCAGACAGAGCACCTACTATTTGGCAACTACCCAGATCGGGAGAGGAAGGCATGTGCTTTGCTTCTTCAGAGAACCGTCCGGTGTCAGGGAAAACCTTCAGCATTGTCGCTTTGCGCTGCACATCCAAGGCTGAGCTCCAAGCATGTGCAAACCATTCAGTCCATAAAACACCTACTTATAAATTTAGTTAAATACACTTGGGCCTGTGTAGCGGCAACACTTAGCATTTCATACTACTAATTTCCAAAGTATCTATGCAAATCTTCAGCTAATACACAAACTATAAGGAAATGTCAAAGTTGTGATGCAGTGGGCAGAGGTCTGGGGTGACAGCACTCCAGAGACCTGGAGTCGCTCCCAGCTTTGCCACAAGTCTGCCAGCAAAACACTTTAGGTATCTGGCATTGGCTTCCTCAATCATAAAATAAAATTAATTGTATGTGCTTTGTGAAGTACTCTGAGCTCTACTGCTTCAGAAGACCTGTGTTGTTATTTTTCATTACAATTCTTACTGAAGTATAACACAGTTTATAGTACATGAGACAAAGCATTAAGAAAACTAGTTCAATACAACCCTTCACCACATGGTAGACTCTAAAAGCACCAGTATCCATGGACTTGCCTTCTAATTATATGATACAAGAATATAAGGTACATACAGATTTTCTTCTCAGTACTGTCTTGCAGAATCACGCTAAACTCAATTTATATAATACAGCTTCACCTAAAGATAGCACGATTCATAGTAGTTGTTCATTGTTTTCATTGTTCTACTGAATTACAATACACAGTAATAGTGTTACTATAGCTAGGCAAAGCTATGGCAAGGCAAGACTTGTAAAAAGAAGTAGCATCCTTTGATTTACCTGCTTAGAGTCATAGCTGCAAGCCAGGATGCGTGGGCTGCTCTTGCTATTCATTCACTGCAGGAAAGCAGAGTTAGAAACCTACTGGCTTCTGTGTGCCATGTGTCTCACGGACCATGAAAGCCAAAGCTCTCAGGTAGCAGAAGACAGCACTAAAGAAGTAAGCAACTAAAGTAATACTTAGGATACTTTGGGCTGACTTACAGGCTGCCATTAACTGCAGAAACAGCGGTGGCAGATTAGGCAAGCCTAATTACTCACCTGGGGATCTGGCTTGCATGCTGTGGACATTAATGACACATCTCTCTCTGGGAGGGGATGGGGAGGTGATCTTTAGTAGAAGTGAGTGGCAGCAAGCGCCATACAAACATCCTGGCAGCGCTGTGCTCCATCACTCATCCCAGGGGAAGGGGAGAATAAACTCATATCTTCAAACATTTTTTCTTCTTTTCTTGCAGCTACCTAATAATGCTCTTCTAAAATAGCATTTTTTTTCCAAACCCTTTGATCCACAGCACACACCACGTGTCTTTTCCTGCTTATTCTGTCCAAAACTTTTACAGCTGAAAAGTCTGTATTAGTTAACCTAATGAATGGCTCTTACTGTGTTTTAGCGTGCTTGATCTTTTAAGAGTGTTGGGTTTGTGTTGGTTTAGGTTTGTTGGGGATTTTTTTTCCTCTGTAGGACAGCATGCAAAAATCACAGTGACTTTAAGGCCTCAGTGCTATACCACTGAATTCAGGCAGGGCTCTGTTACTTCTCCACCTGAGAGCCAAAGCAAAGCCTCAGCGTCTGTGACAATGCTTCTAGTAGAAGTGTCGCTTGGACATAACAGCTGTTGTTAAGTTTCACTGCTCCTTCATTTGTAGGTAGAACAATGAATTTCACATACCTGCTCACTCAAAACAAGTCCTGCTCCACGTTTCTAGAGGTAATTCTGGATGCCGACTGTCACTTCCACCTATTCAGCATTGCACCAGGATCTCCGTGCCATTTAGTAATATGGAAGGATGGCTGGTCCTGAACCCCAGCCAGAATCAACGTGCTATAACATAATTTTCCTTTAAATAGACGAAGTTTGCATGTGCAGATCTGATGGCAGAATGTGGGAACAATTTCAACGCTAACCGAATTCATAGTGGTCCTTTTTTAAACTTGTGGTGGTGCAGTCTGCAAGCCCAAAGGAAAAAACAACTAGAAGATGTAATTGTAAAGAGCCTGATGAACCCAAGAAAAAAAAAGGTCAAAACTGAGTCTTTGAGACCACTTCTCTTTGTCCATACTGCCAGGCCATATAACTGATTCACATTTCCCCATGTTTGTGACACCCTAATTTAGTGTTTTGGTATGGGTGAAGCTGTAAAGATAATATAAGGAACCTTCTGCACTGTCAGAGGAATAACAAAAAAAAAAAAGAAAAAGAAAAAAAGGAAATATATTTTAGCAGCCCTATCAGATACTCACTCCTTTAGCTGAAGTAAAAAAGATGCCTATTTGGAATAATGAATTTAGTTTTGAATTTTGATTTTGCTCAGTGAAAGCAAATTCATCATTTGAAAGTTAATCATGTTCTAGATAATACTGTATCACCTTCAGCAGAAAGAGAAAGAAAGAGAGAGAAGGTTAATAACATTCCTACTGCAAAGCTTTCCCAAAATCATAAACTCATTACTGTAAACTAAAATCTAAAGTCAACCAAAAACTAGGACATACTGGGCTTGCAGGTTACAGATCCAAAGCTGTGGAGTAAAACTAATCAGTTCTTGGATAGGATATCTTTTTTTTTTTTTTTTACTGCAGTACAATCTATAGTCTAGTTGGTCAAATCAAGCCTTTCTGAGAAAAGAAGATTAGAGGCCGTTGTTTAAAATATTTGGGGGAGAAGCAGGATTTAAGCTTTATTACTGACCAGGATCTACAAAACAGACTGTAATGAAAAAACAGCATTGAGATTGTACTTGTAGTCTGAATGGAAAATATTAAGCAAAGACAGGGCCATATGGAGGAGCTTATAGTTACAGCAAGAACTGATGCTGAGGCAAATGCCCTCTGAATAAGTGAAATTAGGATTTATAGGAAAGTCTCAGGAATTTAAGAAAAATTATTATACCTGAACACTACAAACAGACCATTAAGGAAAAAATGAAATTCAGAGAAATTTATATTATTAATATAAATTCTGTTTATAAGGATTGCTCACCCTGCAATGATCACTGTACTGTGCACGAATTGTTAATTGAAAAAGTCCTAGGTTAAGCATCAAACATTTTGCATAAACAAAATATTTGATAAAAAATTCTTATAATTTGGCAAAATTTCATTGATTTCATTGTTTTGAAGATTTCATTCTGTATTTTACCAAAATCTTAACTGTCTGAACTGGTGCACACATGTTACATAAATGCATTTGAAGCCTTGGTGAACCACAGCAGGATGTCCTATTTATCTGCCCACCTGGAGCTCACTGCAGCACTATGGACCTATTTTGCACAGAGACACAATAGGATGTGCCTTGTATAAGAGAAACTGTTAAAATACTACAGCACAGATATCAATGCCTTGACTTGCCTTCCATTTCATTTTCCTACAACCCGCCTGACTTTTCACCAAGATAGCTATGTTAAATTTCCCATAGTTAACCACAAATCTCCCAAGACACGAAAGGCAGGACTAACATATCTTCATGATGTGTTTTTTAAATGTTTCTATCTCCCTCAGCACTGTCTAAACCATCCTAGCTCTGATCCAATCTAGGCAAATCCAGCCTTGCTTCCTTAGTTTTCATTGTCTGGTCTCAGGACCTTTGTTACTTTCCATCAGCCTTTACTGACCAGTGGTCCAGGACAGAAGCAACTCAAGCTCGATGTTTTTGTTAATACAGCCCTGGGTGGCTGGCTGCCTGCTGCATAATCATCAACCCACACTATTATAGACTATTTGAAGTCTATCATGCACTTTTACAACTCATCTATTTCATACTAAAGCAGATATTTTGGATGTAGGTATATGCTGACAACAGAGACACAAACCGCTGATTTTCTGGAAAGTAAAGGTCTCCTCCATGATTTCTTCAAATCCCGAGCAGCACTTTCCACAGCCCCAGCAATAAGGACGTTCTGGCCACGGCACAGCCGCTCAGCAAACACCCTTACTGAGGCACCACAAGCTGACGGAGTAGTGGGTCACCACAAGGCTGGCAAGCTTCATGCACCCCATGCCCACCATTGCTCGGCCTCAGAGGCGAGCTTCAGAAATGCTCTGTAGGTACACCTGCGTAAGATGAGCTAAAGACGGATGGGACCTGACATTGTCGGATCCTACCCACCATTAGAAGGGTGATAAGTAGGTATGTCAGTTGAGGGAATTACAAAAGTTTCCTCATTCTCCATACATTAAGTATGTCCAGGCAGCTCTTCAGGCAATTCAAACTGGCAGAGCTCCCTTGACTTCACTGAAAGGATGCCCATTTCATCAGCTGAGCACTGGCTTCACAACTTTTTAATACTCTCCAACAAAGCAAGCAAGTACGACAAATGCCTTCCATGGTATAAAAGCCTGGAAATACAGCTGTATGGAACCCGAAGTACCCCGTCCCTCTGCATCATCAAGCCTAAATGGCAGAACACAAAGACGTCACCAATGAGATTTTGATTTTAATAATTCAGGGTGAAATCATGCAAATCATCGTGGAATCAACGTGTTTTCCCTGAGCTCCCTGTAGGCACTGAGGCCACTTGGCTCCACTGACATTTCATTGCACAAGTGTAGCCTTGCTGGAGTGCCCTCCTAAGGTGTTGGTAATACAATTTTCATCTGCCTTTTCTAGGGTATTATTAACTTGATTACCCATTTAAAGCATGCAAGCCAACCAGGGCACTGGCTCGTGCTCGTACAGTACTGTCAAATCCAGTGAGGAGGAAGATGCATAAAAATTAATGTTTGGATGTTTTAGTAGCAATCCTTTACAAATATTTGTAGCAAACTAGTTTTCTGTTAAGTGTAAAATGTGGAAATTCAGGCAAATTGTATTACAGTGAAATGATAAACTGAGCACTCAGGAGCTGGTGAACAAAATGTAGTTAATGCATCATCATCTAATGATAGAAAATGCAGTCCTACTTCCCATAATATTATGGAATAGGGTAACTTGTAGACACCTAGTAAGAAACATTTAAACATTTTTGAAAATTAACATTTTTAGTTATGTTCAAATCTGATTGAGACTTTCCAAATACAGGCTTTGCCACATAACACTGATTATATGTGTTATATGTATACATATATGATATACATACAAATGCGTATTAATACCATTCCCTTCACAAACAAAATCTCAGAAAGAGTTGACAAAAAGCAGCAAATTTGTGGTGAAATTAATTAGGTTTTTGTCTTTATCATTCTCACAATGTGGGAACGGTAATATCATGCAGGAAAAACATCACAGCTCTAGCCCTGCTTGGGGAAATAGAGACCTATATTTTGAAACAGATTCCAATTGAAATTGAAAATTTTACCTTATTAGAAAATAATATTTTTCAGGTTACACTGACTTACGTGTGTCTTTTTTAAACCTATGTTTCTCAGTATTTGGAGAGAAATATTATGGGGCTAATCCTGCATCTTTGAAAATACAATTCACTAAACCATTGGGAATTTTGCGTAAGTAAGCAATAAATCAGTGCAGAGTATGAACACACACTTAAATATTCCATTTCAGTTCAGAAACACAAATTACTGAAAATTACTTCTAGTACAAACTGAAGGCTATCTATTTCATCACCTAAAGCAGCTTCTACGAAACCTAAAAATCACTTATTGGCTTATTTTCAGGAGTTGCTAATTTTAGAGATTAATTCCAAGACTGATCCAAGTATAACTTCCTACAGGTATTTGTTGAAACCGCCACATTCTTTTTAATTAACTCCAGTGATATGTTAATAACTTTTTTCTCAACTATTGGTTAGTTCTAATTCAGCGTAGTTTGAACGACTACCATTTATAGATTTTCATGTAATATTGCTGAAGTATATTCTTATAACCTAGCCAGAAATTGTAATGGCCTTAAGGATGTACAGTAAGAAATGAGAAAGCTCTGTGCCCAGTATTAACAAATAAATTTTGTTGCTGCTGAGACTTCAGTGCTTTGGAAGCTGTTTCTGCAACTTAGCACCTGCTTGTCTTAACTTCTTTTCTTCCTTGTTATTTGAGTTCATTTATTTTATATAAGCGGTACAAGTAGGACAGATAAGGTTAGATTGACTCAGCGTAAAAATCAGAAATTCCTTGGCATTGAATAAAAAATATAAAGTCATGAACTTTAAATATACCTTCATATAATATAATATAGTGGGTTATGTGTAGATAAAGATGGTATTTCCTTGGACAGCTCTATTAGTTCATGTAACAAGGGAAAAGCTTTTTAACATGAACATGAAAGAAATAGTAAGACACTAAAAATTAAGTATTGTATTACCTGAAACTGAAAAATGTATCTTATCTCAAAATCCATTATTTTTATCCTAATGAGTTAGTTTTACTGGTCATATTGCCATCCCTCATTTCCTTGTTTAGATGGCTAGAAAAGTAGCTGAGAAATAGCCAGAATTTCTATCGCTCTCATGTCCTTTCTCAACTAATTTAATACCAACAAGAGAATCCATTCATTTGTATTATAAGCCAGAAAAACTAAAAAAAAAAAAAAAACAACCAACAAAAAACCACACATCCAAAAGCTCCCTAACAGTGGAAAATGCAATTAAACTACCAGTGTATTAATTCAGGTGCAAACTGCTGCACCATTCTATAGCAGTGCTTTCCTCTCCTTAATTAACTAGAACATGAAGAAGAAAATCTGATGGCTTAATAGCATTTTCTTCACTGTCGGAAATGCTTTGAGATTATTTTATGTTATCACAAAGAGTGTTGGAGGAGTTACTGCCATTACTTCTGTTTGTCACCTCTAAAAGTGACAGCTTCCATGGAGAAACTTGCTGCTGTTAATGGATGTGAAGGATTAATATTTTATAACATCATTACTTTATAGGCAGGATAACTATTGTAATAAGAATACATTTAATATTTTATGCATTCACAACCACATAACACACAAGGAGCATTCACTCCCTGGCAGCATCTCTTTGGACGTGTATTTGGCTGCTGCGATTGAAAGCTGAGCAGTTTGTCATACTTATTTTTGTTTATATTGGGGTGGAAATAACAGGGTCAAAGCAGTATTAGGGTACCGTCGCTGCATGCACTGAAAGAGTGAATCCGAACAAGAGATACACACAGATCTTGCAGGAGAGAGTCTACAAACCACGCAGAGTAATTTTAGGGAAAAGCAACGTGGGCAATTGCCTGAGAGCCTCGCTAGACCAAGCAGAAGCAGTAAAGTTATGCAATGGGGAGGTGGACGGAGGAGGAGTGCACACCCTAAATCTCTGCCTGGGTCCCTGCAATGCTGATGCCAGCTGTGAAGCCAAGGTTCATCCTGCACAGAGCTAAGCATTTAGACTACATTCAAGCAAGTATGTTTCCCTTTAAACTCTGTCATGCTCCTTTTTCCTTATTCCCATTAAAGATAAGCAAGTTAAGGCTGCCTATTAGCAGTGATGATGCTTGTGTATTTTCAAAGCATCCTGATGTAGCATGTAACTAAGTTATTTGAACATGGTTTACTTTCTTCCACAAGTTCTGTTGGCCCTGAATTTACCCATCTGTGAGAGCGCAAAGCTTTGTGCTTCCCGTGCTCTGTGCATGGGCACTGACATTCCCCTCGGCTCCAAATGTGGCACGGTTACACTGTAGTGGTGAGCTGAGAAACAGCGAACTTCACCTGCATCCCAGGAGAAAAAAATGAGCACACAATGAATATGTGCAGTTATGAACTTTAATTATAAATTTTCAGCTGCAAGGTGCTGAGTGCCTTCAGCTTTTCTTCCCACCCCCCACCCCTTGCCTTTGCTCAGCACTTTGAGGGACTGTGCCCCTTAATTTATTTAAATGTTTCAGTCATCGGGTCCCTTGTTCTCTAAGCATACCAGGAGCCTTCCACTTAATGTTTAAAGACGAACTCATGTGAGGAAAGCTGAGTGGGGTTAATGCTTGCCGGGCCAAAAGGCATCAAACCTTTACTTCGAAGAGGAACAGCCTTTCGGAATGCATCTCCCCAGGTGGCACAAACAGCTTCTTTTCTCCTTCTATGTTGCTTCATATTCAGTGTTTGTCAAGCAAAAGAGGGATAGGCAGAGAAACAGACGTGTGACAGATTCTGCCTACATCTTTTCCACAGTTTCTCCTAACCCCTAACTCTTCTGATACTTTGCATTCACTGTCTCACTTGACTGGCACAAGAAACCCACTGTAGGGCGAGAGGCTTCCTGTGAACCGAGCCCCGTTTCCATGGTGCGGAGTTTTCTACTTAAAATAAATTCCTGTTTTCTGGGGCTACACGTAGGTCCAGCACTCGCGGAGCTCCCCCCGCCCCGGGTTGGGGGCCGAGGGCGAAGCGGGGGCAAACACGTCCCCCACCCTAACAGCTTACCCCTCCGCACGCTGCAGCTGCCCGCACTCCGCTCCGCCCCAGCGCACCTCCGCACTTTTCGGCCGCATTTTAAGGTCACCGAACCGCTCCTGCGGGCCCGCCGGCGCGGCGCGGGGAGCGGGGTTCGACCGGCCCCGGGCGCACCCCACACCCGCTGCCGCGGAGCGCTTCAGCGGAGCCGCCCCCTCGCCCGCGGCGGCTCCCGGGATGCTCCCGGGACGCTCCCCCGGCCCCGCTCCGCTCCGCCCCCGCCGGCATCCCCGCGCCCAACTTCCCGCGTCCCGCTGCCGCGCACCGGGACAAACTTTCGGAAGCGGCACCCGCGGAGCCCCGCAGAGCGCGGCAGCGCCGCACACGAGGCGGGCAAACGCCCCGCCGAGGAGAGCCACGGGCTGGGGGCTGCCCAGCCGGCGCCGCCCGCAGCCCCAGCCCCGGCCCCGGCGCGGCGGCTGCCGGCGGGCTGTGCCGAGCCCCGCACCCCGCGGGAGGAGCGCGGGTCCCGCTGCCCCGGCACCAGCAGGCACCCGCGCCGCGCCCGGGGCCGGCGGGAGGGGAAGCGCCCGGGAGCGAGAAGCCCTCGGGGGCGGGAGCCGGCGGCGCCCGCGGAGCGGAGCGCGCAGGGCCCGCGGGCGGCACTCACCGATCCGCAGCACTTGCTGGCCGCTCCGGGGCAGGCCGGCCGAGGCGCACAGCAGCACGAAGAGGAGCCCCCCGCTGCCGCCGCCGCCGCCGCCCGGGGCCGGGCGCAGGGGCCACCGCGGGCCGAGGGCGCTCGCCATCCTCCGCGCCCGCCTCAGTTCATGCCGGGCTCCGCGGGTGCGGGGCGCGGGCGGCTACCCCCGGCGGGGCCGGCTGAGCGCCGCCGCTCCGCGCCGCCCGCCCATGGCGCGGGGGCTCCGCGCCCGCCGCCCGCGCTCCCGCCGCTGCCGCTCTGCGCTGCGCTGCGCCGCCACCCGCGGCTCCCGCTGCCCTCGCCCCCCTCCGCCGCCGGGGGGGGGGAGAAGGAGGGGACGGGAGGGGACGGCTCCTCCCGATGGGGCGGCCCCGGGCGGGGCGAGGCGGCGAGGTGGGGCGCCACGCACGCGGGGGGACACGCGCACCGCGACACACGCGCACAGTAACACGTCCTGCTTCGCCCCGACACGGCCGGGCCCGCGCCGGGCAGGACAGGGGCGGGGACGGGGCAGGGGCAGGGGCAGGCGCAGGGGCAGGGGCAGGCGCAGGGACGGGGCAGGGGCAGGGGCAGGGGCGGGGCGGGAGCAGGGACGGGGCAGGGGCAGTGCAGGAGCAGGGACGGGGCAGGGGCAGGAGCAGGGACGGGGCGGGAGCAGCGCAGGGGCAGGGCAGGGCACGGCAGGGGCAGAGATGCCCCCGGTCCCGCCAGCCTGCTCGCCCCGCGTTGCGCTGCCTGCCGCCCCGGCCCCGCGGGTCTCTCCCCGCAAGGCCAGAGGCCCCTCCCTGGCCGGGGGACGCTTCCCCCCACACACACACACACACACACGGGCCCGTCGGCCCCGCAGCTCCTGCTTTTTCACCCCCTGGCTGTACGGGGGTTGGAAACACAGGCGGTGAAGCCGGGGCAGGAGGCCCCCATGTGTGTGCAACTCCCTTCTCGGGGGCCAGGCACGGGATAAGGAGATGATGCGTGGTGTCAGGAGGCTGAGGGAAGCCCGTGGGGACACGGTGGCAGGAACGCAGCACTTTCTGAGGTGCGTGTGCTACCCTGGACCTCTGCAGCAGAGCCAGGGACAGGAGACATGTCCACACAGGGTATCTCCCCAGGTGTGGCAGGAGCCTTGGGAAGGGGACTGCAGGGCTGCTCACCGAGGAGCAGCACTTCACAGGGTGATGAAAGCTCCAAGCCAGTTTGCCAGTTTTGAACCACTGGGCACAGGAACCGTAACACTCCCCATCCTTGGCTTGGCCAGCAGATAGCTTTTTTCTGGACGTTCCCAGATTATTTTTAAAATCTCAGTTCAAAAGGTTCGGTGAAACTCAAAATGCTTCACTATTACGTAAACATATGGGTCCTGAGCTGATCTGAAAAAAGAAAAAAATGTAACAGGAGAATGACTCCCACCTAGCAACAGAACTAAAATTGCATAGCTGAGATCCAAAACTGAAATAATTTAAATTTGTTTGGTTTGTATTCCCCTCTTGTCTGTCTACCTATTGTTCCAGAAATTAACTCCTCGGAGCAGTCGAAGCACATGCTGAAGTGCAATGGCAATGTAAGCACCTACATTATATCTCCCAGTCAGGCTCAAATGTTTCCTGGAAAGCCTGCCTCTACTGTTTGCAGAGCAATTTAGGCTATTCAGGAGTTCCCGCTACCGAGATTCCCAGCCAGGGCGCTGCTTAGTGCCCCACTTTACATTTCTTACAGCACATTTTACAGGCATCTTGGAGGATTTTTGCTCATGATGTTTATTTCTTGTTTGTTTACCTGAGAGACGTCGTCTCCTTAGGAACAGAGCTAAGTCCATCAGCAGGCGCAAGCTCCCTGCCAGCCCCCCAGGGTGATGCTGCTACCTTTCCCGTTAGCCTTCATGCCTCCTCTCCTGCTCCCTGCCACAGTGCTGGCACGTAGCTTGGCCTGTGCCTCCTCTGGGGCCACCGCCGCTCCGCAGCTCCATGGGCCAGCAGCAGCTGTTGGCATCACTGCTCCAGCCGCCCCCACCTCTTGCTCCTGCGGGATGTTCCCGAACAGGGGGTGAGAGAGGCTCAGCCCACGCCCGCGCCTGCCTCACACACGTCACACCGGCTAAAGGTGACAATTACATTAAATCACTTGTGTGATTAACTGCAGCGTACGCTCTCGTGTAGGCGGCAGAGAAGGAATCTGTCAGGCCACCCTGGACTGGACTGAATGTGACGTAATTTTATAACCTGTCATTGCCTTTCAAATCGCTATAGGTGAGAGAAGGCGTCCACCTACTAACCCAGGAAAATCTCAGCCCCTGAGCAATGGCCAGTAACAGCTGCCCTTGGGGTACATGTTCAACCACCGTACGAACCCGTGCAGGAGAAGCAGCTGTGACTGGACTGCCAAGTTTTATTTTCACAGTCACGCTGGCATGGCAAATAACAGGGATACAACAGCAAGTACCGGTTACTGAAGGGAGGTCATATTAGTTCCACTTGACTGAGAAATGGTAATGTTTTGAAGGAAAAAAGGGAAAATACTTTATCAGGAAAATACTCCTACCTGTATTTTCAGAACCACTTCTCCCCAGCCTAAATGGATTCCTGCAAAAGTCAAAGACACCTCAACTTTCATCTCAGTGAGATAAGAAGTTGGCCAGAGCTATATGCTTTTGAAAATACCACTGCTTTTAGCTTTCTGCTTCTTTGAAGCCCTTAAGAATATGGACTGAACAGAATGGGGAAAATAAGAGCTCAGTAATGACTGCGAGAGGGTGGCAGAGCTCTGCAGATACTTGCTACCGGTAGTTGGAACCTGAACCTGGACAGCTCAAACTCTGCTAACCCCTGTGACAGGAGTGGCTCATAGGAAACTTGAAAGAGGTACCAGCTCCTGCTTCAGGGTATGGCTAAGCGTTGCCTAGTTTGTATTCCACAGCCTAATACACGAAGACCTATGGCTTTTAAAACAGCTACAAACAGTTACGGAAAAGTTCAAGCTTTATAATGAGAAATAGCCAATTTTCTATTGTGGAAGATCTTTTTTTTCTCAGTTTTGATGGTTTTATTTGTGTATATGACCCCTGTGTCCTGTACTGGTGAGACCAGACATGAAGTGGAAGGTTGTGTTTTCTCAGAGTTGTTTCTGAAAAAATATTTTAGAATTAGAAAGGGGCCATTTTAAAACATGAGAGAACAGAAAAAAATATAAACTCACTGAAATTTTTTCAGAATTGTCCTCCAGGTTTCAAATTTTTACAGTAAACTCTAATCCATATGGTGCTCTTGTTTGCGATGTATTAAATCACCCAGTAAGCTCTATCTCACAAAATCATGGCATGCTTTACAGGGAGTGTTGCTTTATTTCTGGATAATGTTTAAAATGAGAAGTCTCAATGCAGTTCATCTTGCTGCTCTTCAGTTAGTGATAGTCTCAAATCTTTAATCTCCTTTTGGACTTTGTTCAGAAAGGTTAGGGAACAAGCCCGGGTCTCTTGCCAATTATTTTTCTCCCAGTTAAGCAAGTTCGAATGCCCAGAGCCTTAACATGTGAGCTGTTGTTCAGCTCATACTGGCTGCCCCATTTGCTTACTCATTCATTGCATTGCCAAAATTTAGATGAATTTATTAGTGAGATATGTTGGAATACCTTGAGAATGAAAGGTAGTGTGTGTAATCAAAGCCTGTTCTTACCACATAGCACATTAATATTACAAATGGTTACACAAGAGTTCTTTACACAGGAATTTGAAGGTTTTATTCTTGTTTCACAGTATCAAATTCCAGTTAAATATAAAGTGCAATCAATATGCAATTTGCAGTGTAAGTCATACTATTAGGCTAATAGCTAAAACCTTGCCTGATATCAGGGCCTCATGACTGAGTTAGGAGATGTAAACCACCTCCCTCACATTTTGCATCCATTTCAGAATTTTGGTTTTGAGTTCAGATGTAGTCAAAATATCAGGGCAAGTGTATGCAAACATGTAGGAAAACCTGGAAATTTTCTCAATTTCTTGGTCAAGTTCTGAGAAATTTTACTTGTGTTGTGTTGTGTTGTCCTTGGGACTTTAACCAGACCTTATCCAGTCTAAACTACTTCCTTACTAAGTTGAGACCACAGGCTGCAGCTAGCATTCATTTGGGAAGGCTGTGTTTTCCGCATCATCTAAAACCAGCCACACCAAATCAGCATTCTTCTTTTCCAATAGCTGGGATTTTCAAAAAAATTTTCCACTCCAAATGTACCTTAGAAAGATGTTGAGAGAATCTGAAGAGTAAAAGAAGAGATGGAAACATCCCTTTCATGTCCTTCTTCCACGTGCCCAAACATTTTATTTCAAGATCATGTGCCAAAATAAATATCAGTCCACAGGAGATAGGAACTGAGAGCCCAAATGATTTGTCAGGTTCTCCATCTCCTGAGCTGCGGCACCCATTGCGGCTCCTTTGGTAGCAGCCTTGGGTTTGGCAGCTCCATCAGCGTTGGGACTTCCCCTGCGTGTCCTTCCTCCTCACACCTTCTCCTGCTGTCCCTCCACAGACACCTTGTCTCACCCAGCACTGTCATCACAGTGAACCTGTCCCACAAGCCCAAAAAATTCTGCCACTGCTGGATACGGGCTCTGTTCCAATGAAATTAATTTTAAGGTGGTGCAGTAGCTCAGATCCCGCCCCCCCGCCCCTCAACCACTCTCTGCCTCTTAGACCAACTTACACCAACCCGGGTATCTTCCACGCACCCCTCCTGTCATCTGTCCACTGACCTCCTCAGTGCTTTCTGCTGTTACTTCCTTACCTCTTTGCAGTTAACTCTCCCTATTTAGCCCCCTGCAAAATTAATTTCTGGGTCTCTACATGTGTTTCCTCTGGTCCTGACACCATATCACTGTGCTTGAGAAGGAAATCCCGAGGAGAGGAGAGGAAAATTGTCCTCCACTGACTGGGAACACACAAGAAGCAAGCCCCAAGCATCTCTGCAGCCAGAGGGAACACAAATAACCTTTATGCCTCCAAGGGTACAGTTGCCCATGACGAACAGCTATCCTAGGAGAGCTGCTACAGAGATCTGTGGAAGGCAACATGATGAGACAAGAAATCTGGTCCATGGAGCAGAGCTGGTGGATGCGAGTGATGGAGTGCAGTGCTGGCATTGGCAGGGGAGAGGACAGAGCTGTTTGAGTGGAATTATTCCAGATTCCCCTGACTTGCCTTCAGTTTTGCTTCAGTTGAAGTCAAAGATTATTTTTCTAATTTTTTCTCTCTATCTCTTTAATAGCATGTTACCAAACCACCACTGAATTTCACTAAGTGAGGAGGTTAAATTAGGTTTTGAACTTAAATATGTTAAAGATGCAAGTATTTTTACTGAGGCATCGTAATACGTAGGAAAATAAATATAAATTATTTCCCCATTGGAAACAGCACCATGATTGCAGCAAGTTTAAACATCACATTTTAAAAAAGCTCTTTCTGGTTCAAGTGCTCTCTTTATTTATATTCCCAAACGCATAAATGCAGTTCTCTTCTTTCCAAACTCTTTTCACTAAAAATGCTACAGTGAATCTCTTAACAAACTAACATTGATCCACTCCATTGAACTGTTCTAACATTAATCTGCAGAACTGCTTTTCCCTGAGCAGTAGATACTTCTATCCACCATACTATTTAGCTAAAAGACATAAATAACCTGCAACTTAAATGCAACCCACTGAAAACCTTTCTCAGCCGAAGACCTATTACATTTTTTTTCTCTAATATATGATACACTAGAGACTTTTTGAAAAAGAAAACTTCTACTGTACATACATAGAACATCCTGGCACATCTTCTATTGAAGAAGGGACTTTTACAATTTTCTGCTTAGTCACATAAATATAAATCTAAAAGATCCCACTAAAATGAGTGGAGTCAATGTGAACTTCCAACATATGTCCACGAGCAAAGCTTCTTCCCTGAGAAGCTCTTGTCATATTTCCTTTTTACAGAAGAAAACCCACCAGTTTTTAGCAGATAATGCAGAGGGGAGAAGTTAATACTATTTTTTATTAAAATGCACCGTTTTCCCAGTGTATTATTTTTCTGCTATTACTATTAATTATGAGTGAGCTGGTGGGGTAAATTAATGACTGTTCTGAATCTCTACCCAGTATTATTTAAATGCATCCTAACTAATTTTTCTTTTTCCACACTTATTTCAAAAGAGTGACTTAAATGTCAGAAAGACAGTATTTCACTTTATTATTGTAATACCCCAGTACTGACAAAATTGAGTGAGACCTGAGGGAGAAAGAATATTATGAACCTGCTATTTTCTGCCCTGTTCTTCTTGGATTGACAAAGGCAGGGGAATTAGCTCCCTTGTACCTCCAGAAATATATTTTTTCCTGCTCTGATGCAGTCAGCAGCACAGGAAGAGATGGGAGAGCTTCTGCTTGCTCTCTCAAGAGCTCCAGCACATAGTTCACTTCTTACTACCAGCTGGAGCAGCCCTGGGGTGGTAGGTACCTCCCCACTTCAGCAGATCCTAGGAGTTTGCAGACTTTGTAGTAAGCAGACTTTGGAGGTCCCTCGGAAGTGCCCTGCTCCTTTTCACAACTCATCCTTTGGGTTGTGCAGCTTAGTCCATCCTAGACTGAAATGCCCCTGTAAGTAGTAAGGAGTGCCAAGAGCAATTCTGGCATTTGCCGGCCTTTTTCAACTCATCCACAGAGATGAATCAGGATTTTGGAAAAAAACCTCCATTGCTTAAGAAAGACTATAAGTTTGCTCATAACAATGAATGTTTCATTTTCCACATGTATGTTTTATATTTTGATAGCTTGCATCATCATTTATGTAGCTCCTGGCAAAATTAAATTCACAGAGAGCTGTAGGTTTTGTTTTTAAAGCTCTGCGTTTTAAGGATCACAGAAACTGTGTTTGCTCTGTGAATGTTTTGTCTTTCACCTGGCATTTGCATATCTATTTTATATATTGACAAATAATAAAATACAATATGCTATCTGTGTCAAAAAGCAACATATGGGATTTCAAGTATGTGCATAAACAGGTTTAAATATATATACCTTTCAGCATGTAATTAAAAAAAACTACTTAGATTTTAGTATCTCTATATTGCATACTTGCATATATAGTATGATGCATGTATATGTGATACATATGTGTATTTTGAATCATCTGAGTTACTGGGTCTTATTTGTTTATATTTATTGTTTCTTTTGCGGCAATGCACAGCACTTCCAGGCCAGACAGGGGTTCCATTGCTGCAGGCACGCATGCGGGCAGTGCTGCAAATGAAGCAGTATGTATCACTGTGCTGTACCAGCCCTGCTCTGAACTCCACAATCATCTATTAGCAGAATTTCATCTCCTCTCTCTACGTGTGGGAGGAATTGGTTGAACACAGGATTGCTTTTGCTTCTTCTCCTCTTCAATCACTAGCCACAGGGAGATCCTCTGCCCTCTACAAAAAGCTTATATTAGAAAAAGTAGATGGATGAGCAACAAAGCAGGCACCATACTTCACCCACATAGTCAAGGAGAACCTGGAAAAGCAGCTTGTGCCTTCCATTTTTTTCTTAATGTTGGTCATGTTCAATTTTTATTAAGTGAGCATGAATACTAGAAGAGTAATTTAGGATACAGGTATCAAGAAAAGGAAGGAAGTAAATGAAAGCCAATTAAGAATGAAGGATGGAGGGTAGAAATGGGAGTCTGAGAAAGAAAGGTGAAGAAAGAAGACAGGCAAGTGGAACTGGAGCAGAAGCACTAAGGAGACAGAAATTGTTTGAAGTTCATATATGTCAGAAACGGCATGCTCTTATGGCTGCAATCCAAGGATCAAATAGTCCCTGAATTAGGTGCAGAGAGGCCAGTATGTGGCAAAGGGGAAGGATTTTATTACTTGGGGGACGAAGAGAGAGCTTTCATTAGCAATCCCATTTGTACTTTCCACGGTGCCACTTGTGGTGAAACGTGAGGACACACCTGGGCTTCTCCCTGTGCTACAGCTCTTGACAGGTTTATTAGTATTGACAAATAGCCCATGCCCTTGCTGGGTTTTCAGCAAGGCCAGGTATCAACATAGAGATGACTGCCTATAGACAGACAGCAGTGCTACAACATCACGGAGTCTTGGGTGGACTCGGAGAAACTTTCTTTTTTTGGACTCCTCCATTTTCAGGCAAGGGTCATCAGTATGTACTTGTGTACGTGTACTTTTATATATACAAAGCACAAGGTCAACATCATCCAGCCACCTTGGACTGCCTTTGGTCCTTAGGAACCAGCCCTGCACACAAGTCCTACCTCTCAACCCTCGGCATTACACAGATCTGGGGCAGAGGGTGGTGGAGGTGCACAGCCCAATGAGGAGGACACATCTCTGGGCAAGATGAATGGGAAAAGCAGGATAACATGCCACTTCGGCTCCTCTGGCACCAAGGCCATGCCATGTAAGGACACCTCTGTGTCACTCTAATGTGTAGCATCACTAACACAGTGCTCTGCTCAGGATAATTTACTGTATTTCTTAGTAGTGCATAAAAGCTGGGGCAGCACAGTATGTCCAGTACCTTCTGTTCACATCTCTGATAATGAGATGCATGAGCTCCTGCTCATGCCATGTGTGTAAATGTCAGTAGATGGTGCAGTGCAGGTATTCACCCTAACTCTAATGAACAGAGAGTGTCTGCAGCTTGCTCTTAGATGGTCCTCGATTGCAGCTAACATCATGTTGGTCTTGCTGGGATTGAGACTGAATGTTTCCTGCCCAGCTGTGTTCAGCCTCTTGGAGGGCTGCCCATGCCATTGGCTTTGGGGTTTTTCAAGTTCTTAATATTCTGGTGTTTGAAGGAACCTTTTCGTCTAATATACTTCCTACAATTGCAAAAAGAATTATACATTAAAACAATCCTACTATTAAATGCAATAAAGTTAAGGAGAAATGTTCTTTCAGAGCTAGCCTGAAGTTCCTGTGTACAAACAAATTGTGTTATCCTAAAGCCTATGCCTTAATATGATATTCTCTTACAGTTGTTTTAATAACTCAAAGTCTACACAAACTGCATTTCTGTAAGCAACTTATATATTTTTTTTAAAGTGACTCTCCTCTGCAGTGTTCAAATTAAACTTAAGCTGCTCTATTGCATCTGTAAACCAATTTCTAGCATGTTTTGCTTTTTGTCTTTCATATAGCTAATGATGCTGAAGACCTCAGTAATAGCATTACTTTGTGAGTTGAAAACAGTCACATTCTCCATATTCTCTGTTCCTGCCTGGAATTGTTTTGTCCTGACTCCTGACTAATTCACATTCTGTCCACTCTGTTGTGTTGCTGCATGAATGCTCTCTGCAACTAGCTGATGACTATCCCATTATTTGACCCACTGGAAGCACTTTTCTGCCTTTTCTGTAGGAAACAGAAGAGGAAATTACATCTCAGCCAAAATCCCTCATTTTATTGTGTTGTGTCAAAAAACTGGGCTGCCATCACCAGTTGCTAAAATGCCCCTTTGGAGAAAACATTATATATAACAAGGCTCAAACTGGCTCTAAGTATAGCTTTTTCCTCTCTAGCCATGACACTGATAGCTTGCTATGTAAATCAAATCGAAGACACAGGGACAGGAGAAGATGATCATATCTGAAACAATGATGCTGTAATTAAGAAACCTACTGCCAGCCCTCCTAGATCTCTTTTGACTTGTGGCTTTTACTTAACTTGAAGTACAGGTTAATTGAAACACTCCAGTTGATGTAGGGCAACTTCTATAGCTGTGACTATGATACTGCTTAGTGCAGTGTCTTTTAGGGGTGAATAAAATGTTTTGCAAGCTGAGAAGTTAATCAGCACAGTTCTTTTTACTGCTTTGGATTACTTCAGTCTTCCTTCACAACACTAATTCCTAATTCTTTCCTACTAATGTAATCTATACAATGCTGATTTTCTCACTTGATTGAGGTAAATCAATTTTTTTTTTCAGTTACTTCTGCCTTTATGTGTTTGACTTAGGAAGAAAGAACGGGAAGGTATTTCACCACTACAAACAAAGTACTAAAAAAAAAAAACCAGCATAGAAAGCTTAATTATTCTGTGCCCATAAGTGGATATACTGCAAGTCTCCCTGATCACCCATATGAACAGTGTTAAAATCATACATAGAACTTGGTGCAAGATAATTCAGTATAGCCCTGTTTATCTTTGATGGACCTATGCCAGTGTATGCTGCTAAGGGCACAGCCTCTTTGGGACTACAACCCTACTACGTTTTAAAATGGAGTGTACCTAGAGATGTATTAATGACAGCAAGGGAACATTAAATCTTCCAGATTGATGGAGTTTTCCCATTTGATTTAAGACTTCGGTACTACAAAACAACTTGAAATCCAGACATAAGGATGTGAAATCTGCCACATTCTTATCCCAAATTGCAATATAATCCAGGGACCCCAAATCCAACCTCTCTCACTGGAGAAGTGCCAATAAAAATACTGAGCTGGTGTTATCCTTTGTTGCAGTGAAGGGTATTTTCAGGTTCCTCAATACAATGCTAAAGTTTAGCTGAAGTATCCGTGGAGCAATAAAGTGGCCTAGGTAAATACATCTTACACTAATATCAATGAGGTATTTGCCTTCATGGATTTGGGATTAAATTGCTGACACTGGACTCCAAAAAATATCTCATTTTCTGCTCAGATTGGACACAGTACAGAAAGCATGCAGAGGCCAAAAATCTTCACTTATTTTTCTGATATTTTTATATCAGGATTCTCAGCTGGTGTTCACTAAAGTAGATTTCAGCTGGAGCTGGTTTTATTCTGAGAGTTGCAGATAAATGTGCACATGTACCCTGACACTGCTAATAGTTGCATTAGCTCCAACATGAGAGGTTTTATTAGCTTTACTAATTTTATGATAACCTTGCTGGACCACCTTCATGTTTAAATATTTTATGGAAAATTACTGATTGAAAACATTGACAAAAAGGAATGAAAAGAATGGCATTGTTAAGATATTCTAGCTAGCATGTCCTGCAGGTGTCCACTTCTGAAAATCACCTGGAATTTCTTGGAGGAGAAGCTGCTTTGGGAAGGCTGAGCCAGGGTGATAAATCAAGGCTAGCCCCTCTGCCTGTGGCCATCCCAGGAACCAAAACACAGGACATGCTTGGTTCCCGAAATGTTGGAGACCCTATAGTCCTCAGGGCATTTGCTCTCCAAGAAAGCACTTGCAACTTCTCCAGTGTTCTCAGGACATAAGCAAATCTCTAAAGATGTCAGATCTTCATCATTAAGACTGCTTGTGTCCTAAGTACCCTTTACCCCATAAAAGCAGATCAGTATTTTCTGTTCCACATGTGGAATTTTCAGAGCTTTTAATCGAAAACGTTCCTTCAGAGAAATGTTAGTGAATATAATCAATCAAAAATAAAATACCTAAAGAACATATCATCTGACTTTTGTGTTTCCATCTTTCAAAAACATTTATTTTTAATTGCATACTTAATGAAATTTTGCAATAAATTCTAGGATGCGGTTTCCACATTCAAAACCAAGCAGCATATCTGCCTGAATCACAGAGTGGCTGAGGCTGGAAGGCATCTCTTGAAATTGTCTGGTTCAAATCCCCTGCTCAAGCAGGGCCACCCAAACTAGGCTTTTCAGGGTCACGTCCAGTCTGGTTTTGAGCATCTCCCAGGACAGAGACTCCTCTGGGCAACCTGTGTGAGAATTTGATGACCCTTACAGTAAAAACATCTTTTCTTATGTTCAGAAGTTAGATCCCAAGTGAGAAACCATCTGAAGCCAGAATAATAATGGGGCAAAGGGTTTGTACTACAACATCTTCTAGATATTTTAGGAATTTCCTTGATGCAACAGCAAAATAAAGTAATAAAATATTTAGTTTCTTACTTCATTCAGCACGAAAACTGTAAGCCACACAAGAGGTAACCTACAGATGCACTTGCTTGTTTGTTGAGCTCAAAACCTTCACTTGCGTCTCATAAATGGTTCATTCTCTATGATTTTCTTAAGTATCAACATTAATGGGTATGGTTTGACAGGGAAAAAACCTACAGAACATTGTGAAAAGCATTTATATTTAAAGACCAAAGCTGGAATGATGGTTATTCCTGTCTTTACAGAACAAGTGTCCTGTGTAAAATTTGACTTTTAGGTATCTCTGTTCTTCTAGCTGTTAAGTACAGAGAAGTACAAGGAACAGTAATACCCTGTCCCAAAGGTGTTCTGAGACCAATTCAGAGACTTTGAATGTGGACACAAGAGAGTTTGACATGCTTTTGAAGTCGTACTAGGGAAACAATTATGGAAACAGCTGCCACAGGTCGGGCTAAAGGTTCTTGAACCCTGTGTCCTGTCTCCAGCAAGACCAGCAGCAGGTCTGTAGGGGAGGAGTGTGCTAAAAGGTGTAAGAAAGGAAGATGTTGTCTGGTACTTTCCCCCATCCCTCATTGCAGCTTTTCCCATCTGTGGCCCAGGGACTTCTCAGAGCATCATGCCAAGGTCAGTGGAGCTGGGATGATTTAATCCAATGTGAAGCCACTCCCTGATGTACAGATATATATATATAATACACATAGATACGTTATATATTCCACAGTGCAGCTACAGAAACAGGTCAAGGAGGGCTTGAAGGGTTAAGACATTTTCTAGAAAAAAATCTAGGTGTGAAAAACATCTTTCTGCCTTGGGGGAGCAGACTGTCGGAACATTTTACATAGCTTTAAAATACCATTTTAAAAATCTAGTTCCACAAAAAATTATCAGAGATACCAAAAAAATGCGGTGTGTTTATAGCAAATGTCAGAATCTCTTCATTTGTTGTAGGTGGTGGAGACAACCGATCTCAGTGGAACAATCTGAGAGTGGAGAGTGCTTGTCATGGTGCGTAAGGCTTGCCTCCCCTCCTTATGAACACATGAAAAGGAAAAACAGAGTGGTTGACAAGGAATCGGGCAAAACCCCAATCAGTTAACACACATAACAAAGACATTCACTGTGTGCAATAGTGTAGACTGCACAAACTAAATAGGAGACATTTGTATCCTTTAATCTTTTCTAATTATAGTAATTACAGTTTAAAAAGTTTTCCAGGCAAGGGTGTGATGTATAAAATTCATTGTAGTGTGGTGATTCTCTATCTTAAATTAAGGAAAAGATAAAAATTATTGCTTAGTTTCATGTCTTTGCATATCGCTTTTCAAATACATAATTTATTATATAGTACCTATACATATTTTAGCCTCTATTTTTCAAACAGATTTCCATAAATTTAACAGGAATTCAACAAACATTGAAGATTTATTTTGTCACTACTGATGGTCTAGTACTGATACTGACAAAACCCTAAATGTAATTTCTTAGGACTTGACTAAATTTGTTTTTTTCCTTCCCCTTTCTTGAAAAGTTATCAAAAAGCAGCATGGCCATTTCCAGGAGAAAAAGGTATATATTTTCCCAAGGCTTAGCCAACAAACCTAACAAATATTTCTTTGAAGAACTCATTCATGTTTCGGAACACAAATTTTGCAGCACCGAGAATAAAACTTCTTCTCATCTGTCTACCTATACTACCTTTCTGGAGAAAGTGAGAAGACACTAATTTTGCAAGCAGACCTGTAATGTCTATGACCTCATGGGGAGTTATTCTGAAGGCTTGGCCTTCAGAATACAAATGGTCACTGGTTCACCAACAAGTTGCAGATAACTGGAAGAATAAGTTAAGTTCTAGATGAAAAGAAAAAAAGCGTTTGAATAATAAGTATTAAAAAATAAATAAAGGAATTAAACCACTGTAAGGTGAGCAGCAGAAGAGAAATGGACCTTCAAAATGGCTGGGCAGTTGGAATCTTTTTTTCATATGAAAAAGTGCTGTTTGTCTACATATATGGGCCACATTAAAATGTATGTGCCTTTGCCTTTGATAGGAGAAAAGAGAAAATTTTAAACTAAATATCATTGCTGTGGTCTGGTATATTTTAGTTATCACACATCAGACCTCCCTCCGCTGGCTGAAGATGTTGCAGGCTTCTCTGACTCTTGTAGTCACCTGACGATCAGGGCTCTTCTCAGGGCTGTTCAGGAAGCTCTTTATCATATACAGGACAAAGCACACTGCATCCAAAAGATGAATTAAATTTGCTGCTACTCTATTTTAAACCCTACCCCTGCTTTCCCAGGTCGGTCAGTCTGGTACAGCCACAGCCCTTGAGGAAAGTATGACGTTCTCACTTCTTCTGCCTCACTTACTCTGCACATGGTGTCTGACACAGAAGTATCTGGGAAACCAGTGCATTAAGTATCTGCTGTTTACTGAACTAATAAGCCAGTTTTCTGAGTTTAACAGTTTCCCCTGTTCTACCATTTATTGCTCACAGACAGCAGCCATTCACTATTACCCATTCAGGCCTTCACTGTTTTAAATTTATGTAGCTATGCAGCAATCCCTACTTATACAGCAGCCTGGCTGAATGCAAAGTTCAAGTAAATGTATTAATAGACTATGCCATTCCTTGTCCATCATGTCGTGGGACCATCCCAAATCCTATTTTTAGCTGTGCTGTTGCAGTATATGAGATTATTCTGCCTTTTCTAGAGCTGGTTGCTAGAAGTATTTATATCTGGCTGCTAAGGGTGTGTCATTTTCTTAACAGAAAGTACTGCTGCTTAATCGTCTTTCTTAAATTCTGACTGTTCTGATATTCTAATCTACTCCCAGTTTCACAGTTTGTGACAATTTTGCAGAACTGAGCAGTAGAATGTGTGCCCAGAATTCATATTTTTTGCTTTCATTTTTCTGAAGCATCACTCATGAAATGTTTTCATATTTGCCCCCAAGACAGATACTGGTTTTGACATGGCCTTATGACTAGTCAAACATTATTTGCAGCCTGACTTTTTAATGCAAGGAAGCTAAGCATGCTTGGACTTTTAGTTTAGCTCGTGTCAGGCCCATTATATTCATACATAACACCCTAAGAGCTACTTTTTTTGGCACTGGAGTTAGAAGGTCCTCCTTCAATGCATTTGTAAACCCCATTCTTCACCTTCTTGGTCTATCTTAAGGGAACTTTAGAGTGGTAATTCCATTATCTTATCTCAAAGAATAGCCCTTTCCCTTTTCCAGTGAAAACTTATTTAGTGTTTTTATCTGAATAACCTGCCAGCAAAAATAACTTGTGACTTCTTAAATAAATACGCTAACGTATGTAAGAAAGCAAACCTTGCTGATGACACGAAAACAAAGTCTAGCTTATAGCAGAAAGACTGTTCTCTTTGAATCTGGATGCTATTGCAATAGAGTAGTTGTCTTCACAGATATAAAAGGTGCTTGTAAACCCCCATTGAACTCTGTCTTCATGAATATAACAGCACTTTGCCCTTATGCAAAATAACTATAGAACAAAATAGAATGCATTACTTTCACCTCAATTTTCAGAAGAAGTATTTCCTTTGTCAAAAGTGGTCACTAGCTATATGCTGTAGAAGTACAAAAGATAAGACTTAATCCATGCTTTGTCAGTCAAGCAAAATTTCCATTGTGGGGGGAAAAGGTTCAAAATACTATATGAGTATTTATTTTAGAGTGCTTAGATGTCAGTGGCAGCTGGCATTGCAAGAAATGAAGGCAATGAAGAAACTTTGCTGTTTACCATATAACCTCAATAAAATGTTGTATTCTGCAATTTACTCTGCACTTTATTGGAAGACATTGGCCATTTGTAATGTAGTCATTTATAATAATGAATTATGTTCAAATAATATTAGGCAGGAGCCTGTTTCAGGTGCTTTAAGCTGCCCCTTTCTCACCACAGAAGGAGCCTAGGAGATGAGTTTAATAATTAGGCACCTAAAGTTAGTCTACAAGCAGCTACAAAGCATGCCCACCGATTTAAGTTGAGCCATTAATTTTACTTCACCTCATCATCAAAATTACGTTCAGAAGAAAAAACAGCTGCACAAGGCACGGCCACGTACTCTTGGTCTAGTGGATCTTTGTCAGCCTTAAACTCTGTTTTACATGAAAGAGTCAGAGTTACAAATTACACTTGCCTATCCCTCTTCAACGTGTGTACATGATGTTCATCCGTCCTTGTGCGAGTCAGTGTTCGAGATAATATGCGTTTGTATTACCTCTGAACTTATTAAAAATCATCCACTGCAAGATGTTATGCTAATACCTCAGAGAATTACATAAATTAGGATAAACTGACTAAGTCCTGAGATCCTATTGCCAGGAGCATCCTCTACAGAGAAGCGCTGATAGAAAGCGTTATTTTATTATTACTAAGATGAATCAGTCACATTCAGGGCCCCATGTTTAGGCACCACACAGATATATAGTAAGAGACAGTACCTGTCCAAAAGACCTTACAGAGCAGCACAAGACAGACATATGGCAGAAAGTACTATTAATTTAGTTTTATATAGCAGAATATAAACCATACAGGGATGAAGCATATATGCCCAGCATCAGATTGGCAGGAACGCAACAGCAAAGCCAAAATCCAAACAAAAAAATCTCCTGAATTCACACTGGCAATTTACTTCATTCTCTTGTGCTTGCATAGCTTCTTAAACACTGCATAGTCTTTTTTAATTTGGGTAGGCAATGCAACACTCTTCATTGTCATATCATATGTCTCTATTCTCAAAATATATGTTTTACAGTAATTGCCTTTTCAAAGTCCACCCTTAAAACAATTTTCAAAAGCAGATAAAAGGTGATGAACAGCACTTCTCTGGAAAAAAATGTAAATTTTTAGTAGCATCATTGTTACAACTTCAAAACCTTTACTGTTAAGAAAGAAACCAGACATTTTTACAATGGCTGAAAAATGTTAAATGCTGCGCTGAGAAATGAAGGGGGGTAAGAGGGGTCATTTAATTTTATTATGAGGATACAAATGCACTAAGTTATTGAAGTACACAAAATTCTCATTATATGTACTTCAGTTTTGTGCTCCTATGAATTTTTGAACACAGTGGTTCTTGCAATGCAAGCAGAAAAATCAATGAAATATCCTATTCCTGCTGAACCATGTTATCATAATGACTTGGTGTATTTTACCCATTCCAATTATCTCAGTTTGGAGTGTAGGAGGGAAGGGGAGAGTGGTAGACAGGAGGAAGGGCAGAAGGGAACAGTGTTACAGATAGATATTACCAGAATTTGTTTCAGTCAATGGCATACATTAAAATTGCACTTCAGTAGATTTGCATGCATTAAAACACATTGTATCTGCATGTCATAATTACTCGCTTTCATTTCATTTATGTCCCTTTGATGTATTAAAATGGCAGTTGAGCCCTGTGCAGTATTAGGCTTGTGACTTTGACTGAAATCCAAGCAAGCTTGTAATGAAACGGCTTTTGTTAACTTCTTGTACATCTGTATGGTGCTCAGTTAGATATGTCTGCTGGGATACACATGATACATGTGTACCCTCTAAATGAATAATTTTGGGTTGTGTAATTAGTTTGTGTTAACTGTTTGCTGATACAGTCACTCTTCCCAACGAAGAAGCTAGCATCAATATACCTAGATAGTATCAGTACATAATATTTAAAGAGATAGCTGGAAGAAATGAAAACCTTCTGCTTAACAGGCCAGTCAGACTTTGAATTATGCAGGAGTCTATAGCAAATACAGTTAGTTTGGTTTAATAGTTATGTATTTTTTAGGACAGGATCACAAGCCAATGTACACAGTGGCTTAAGCATGTAAGAGAAAAATCCCTTATCTATATGTGGGGCTCCCAGTGTACCCTGGGCACTTACAGCCTGCTGTTTTGTTCATTCAATCCAAAACAATTTGAGAAGAGGGTATATAGGGCAAGACAATACGTTGGCTGCTGCAGGCAAGTGGTTTGGAAACGTACATAGCAGAGAGGGAGGGTTAACCATCCGACCAGCGCAGTACCACGGCCATCAGAGAGAGCTTCTGCACAAGCTGGACCTGTGCCGTCCAGCCTTGTGTCCTGCAGCATTCCTGGATGGCAAAAACAGGGCTGTGGAGCTGAAGGAGGAGTCATAAGGGGAATGTGACAATGCTCCTCCTCGTTTTTTTTTCCTCAGGTTGGACATAAGGCATGTGTCAGCAGCAAGAAACAACCAGGCAGTCCTTGTGGGAGAGCTCTTTCCATAGCACTTGGCAAGTGTTAATTTGTTAAAGACACATTGCAGAGAGCAGCGGTATTCCCCAAATAGTGATAATGCATCTGCTTGGACAAAGCTCTGATTGCAAATTACTATATAACTGAGATAAGAACACGGCTCTTGACCCGTTTATGTCTTTCCGTGAATCCTCCAGGCTCAAAAGCCTTATGCACGACTACAGTCCTGAGCTGGATGTTAAGGTACACGAGCCTAGGAATCTTGCTTCCCTGGCTGTGTGTATTCAGGGAACAGATGATATTTGTTTTGCTCTATCTAGCTTCTTTTCCTCATATGCTGGGAGAGCATGTATGAGAGGAAAACTTAGCATGTGCTCAGCAAATAGCTTCCGAAAGGGAGAGCAACTGGCTGTTTGGGATTGCGTTCTCCTGGGAGAATACATTTGTTGGAAAGCTTGGTTTTTATTAGTTGTCTTCAGTTTAAGTATTTCCCAGATAGTTTATCTGGTTTATAGCTTACAGGTCTAAAGCCTGCTCTCATAAACCACTTCAGAGCAAAGATAAATCTTCTTTTATCCTCCTAAAAGACTTTTCATGCTTGAGACTGTATATGTTTATTTATCCTACTTGTATTTAAATGTCTTATTTCTGCAGCATCTGATCATCACTTGGCCATGCGGTGGCAAAACTTTGGTCCCTTCTGTTCAGTCCTCTCAGAGTTTTTTTCAGAGACCAGCAGAAGTGGAAGGAAAAGCAGAGTAGGGTTTTTACAGAGTATGCCACTGCTCAGCGGCACCTGTAGCCTAGAGAGTCGTGATAAGGCTGGCAGCATCTCTGTCAGACCTGTCTCTGTAAGGCAAACCTCCCTCAGTTTTGTGCAAAATCCAGAGAGAATGCCCTTCCTAAATTTCCTAATAACAGCTTCAGTAACCTCATACCAACTACCTGGCCTTTCATGAGTAGACACTGGCTCATTTGCTGTCAACAAAGTGTTCATTCTGCTCAGTTTTGGTGGATTGTTGTGTTTAAGTCATCTTACTCCTGGAAAGGAAAGTCGTGTTCCCTGTGGACAGAGCTCACTCTGTGAAACAGTAAAGTTTAATTACTGGGCTGTAAGCCCTCTACGTTAAATCAGTGAGTTTCACCACTATTGCTTTTAGTTTCTGCAGGCCAAGCAGTTTTTTATTCCCTCCCCTAGACTGCTCATCTTTTGCATAAAATATGCATTGGCTCCTGTCAGTGACAGAATCAGTGAAAGGGCCATAGAGATCCTATCCATCAGCTCTGCAGGAACTAGCTCAGTCTGGGCATCAATCTTCACACTTTCTGACTGGAGAAGGATGCTGACTGCTCTGAGAAATGACTCCAAGAAGAGTCTTTAATGTTTGATTCGCTCTCCTCAAGAACAAGCACTGCCTTGGAAGAGAGGACAGGAGCCATGGGGGAATTCGTAGGAAATAAATGTTACTGACAACACCTGGCTGAACAAAGTGGAGTTTTAAAGTGGCTGTGCTTCCTGACTAGGCATAACATTTCTTTCTCTCTGGATTTCCATACTGTACTGTGCAGATATGTATTTATACAGTGTTGTGGTTCCCATAGAGGAGTCCTAAGGTGGCAAAGGAAGGTAAGAGGGTTACAGGATACTCCAAATTAGAGGTGAAATATGAAGCAAAAAAGGCCTTTTTTGTTCGTGCAGCTCCTATCTGATAAAAAAAAAAAAAAAAAAAAAAAGAAAAATCAGACCTCTAGCCAGAATTATGAATCAGCTGAGCCTGGGGTTTTTTGTGCTTTGGAAAGGAGGAAGCGAAGCTCCCTACTCCAGGTGATGCTAGGAGAACCCAGAAGGTCCTGGGAGGATGTGGCCAAAGCTGTCCCTTGGGAGCTTCTTGCTCCTTTTGCTGGAGGAGAGCAGAGAGGCTGATCCACCACCTCTCTGTGGCACACATGGATGTAGAGCAATCCTGTTTTACATGCCCTTTCAGTTCAGGAAAGTCACTGCCACACAGTTTTTCCAGATTTTTCACCATTTTCTCAATTAATGTGAACAAGATTAGAACACATTGGGGGCGTGTGTGTGTGTGTATAGATAGTTTTAAATTTAAAAATGGCTTTTAAATATTCAGCTTACTTTTAAATGAGCTAAATAACAATAAAGGGAAAAAATTAGCTTTTTACTTGGAGGTCCTCTCCCATTCTTCACTAGAGTGACTAGTTTTCATCTTTTTTGCCTGGGTAGCAGTCAATGCAGGAGCTATTAGAGTTTAGTTAATGCCAGGTTTTGGCCTATAACTACTTTTTTTAAAGCGTGACTATTATACTGGTTTCTGCAGCCCTGTAGGTGGGCATGGCCCTTTGCAGGCAAATAAAAAGACCATCTTTTTCTCCTCAGAGCTTAACATTTAAGTTTAAAGCTCCAATTCTGTATTTTCAGACCAGTGTTACACTATGCAGAGCAAAGAGGTAACCGTGCACTCTCTGCGCTCTCTTTCCTGCAGAGATATATGTTTCAGTGACATCCTTCTATTTCCACGAACAGCTTGAGAAAAAAGTGACTTGTTCAAACTGTACTTGCAAATATCTCACAATTTAAAGTAAATCCTACACATTCATGAGATATAGTGGTTACTTCATTCATCATGCCTATAAGATTAGTTATGTCTTAATGAGAGGCTATTTTTGAGGGGCAGCATGACCACAGAAGGTTTGAGAGATGCTAAAGAATGAATGGAAGGAGAACAGGTGCTCTGTATAATGGAACAGACGAAAACTGAAACGTACATACATTAGTGGGTTACACTAGAGGTGAATATTTCTTTGTTTTTCTACACTCATGTAAATTCATTACATGCTGTATGCATATAATGCTAGCAATTAATTGGATGCTCTGTCATCAAGAATCATTTGTAATACAAAGGTTGAATTCTAAAGAAAATAAATCTAAACTTGTTATTAAATGCTACAAAAATACTCTTGCGTAATGCATTCTCATTTTGAAAACAAGAGGAAGAAAGTACGCAACTGCACTTCTTAGCAAGATGTTAATGCAGACGGCCTGCATGTACTTTTCATGGGCCCCCAAAACATCCTGGGCACAAACTGTACCTCTACCATTGCGTTTCCATCAGGGACTGTGATTTGGATTGCTGATTGCTTATTCCTGATGCCTTAATGCTACTCTGCTAACTAATATCATTAACCGTGAATCTCAGATATTTTAATGGGCTTTAATGATCCTTACGGGAAAATTCCAGTGTTGATCTCTTTAGTAACTACCAATGCAAATATAAGTCCCTCTCAGTTAACAGCTTGTTATGCTTAAGAATTAAAGAGCACCGGAAATTATTATGGCCCATATGTTACTAAAAGGGTTTTGATGTGGATTAGTGGCTTATGTAATGGGTGGGCCTAACCCACATTGGGCTTAATTTAGGGGGTTTTCTCCTTTTTTTTAAAAAAAAAAGGATTGTTTCCTAATGATAAGCTTGAGTACTAATTTAATTTACATTTTGCTGCTCTTAGCCACAGTCAGCATACATTGGAATAAACATTTAAAGCCCCTTACGAAACAATTTGTGGCTTTTGCCATTATTCTTTTTGCTTTTTGAGTAATGTTCTTGTTTTTCCTTGATGAAATAGTCTAGTTAGGTTTTATTTGGTATTACAGGAATTGCAAATTAAAACAATGACTAACGGTCTGTAGTCTTCTTGGGGAAATGAAAAAAACTTTAGGAAAGTTTAACAACGATGGGAATTCTCCAAAGCCCTGATCTAAACAAAGGCCAGAAAATAGCTTCAGACATACAAAGAAAATAAAATCAAAGTCTAAAGTACAAAACAGTAAAAGAGAACAATTAGATAGTGTAGGTGGTGAAAAAAAGAGAAGTTGAAACTGGTGGTAAATTCCAAGTTTATCACTAAAAATCTTCAAAAATTGAAAGTACTGAAGTGTATTTTTTATTCTTTGTGTTCCCTAATAGACAATAACATCACTTTAGTGCTGCATTTTAGAACACGTAGGCTGTATCTAGACACTCAAATGCAGTTTTTCAGGGAAGACATATGTTTGCTTGTGATGTGTCAGGTTTCTGTTGCCAGCTTGATGTACTCTGGGGCAGTTCTAAAATGCTGAGCTGATTTAGAAAGAGTTCCAAATTAAATCAGAGATATACATATATGCTGCTTCTCTGAAAGCCAATTAAAAAACAAAAAAAAAGACAAAAATTCATCTGTCTTTTATTATAGGGTATTAGTCTCATTGCTAATTTGAAAAGAACCTAACAGATTCACGAGGCATTTCTTCCCTCCATAGAAGTCATGTGGATACATGCCCATTATCTATTTATGCACGCACTAACTTAGGTTTTACTGTTGTTCTGACCAATTTACCAGTGCAGAAATCGGTGGTGGTTGTTTATTTTTTGTAATTTCTGAATTTCTCCTAGCCAGGATTTTTTTAAAAAAATCTTTTGTCTTTACACGTATCCCTGTCTGTTCCACTGGCCTCAAGGCTACATTAGGGAAGAGGTTACCAGCCACAGCTAGCAGGTCAGTAGCTGCATCTCTGAATCCTTTAGCATCTGTTTTCTCATAGTGGAAGTCCTTTAGTGCCTCAGACTGCTCACACAGTGGCCTTCATGGGAAGGTTACAAAACTCTGAAAGCTTCTCTAGAATATGTAGTGCTGGATGCCAAGAATTAATTGGTCTACTTCACAAATACTGATACCACTTACACTTCTGAATATTTTTTTCCACTCTTTCACTGAACTGTTAATCATTCTTACTTGGATGTTTTGGGGTGGGTTTTTTTGCCCTCTGAAAACAATTTTGAAGTTTTATTCTCAGCTTGGAATATAGTGATATCCTGAAGCGGTCTTTAGGTTACCTGAAAACATTTTACCTTTTTAGTGGTTCATTTTAATGTCCTCTCCATAAAATTCTTCACTTTATTATATAAGTTTAATCTTATTATTGTGGATTTGTGTTCTGGCTTTTCAGCCTATAAGAAGATCAAATTTGAATACTTTATGGCCTTTTTTACCGAGAAGAACTTCAGTGGCTATATCTTGAAACAGGTGACATGCTCTGCTTCACACTAAATCAAGAATGGCTTTTCCTTTGTGGACTTTCTGACCAATTAATTGAAAAAGCAATCCTTTACAGTGTTTAAAATAATATTGTCTGGAACATGCCCTGTCACGATGCTTGTCAGGTCTACCTGGAAGAGGTGAAGTCTCCTGTTGCTATTGTGATCACCTGTGTTACCTGTGGCAGGCAGGTGTCTGGCCATCTCCAGGAAAGCAAGGCTCCATCACATGTAACCGTGACTTGGGAAGACACATACCATAACTTTGAATGTTCCCCCTTTCTCCTTCTTCCCCCAGATATTGTTGTTGAGCATGACATCATATGTTATGGAATATCCCTTGTGTCAGTCAGGGTCAGCTGTCCCAGCTGTGTCCCCTCCCAGCTTCTAGCACACCCCCAGCCCACTCGCTGGTGGGTGGGCTGAGGAGCAGAAGAAACCTTGGCGCTGTGCAAACGCTGCTTGGGCATAGCTAAAATATGCCTGTGTTACCAACACCATTTTAACACAAATCCAAAACACAGCCCCCTACTAGCTACTATGAAGAAAATTAACTCCATTCCAGCGAACACCCGTGCACACAGAATATTTAACTTACTTCATTCCAGCTACTTCTTAAATAATTATTTTACTCCCTGAAATCAGAACTGGTCTGATTATGTTCCTTCTACCACATTTCTGAGATATCCATTTATATATTATGTCAATTTTAAACCAGACACACCAGTTTCTCTGTCCTTAGTGTGGTTCAGAGTTCCAGCACTAGCACAAACAGGCACATATATTCGGTCTTAGCCTGCTTGCCAATTTTTATGCATGCACTGAAACAGTGATTTACTTGTTAAGCTGCACTTTTCTGTTGCTTTGCTGCATTTTATGTCTCTACTCTATCCTTTATTTGAAGATATAGTGGTTTTGTACTTTATCCCTGTGAAATTTACCATCCAGTAGTATGTGTTCTTCCATGTGTCTTGAATTCCTCCCAGTCTTAGCTTAAAAATTCTCCCCTAATTTCTAATTTTTATTCTTAACTACAAGATGCAGTTTTGGATTACAAAGACCCTGTCTTCCCCAGGTGGTAATAAATCTCAACTGTCTTTCCCTGCACTGTGTCATCAGTGAAGCACTGAGTCTCTGCCTCTCCATCTGCTGTCATTTGTAGGTCTGGTAAGCCTGAGCCTCTCCTTCTGCCTACACATAGATTTCATCTCCACAACATATACATCACAACGTTGTTGACATTTATCCTTACCATTTTTGAAGAGATCATTTATGTGCTTCATGAGGTCTGCCGCTTTTGCACTTGACAGGCCAGAGCAGGTCTTCTCTTTATCTAAGTGCCATTATAGCTATCACAAGACTAGGTAGTTGTATGTCAGATGATTGCAACCTTTCTTGTTATTGACCGAATGCTGAAAAGGTATATGACAGTAACAAGGAAAATGCAAACTAAAAGCAGCTTTAACAGACATGCTCTCTTTCTTTCCATGTGTTTTCCTGTGCCTATATGGCTGCACACACAACACAGAGTTATCAGTTCCAAATGTGCTGGGAAATCATCTTGGAATCACGACATGAAATGTGCTAAAAATGTCAATTTATTGCTCAGCTGTGCTCTTTAGGAACCATTTTAAAAGGTGGAGAGAAGAAAATAATGACATCATTGTGTCATTGTGAAAACAGAATCATAGAATCATTTAGGTTGGAAAGGATCTTTAAGATCATCAAGTCCAACAGTTAACTAGCATTGCCAAATCCACCACTAAACCATGTCCCTAAGCACCACATCTACACAACTTTCAAATACCTCCAGGGATGGTGACTCAACCACTTCCCTGGGCAGCCTATTCCAGTTCTTGACAACACTTTCAGTGAAGCATTTTTCTTAAAAAACAATCTAAACCTCCCCTGGTGCAACTTGAGGCTGTTTCTTCTTGTCCTGTCACTTGTTACTTGGGAGAAGAAACCAACCCTCCATCTTCCTACAAGCTTCTGTCAGGTAGTTGTAGAGATCGACAAGCCTCCTCCTCTCCAGGCTGAACACCCCCAGCTCCCTCAGCCGCTCCTCATAAGCCTTGTGCTCCAGACCCTTCGCCAGCTGCGTTGCCCTTCTCTGGACACGCTCCAGCCCCTCAGTGTCTTTCCTGTATTGAAGAGCCCAAGAAAAAAAAATAATAAAAGGCAGCTCACCTGGTGCCTTGAATATCATGTGCCACTCCTTGCAACCCCATCACCTCACGAGTACGTAACAGGAATGGACAAGTTCAGATGAAGGGAAATGAGGTAGAGCAGGGAAGGACTTCTGAGGAAGGAGAGACTCAATGAAGTGGGACATTTTAGTTTTTTAAAAAGAGACAATATCAAAGGGATCAAAAAATCATGAGCAGAAGGGAGAAGGTAAGGGGTAATTATTCCCTACTTGTGTGAACACAGAACGAGCACTCACCAAAGGAAATCATCAGGTGGCATGTTAAGACACAGAGAAAGAAGTGCTTTCTCACAAAACACCCAAACTGTGGAGTCCATTCACAGGTTGTGACTAGGCAAATGCAGAAAGCAGCAGCTCCTCTCTGAGGAGTAAACATGTGGCTTCGGTTACAACCTCTGGCTAAAGAAATCCCTAAACTGCAGACTGCTCAAAACAGGGTCAGCAGACTGCAGGCTGTATATATATTACTGTATAATTGCTGATATTACTTCCTTGAGTGTGTACTTCTGGTCCCATCAGAAGCAGAAGAAGGGGCAGGAAGATTTTTGGTCTGATGTAATACAGTTAGTCTTACAAGGTCCTTTAAAACTAACTATTCAGAATAATGAATGCTGAAAATGAGGATTCAGCTCTTGGCATCTCTCTATTACACTGCTGGCCAAATGCACTTCATAGGGTTTTATTGTTTTCCTTTTACTGCTTTCTATACACTACAGTATTATTATATGAAAACACAAGTAGTAAACAATCCTCTAACTGTTTGCATGGATTATAGCTTTTATGACAAAAATATTTTCCATCTGGAAATGAGTTTTAATATTCTAGGTAGAAGAAATATCCTGAGTGTAAATATTACCCTTGTAGATGCCACTGCTATAGACATAATTTTACATGAGTGAACCGAGTGATTTAAGATTATGCCATACTTGCAATCAACTACCAAATGTGTTTGTCGGACATGCAGTTGAAACAAAGAGGAATATGATGTGTTCTACCCACTTCTAACCATAAATTACAAAAAAAGGCATAATATGAGACATGAAAGACTGTACAGTATTTTGTGGACTTGTTTGCAATAACTAAAGCAAAAGTGTGTTCCTGGAATGGTTCAGCATTGACCTGAAACTGAGGTTTTTATACTTATGATTAATTTCTTGTTGCAGTCACACAAACAATAGATATATTTCTATTGTATATGCAAATGTGGAGGAAATTCTGCGAAGCCACATGCTAAGCACCAATAATCCTGGACACTAAAAATATATTACTAAATACTATATATTTCAAGAGTAAAGCAAGAAGAGATTCCTAGATTTAAGAAGGAATTATGATGCATTGTAGTTTGACAATAACAAGAAGGGGATGCTGAAGTTCAGTAGTTGAGGAGCATTTCAGTTTTGCAGAAAAGGACCTGGGGCTCCTCGTGGCCAGAAAGTAGGACATGAGCACTTGCAGCAAAGAAGGCTAATGGTACCCTGGGCTCCATTAGACAAAGTATTGCCAGCAGATGGAGGTGGGTGATCCTTCCTTTTTATTCAGCACTGGTGAGGCCACACCTGGAGTGCTGGTGGGTACACTTCTGGGCTCCCTAGTACAAAAGAGACATGGGCATACTGGAAAAAGTCCAACAAAGGGCCATGAAGATAATGAAGGGAATGGATCATCTCTTCTGTGAGGAAAGGCTGGGAGAGCTGTGACTGTTTATCTTGGAGCAGTGAAAGCTATGAGGAATCTCGTCAGTGTATGTCAATACTTGAAGGAAGGGTGCAAAGACAACAGAGCTCTCCCAGTGGTAGGACAAGAAACAATGTGTATAAACTGAAACACAGGAGGCTCCTTCAGAACATCAGGAAGCACTTTAGCGTGGGGGTGACTGAGCACTGGCACACATTGCCCAGACAGGTTGTGGAGTCTCCTTTGCTGGAGATATTCAAAACCATCTGGACATGGCCCAGGTAAACTGTTTCTAGGTGCCCCTGCTTGAGCAGGGTATTTGGCCAAGATGAATTCCAGAGGCACCTTCCAACCTCTCCAGTCTGTGATTCCATGATTCATGGCATCCTGAAGACTGAAGCAGAATAAGGTTCACTAGAATGACTTGTGTTCCTAGGTTAGAGAGGCAGCTTGGAAACATGCGACTTCATGAAGTTTTGAATTAAAAATAAAACCGTGGCCTGTGAACAGAAAAGCAGAGACATAAGGAAACCCCTTGAGGCTTTCAGAGCAAAGGATTACAAAATGAAGTTGCTATTAGCTAAGAAATTAAAGCAAAAATTTAATGTAATAGTAAAAATACAGTTGGGAATAGTCATAGAGCAGGAAGTAGTGAGCATATGTAACACCCTTTAGGAGGTGTCAGTACATCTTTTAGTGACTGTCCTCACAATTACACCTGGGAGTAAGAAAGTACTTTGGCCCCTGTGCCCATTCACTTGTTGGCATCTTTTCACTTTCCATCGCCCTTTCTGCTCTGCTTAGGGAGTCAAAAATCACAACGGCAGCAATAATACTGATTATTTTGGAGGCTTTGATTATGAGTTGTTTATGGTAACAGTTGCTCATATCAGCTATGGCTGTTAGATTTGCATGTTATGTGATCATATATGATAGCAAAGTCCGTGGATGTTAACTGAAGGAACGAATGCTCCTATCAGAAAAAAATGTCTATACCTTGCTGGTAAATTAGTACAATTCCATCAGCTTCAAAGAAGTAACCTGCTTTGCCCAGCTGCAGGTGTCCCACTGCCTATCCTTGGGCACAATGTGAGACTGACAATTTCCAGTCACTACCAGTGTGAAGGAGCTATTTGGAGCTGGAGTAGGCTACTTGCTCTCCCCAACAATGGAGATGTCATCAACCAATACTAGATGCTAGTTAATTCTCTGTATGAGCAGCACACCTTAGCACCTGTTGCACATGCCTCAGACCCCATTGGTATTTCTGGAGTTCTGTCATTCGTGAGCATTTAGAAAACAAACATGCCCAAATATTTCAGGGATGAAGAGCTATCCTGTCATCTATTCAAACATATTTTTTCTGTTTATCTGCACCTAGTTAAAAATATATTTTTAAAAGGACCGTCACGGTTTAACCCTGGCCAGCAACCAAGCACCACGTAGCCATTTGCTCACTCCCCCTCACCCAGAGGGATGGGGAGGAGGGTCGGAAAGGAATGGAAAACTGGAGGGTTGAGATAAAGACAGTTTAATAGGTAAAGCAAAAGCCATGCACACAAGCCAAGCAAAGCAAAGAATTCATTCACCACTTCCCATGGGCAGGCAGGAGTTCAGCCATCTCCAGGAAAGCCGGGCTCCATCACGTGTAATGGTTACTCAGGAAGACAAACATTTTAATGCCAAATGTCCCCCCCTTCCTTCTTCTTCCTCCAGTTTATATACTCAGCGTGACATCATATGGTATGGAATATCCCTTTGGCTAGTTTGAGTCACCTGTCCTGGCTGTGTCCCCTCCCAGTTTCCCATGCCCCTCCAGCCCTCTGGCTGGCAGGGCCCAAGGAACTGAGAAGTCCTTGATTTGGTATAAACATCACCCAGCAACAACTAAAACCATCAGTGTCCTGTCAGCATTGTTCTCACATCAGAGCCAAAACACAGCACTGCACCAGCTACTAAGAAGAAAATTAACTCATCCCAGCTGAAACCAGGATGGAAAGTTAGTGAAATAAACCAAACAAGATACACCCAAAAGAAATTCTTCATTAAAAAAGCACCAAGGTAGTTTTAAAATGAAGCCATCCATAGACAAATGTAAGAAGATGAAAATATGTGAACATAATGCTTTTGAAAAGGGGAAAATATTAAATATTTCTTTATTTTGCTCTTTTCTGAAAACAAATTCTTTGAAAAATCACAGCTGTACTCAAGTGAACAAGAACACACGGAGAAGTACCTTGCCCTGACAGGAGTCGATATTCCCTTTGAATTCAACACAACTGGGACTTCAGCCATGTTGCTGACATTAATTTGCTATGGATACTCAAAAATGCCTCACTAGCCTACTTAGGTGAGTCTATCCAGCTACACAAACACTTCCTTAAGGCAAGACCCTGAGATGCTGAACAAGGTTGTATTAGTCCCCTTAGTTCTTCTACTAGATCTGGTTAGTAAAGCGTTTTTTAGCCACCTGTGAGCTGAGAAGGACTTGCAGGTTCCTTAGATTCACAGCTACAGTCAGCTGCTTGGCACTAATGCTGCTCTTCTGGCTGTCATTCATCTACTCTGCTACATCCTTTGGAGTTTGTAAAATGTTCTATCTATACATTTTGTACATGGAAAAGGAAAGAAGAGCTTTAATCTTACAATGTGTTTAAAAAATATATACAGCTTTGTTTTTTCAGCTGTTACCTGTATCACAGTATGAAAATTAGAAAATTGGGCTTTAAAAGATTTGCTGAGCTGCTCTTCCATTATATTAGGTACCAATTGGAGCTGTTAATTTTTCCTGGGAAGGTACTATTGAAGCCAAACTGGGAAACAAAATGAGCAACAGTTAAAAATTAAGGAGCTACACAAGCAGAGGAGACAATGCCTCCACACAGCTGGAGAGGCAGAAAATCCACCTGAGATGTTGGGAACCAGCAGGATGAGGCTAAGGGAACCTGTTAAAATAGTCATAAAATGCTAGAGTGATGATGCTCATTGGGATCTACCTATCGTTAGACAGGCTTGGTCACAAACATAGTTTGGAGAAACCTCAAAAGTACTCTACTGCTACACCTGTGCCCTTCAAGCCACATCTCCAGTCAGCAGCTGCATCTCCAAGCACATCCTTAGGGCTTATTTTTCCTGAGGGAAAGCCATTGACTCAAATCAGTTGTGGCTGAAAAGCACGTCAGTTAATAAGTCCACCACAGTATGAGCAGTGAAGAACTGCAAATATGACAGCAGCTTGCTTTTGGGAGGTGGTGTGGAGGGACCGTGTGTGCTAGCTCCTTCCCCCCTGCCTAGACAGGGGTCTCTGATGGGCAGAGCGTCCATTTGCAAGCCAAAGTCTGCACTGCAGCTGCCAGCACAATTTGTTTCTCATCAATAAGGCAGCAGAGCCACCAGGGCTCTGCATCACTCATTAGTAATGAAGCTCAGATTAATTCCAATATTAGTTCCTAGTTCAACAAAGAAAAAAAGGCAACCTGAAAATAATAACCCTGGGAAGAAAAACCAAACTGTGTGCGAGATCCCAGATGGCAATAGGCAAAACTTCATTACTGCTGACTTTTTTTATGAAGTAAACTACATTCTATTTGGGGTTTCATTAAATACGAGCCCCTAAAGCTTGTTTCTTCATAGTCTGGTGTTTTAAATCAAGATTTGAAATTCCCAGTTGATGAAACAGCTGACAAAGTTCTTGGCAGCCTTGTGAGAGCACGCATTTTGTGCTTTTTATGTTCCATGTCATTTGGTACCTTCCTCAACTTGGTTGAATGCCTCACGACAAATGTAATTATTCCTTTCACATGTGTGCAGCTAGGTCCGGGTCTTATGTGTATAGTTTAATGATACATTCATTAGCATGAAAATCTCACTGTCATGAGTTTTAATGCAGGCAAAACTATTTACTGGTTTGAGTAGGAGATCTCCCCAAGGCTAAAAGGTGCTTTCAGGAGTTAGACCCATCAGACAAAACTCTTGCCCTGTTGAAGTCGGTAAGAAATGTATTGTTAAATGGCTACAGGCAGAGTTCTACTGGCAGAGTTTTGCGCTGCGAGCTACTTTGTGGTGGGCTCTCAGCTTGGCTGCAGATAGTGGCAGTGCACTGATTTACACCAGCTGAGAGCCCGGCTGCTCCATTTCACACTCAAAAAGCAATCTATGCCTGCTCAGTAATGCATACAAGCATGTACTTAAAGTTAAGCATGTGGTTAAATGTTTGCTGAAGTGGGTTTCAAAGCACAAAAGATGGGTATAGTTTCCTCCTCTAACTACCCTTTTTAAAATAATTTCACCCACTACTTTGCATGCTTTTAGGGAAATGATGCTATGAAGAGCTCTGACTACCTGCTGTCAGTGAGCTGCGTGACTTTCTAGCACAAAAACAAAAGCGAAAAGTATGTTAAATGCTGCTTCACTGAAATTAATTAATGCATTGTCTAAGTGCTCATATAAAAGCTGCACTTAATAAAAATGCATTGACTCGTTGTCCAAATTCCTTAAGGCTAGCAAGCAGCAAGGCCTGTCTTCTGAAACAGATTACAACTCTCTTATCAATAACTTGACTATTTCTACGAGGTACAGCCCTTTGCGGTTAGTGCTACAAACAATACTATGTTTTTGTTGCAGAGTGCTGAATGACATGTTTTCCCCAGAGTGCCATCCTGTAACCTATGTCAAGCACAACTATGTGATTTTTCAGTCTTGACCTAAACAACCTAATGATGGGGTTTAGTTATTTTTACAGTGGAAGCTGTGGGCAAATGTGAAAATATAGCATTCAGAAATTTGATTTCATTTTGATCATTGGTGAAAGACTGTTAGTTATGCTTTACTAACATACCTGAAAGAAGTCTTCTGCTTTTGCCACGGGTTTTTTTTTTTCACTTGTAGCTATTCTAAAGTGACTGGCGTATTTTATTTCTTTCTCCTGAAAGCCACAGCCTAACTCTCCCAATATGCTTTTTTAGAGATTCTGTATTTGGATGTCTGGAGATTTGAATCTGGGGTTTTGGGGGGTTTTCCAGTTGTTTTTTTCAGGAGGAGAAACTCAGACATACCAGATGCCAAAAAAAATCCCAAAAGAGTTACAGCCAAGACCTCAAGGGCTGCAGGTGACTCTATAAGCCGCTCAGATCTCTAGTTCACCATTAACCTGCAGTCTCCACAACCTCCACTTACCTAAGGTAGCATTCCTATTGTCATCTTTCTTCTGCTGCCCCAAATGTTATAGCATGTGATTTCAAAATTAAAATGTCTCTATCCCTCCCCAAAGCTCTCACATTAAATTAGAATTTAAATATGAAATATTAGCCTGTTACGTTAGACGAAGTAATGAACTCTGAACCCAGTGTCTTCTCTCTTCTTCTCCACATTATTTAGGAAATGCAGCAATACAGAGTATCATTTATAGAAAGAGAGCTCTTCTGTGCTAGTTGCTAAATATTCACATGCAGGCAAAGACAGGCCTTGTGCCAAAGAAGAGGTCACTGTAATCATTCTCAGTTCTCTGTTTTCACCACTGACCTGTGGGTAGCCATATCTGCACTTACTCCACATCACAGTGCTATCACCAGCTGCGCAAAAAAGTCTTCCAATACTTCTAAAAGCAGAAAATAGGCACCTGACCTTTCCCTCTTTTCTTTCTAAGTCTATTTTGACTACTAAGCCTACAATGGAACAAATCACTGATGCTGATTGGAGAAATCTCCCCCTTCGAGGAAGAAAAATACCTCTGTAGGCAGAGCAGTAGAAAGAAATTGTGCTTTGGCAATTGAAGGAATAGACTGGCCTTGCAACCATTCCATTTCTCAGCAAGCACATTAGACAGTTTAAAGTTACTCTTCCATAGATGCTTGCTGTTGAATGCAATATGCCTCCATAACAAACAGAAGAGGAAGAAAAAAAATAATCAGTCATCAGAGACCAGGGTTGTATAAGAGGAAAGGAATGTTGCAACACGAAATAGAAATAATGTCTGGATCACATTTTTACTTTGTGTTTAAAGGATATTTCCCTGTGTAGTACATTATAAGAAAAGTACTACTAAGTGCCTTTCTGTTTCCCTAGAGGACTGTCCACTTATTTTAGGGTTATGATGGATAAAGCTATGAAATACACAGCCTATACCTGTGAGCTGACTGATATGTACATGCAGGCGACATTATTTCAGATTGCAGACTCAAACTTTAAGGAATAGCCTCAGGCCCTGCCTTAGGAACTCCTATGTAGTAGCTTTGATATGACAAATGGAGTCATACAAGCACCAAGACAGAAAAATAAAAACAACAGGGAGAAGAGTAAAAAAAAAATTAAAAAAAAAGCCTTAATCAGCATTCAAGATGATAGAATAATTTAAAATGAGAATTAGCCTAAATTCCTTTGCAGCGGGAGTTGCACTGGTGAAGAGATAATGCAGTGCAAAACAGGGTTGTCCCTCCACGCATGCATAAGCAGCTTGCCAAACCTCTCATGATCCTGAGGGAGAGTATGCTTACAGTTCTGGGGGATGCCATCTCCTGAGTCAGGCAGGTCTGATATGAAGGTCCACCAAAAAGCAAAAGCGGCTTCCTTCAGCAAAGTTCCCAAAGCAGGCTAGTGATGACAATGTCTTTGACCATGGGATAAGCATGGTCTCTTCTGAATAGATATTTCCTCGGCTCAGGTCTGAGGAGGATAAGCACTATCCGTCTGAAGTGTATTTGCCTTTAGCTGTTGTATCCTGAATTTATGACTGCATAAGGAATTTGCAGGACTCATTACCACAATAAATGCAAAAGGTGTCAAAATAATGTATTTCATTTGTAAAACTGTAAAATGAGAAAAATCTGAATTACAAGCAGAGAATGTTTTGGTCCCTTTCCAATATTTTTGCACATAAATATAAAGGTCAACAAATGGAGCTTGTTTTTTCCATGGAAACTATAACAACTCTTGATTTGGTAAACTGCAAATTCAATATGTATAAGCAAACAATATTCTTTGTAGCATTTTAATGACTCAGTGTTTACTTGGATTTAAAGTTGTTTTTTAAACAATCTCAATTCCTTTTTACTCAGGTAGAATGGTTAATCCTTTCTGGCATAAGACATGCAGTATTAAATAGATCTGAAGAGATCATATGACCTAAAAAAAAAAAAAAAGGCACTCCAGAAGATTCATTACACTAGTCTTGTACCCAGTAGTAAGATTCAAGGGTCTCATGCAAGCTATCAATGCATCAAGGGCAAAAGCAGCCTGATCCTGAAAGGTCTTGAGCACTCCGGAAGGGAGCCCTCGCTGTTCCCCACGTTCGTGTCCAATAGTCACAGGGGCTCTGAACAAAAGCCAAGGTTAGCAAAGGGCAAGGTCTGGAAGCAGGTGTGAGACAGCTTCAGATCAGTAATTTCAGGACTATTCCCTCAACCCAAGCACACCCCATGGGAAGAACTTGCCGCAGGAGGCAACCTTGCGTGCTCCTGACCAGTCCAAGGCAAAACCGCAAAGGAATCAATTTACTTGTTCAAAGTGGTTAACACAATCAATTCCTTTTTGGCAGCTCTGAGTGTCATTTGGGCAACTCAGATTTCTTTTTCAAGCATTGCTTACCCTGAATATAGCCAAATTCCTTTAGATTTTTCCATCATTTTTGTTTATATAAGTGTAAAAATTCCTGCCTTCCGGGTTTTATTGTTGTTTTTAGAGCCTTTATTTCAGCTGTTGTCAGAGAAAATAGCAGAGTTTGGGGGTCTGTTTTGAATGATGCATGTTTTATTTTCCCCTGATCCTTTCTTCCATACCAGTATTGTATAATAGATATCATTAAGTACATAAAAAACCCAAAAATATATAAATTCATGGAGGAGGTGAGAAGTGAACACCCATATCTTGAGGACTCTGATCAGCTCCTGAAGACAAAAGTCTTCCACTAATCCATAAAAGAAAGTTGATATGGAAGGTATTTTAATCAAAATCTATTGCCTGTTAGGACCCATGCCATCAAACATGGCCTCTGAACAGGGAACCTCAGTTTTGTGTCTCCAGTCTCTTTAGAGTGAGTGACTTTGAGAGATTAAAAAATCTGCAGAATTAACTGGACCTTTGGGAGCTCCATGCCCTAGAATGTTTGGGCTTTCATATCTGAAAAGATACTGAAAAGAAGGAAATCTAAAATTTCTGTGTTTGTCTCACTAGGTGTAATATCTCCTCACTAAGACTTTCAGGGATGGGGCCAGCTGTACTTTTTGCTTTCAAGATATGATGTGTAAGTAAAGTAATCTCTGTTACAGCGAAAAGGCTGCTTGCTCAGTCATAATCATATGACTTCTTTTCTAAATAGCAGATAACCACTGATTTGTCAGACATTATCTTTGCAACTGCATCCCAGACTTTTAAGCAGAAAATGTCAGCTACAGTCTGGATTGGATAAGAAAATTACCGGAGTGCAATTCCGAGAGAGATCTAGGTCCACTGTAGTTATTCCATTAGTGAATATGAAGTGATACCATCATCATGTCTCTCCAGAATTCCCAAAATGTGTGCACTGCCTTGTTGCTTGAAACTGTACTGTTGCCTTAACATATTATTGGTATGCATCAAAATCAAAGAGCCAGGTGCTTCACTGCCCAGCAGCCCTCAATATTTCTTGTATAATCTATTTAAAATATGACCTTAATAAATCAGGTTAGATGCTGTAAATTTGATTCCTGAAACCAGCCCAAGCTACCACATCTGAATGTCTCCTAACTTCTTTAGGATGTGAATGTATTCCTTTCAGACTTGGATCTCCACTTTACTGAGTCTGCTTTATACTACATCCTTATTTCTTGGGTCAAATTTTTGTCCTACCACATGAAATTGTAGATACTTCATTAACTACTGGAAAAAAGGAGTTAATCTGGCTTAATATCCAGACTTGCCAGACTTAAGGATATCCAGACTATTGTCAGACCCTTTTGCTTTCCTAATTCTTTTGCAAATGTGGCATACTAATACAAAAAAATGCAGCCTTATTTTTTTTTCCAAAACTCTGAATTAGCCTATGATTATTTTTTTCAGCTGCATCAGCATTCTTTTTAAAATCCCCTCATTATCATTTTACTCTTATATAACTGTACAATGTTCCTTAGCCAAACAAGGGAGCAACTGATTGCATAGAAAAGAAGCAAAAGCTGGACAGAACCCCACTCCATTTCAAGTAAGTTCAGCCCTTGATATGTTATAATCAGAGGGGAAAAATATGATATGATACTAATTTTTCTCAAAGCTGCTTTAGGCTGATCACTCTTTGGTCACCCTGCTTTGGTCTTTAAAATTATATATCTGATTTTTAGGTTCCTACAAATGGCATTTAAAACAAATATCTTTATGAAGCAGTCTGCATGAATGTCAAAATATTCACAAATGTATCTGTTCTGGAAGGCTTGCATCCCTGAGCCTGTTTCAGATCCCTCATCCAAGAGACCTGGGCCACGCTGATAGAAACTGCTTACCATGTTCCTGCATGGCTGCAAGCTCAGCTGACCTCTGGTCAGAACCACACTGGGTATTTGGAAAGGAGGTTGTCCTCTTGGTCTCAGTCCTTCAGTGGCAAAAGCCCTCTTCGTTTAAACGGGGCTGAAGTTTCTAGTGGCATAGCTGTAGACCCTAGGGCAACTACAGACCCAGCAGCAAATCTGGTCTATTCAAATAGCAGCCAGAACAGAAAAGTTACCCCATAGTAATCCATACAGAAAAAAGTCACCTGTGCTTACGTTTATTCTCTTTAGTAATTCCGGAGCTGCAGATCACTGTCCCTCTGGGGAGCTGGAGCAGCTGGGGTTGTTAGGACCAGCCATCGGATGTCAGTGTTGAGCTGCACGAATCCAATAGAATGGTGAGCTCACCAACAGGCAGCAAAACGCGTGGATCTAAAGGTCCTTCGGTTTATTAGTTGCAGGTAGTTCTTCACTAAGTTCAGCCTGGGAAGCAAAGCAATTTGTCAGCGTGTGCGTGCACACTTATGTGTGTATTTTTTTGATTTGGATGGCATAGGGAATGCCAACCTCACAGACTCAGCACACATCGTGCCTTCGGCTCAAGACAACACCTAGCTCTTCATAGCAATATTTGTGGTTCCTTTCTGACAGACGGGACTAGTTTGGTGTTACTAATCCTGGCGATATTGAGAGGTTTTAGCCTAAAATTAGCAACATGTTTCCATTATTAATCAGGCATTTTCTTTTCCACATAAACCAAATTGTCAAACTGTAGCACATCTATGCATATGCAGGAAGAAAAGAGCATTAATCAAGCAACAGAAACATTTTTATTTCCTGCATCGTGCTTTTTCTTGTGTCTAGTAGTTGCTTTCAAGGACAGATCTGAGACAAAAAATCTGAATGGATAACAAGAAAGTGGAAAAATTTGCGAAATTATTAGATGTCACTTAAAATAAGTGGGTGGCTGGGTCAGCAAATCCAGAAGTGAACATGGGCTGCACAATTTGCATATGGATGTATATGGGTCTTTCTTTAACTAATGGCTTGTCGTTGAGAAGAAATGACATTTTTCCTAATGGTTAACCACTCCCTCAGAAAAGATGCATTTGTCAAATCCAGTCCTCAACATTTAGCAAAAATGAGAAACATGTTGTCCTTTTGAAAATATTAGGTCTTCAGCAAGCCTGTGAGGTTTGTATGGGATGCATAGGTAATAAATCACTCAATCCTGAAATGCAGCCACATCTGAAGCTTCCTACTGATCAACAAGGACAGCCAGGGCAAGGCATGTGTAAGGGTGTTCACTTAGAAATGGAAGGACACTTAGGGGAAATGAAGGCATGACCCTATAAACTACCAAATTTAGAGAAATAAATGATAAAGTGGTAATAGTCACATTTTCAGCTTTTTGTCCTGTTCAAAGCATGTGAAATTTCCTTTGTGACTTCAGCCATTTGAGTGCTCATGACACTTGAGCCTATGGGCATGACAACAGAAACCTTGGTGATGACGCTACTGGCTCGGTTACAATAGCACCCAGTGCCCTCAGATGCTGCCCAGGTTGCCCACCTGCTGGGTGCTATAAAGGTACAAATGAGTAAAAATTGTTCCATAAAGCTTTGTTTTCAACTGCAGAAACATTCTTTTAATGAAAGGCATTATAAAGTGCTCACTGAAAAATGTGTTCACTTTGTCCACTTCTAAGAAAATCTGGAAGCATTTGTTTTCCTGGAATCTTCACAGCCAGTACTTCTATCACATGCTTTTAGCCCTCATTTTATGTCTCCTCCTTGCCACATCCTTCACATCCACATGAAGTTAAGTGTGGCAGGTTTGACCCATTCCTCCCCTGAAGGAACTGGGGCAGCCCATGGAGTCAAGGGAGCAGGGAGGGAAGGCTGGTGTGTAACAGGTGGCTGTGGAGGGGAGCTGACATCTATAGAGGTGAAGATCTTTATTTTTTTTAACTTTTTTTTATTGAAAAGAAATGTGAGAGAGTTGTAGAAATGTATATAAATAAATACAAGAATGCATACATACCATTTATCCACCAGGAAAAACAAATTGAATTCTTGAAGGAAAAATAAACCCTTCCACCCAGTAGCATCACAGTTCATCCTTCAGTACCAACCCAGCTGAGAAGCACATCACTCCCTGGTGAGAGCATTTGGAAAGCGAACACTGGCCACAAGTGCAGCAGCAGTTAATTAAATTATTCTACTGCTATACAATTGCAATTATCATTCCTTTCATAACACTTGCTTTCCATAAGCACCAGTGAGAAGGGCCACAGGTGGCCCACGGGTTCGTGACCTAAACTGGAGCAGCAGCGTGAGTCCTGGTTCTGCACTACGGTGTTATGAGGAAGGTTTCAGTCCTCGATCCCCTGTGTGTCGCCAGGGTACCACAACACCCCCCATGGGTGTTACACAGTTACCTGCTGGCCAGCCATCGGCAAGTGTCTGCGTTTATGGCCTTAGCCTGTCCCACTTGTGGTAAAATGTGTCGACTTGAACCTATCACATACAGGCTCAACCTAATGTTGTTCACCTCGTCATTTGTGCCAGGTCCATGACTGGACCGTGCACAGGGGCAGCTGCAGCAGTTTGGCTAAATGGGAATATTGTTTGGAAGTAAGACTGTACTCAGAGTGATGTTATGAACAACAGAAATGCACATACTGGGACAGGAGATTAGCTTAGTGAAGGGAGGCTAGTCCAACAGGCATCTTAATACTGCTAGTAGCTGTAGATGCAATAGATGCAATTATTTTTCTGCTTTTTAACTATGTTTCTCACCTAACCAGCTAAGTGTAAGGAAAAGAAAATAAGAAAGGTATGTAGGTAGGGAAAATAAGGAAGAAAAGAAGGAAGAAAAAAGTTCAGATTAAGAAGAAGCTTTTCCCTTTGCTACCAGGTTTTTTTTTCCGTTTTCCTTGGATTATGTGGAAGGCGCAGCATATTAACAAGGAGATCAAAGAGAATGACAGTATGTGAGTTGGCATGGGACTGCCCAAGGGTTGGGGGCACCTCCTGGAAGATTTCAGGCGTTCCCTTTAGGACTCAGCTACAAACAATTAGATGAAGTTGCTGGTACAACAGAAGACCTTGTCAATGAAGTTAGGGCCACGGCATTGCCTAGCAGATGATGTTAAGGGGGATTAGTTGTGAAGACAAATGCGGTTCAGTCAGAGTCCTCCTCAGTTGCTGAGAAGTGTCATGGTACCACTGGCAGCAGCCAGCCACATCAGCATGATTTTGCCTGCTAAAACAACTGAGAAAAACTGGTTTAGGTCTTGTGTTGTTTGACAGATGATGTATTATCAGAAATGCAACCAGGGCTCTAGAACTGTTTGTGATAGAAGATCTGAGGCCCTCTTCCTGACCTAAATAAAATGGCAGTTATTTATCAAAAAATGGAAAATCTAAATCAAGAAAGACTGAGATCTACTCCAGGGTTGCCCCAGCTGAGTGATTAGATGTCTGTCTTAGAAATGGGAAGCACAGCTTTTCCCTCTCTGAAGGAGGCACGCAGGCCATTTGACTTGCAGCTCTAGAAAATAGGATTTTAGTGTTTCTACATGTCCCTCCCATCAGCTACTGTGTCTGAGCAGAGCTCAGCCAAAGCCGGGGATTGCACTGTAGACCAATGTAGAGATTGCAAGCCATATGAACCAGTTTTTGCTGTAAGGCTTTCTAGGGCCACTTCCTCAATGAGTGCCTAACTGGGATTGTGTTCCTGTGAGTTGTTCTCACAGGACTGGCTTTTTGATTCTTAAAATGGGCAGCAACCTTCATTTCTAAGCTGTCCTGTTTGCCTCATTTCTTCACGTAGCTCATGCTGTTTCCTTCTTTCATGAAATGTCAAGAACACTTGTATCCATCTGTATGTAACAGCAGACATGGTTCCCTCCAGCTGTCCAAGAAGGCTTGCAGACTTGAGGCTTAATGACTCAATATCCATTTTAGATACCAGCATGCTGACAATTTCATTTATCCTATATTTGTTACACCAGTACTTGAGCACCTTGCATTCTTCAGTGCTTTACCCTCATAGTACTAACATCCCACTTCTAAAATCAAAACCAAGGCCTTCCTCTTGCCCTTGAAGTTAAGGGCTTGAATCCTTTTGTGGATGTAGACATTAGCAACCTGCCTGACATTGCCCGGGAGTTCAGCAGGAGAACAGGGGTTCTGAATCTTTCCCCCCAAATCCAAAGAAGTTGTCCAAAAGAGCACCTGCTGTCCACCAAGCAGGACAGACCTCTGCTCCAGGGCTTGAATGGCTGCAGTTTCAATCAACTTCAGCAGGATTCAGGACTGTTCCTTACCTTTGAAAATCACACGTGTAGATTATTTTATGCTCTGCCTGTACTGGAAAATGGCGATATTGATGTGCTTGTATGTTAACCGTCTGCACACAAACCATAGCCTCATACTTCTGAGTGCATGCAGAGACCTGCAAACAGATTAATAAAATTTATGATAACCATGTGACTTCTCAGCTTTTACTGAGTTGAAATTTGCTGTAGTGAACCTGCTGTGGAGCTGTGGCAGCTGGTTAGACAGTAAGGACTTTACTGCTTGAGGAAAGTTGAAATCAAAATGTTAATTATAACCTCTTGCAGTCATACACTCTGCAGAAAGAGTTTTGACAGTAATATATTACTCTTTTCTTCCCTGATTTGCATCCTGAACAGTCTGGGTTATTCCCTGGGATACAGCAAATGCTTTCCTTTGTTTTCTACTTCCATGTATTGCAGCATTTCCTACATCGTCATCAGCAATGACAGGGTGCATGTTCAAAACCCACCTGGATGCAATCCTATGCAACCTGCTGTAGGTGAACCTGCTTTAGCAGGTTGGACTAGATGATCTCCAGAGGTCCCTTCCCATCTCAATCATTCCATGATTCTGTGATTCTTCTGAGGTATTATGCACAGCTCAAGTTTTAAAGCTTATCAAGCTATAGGAGGCCAGAGACAGGGAAATAATGCTGTGTCCACAGGGCAGAAAGGAAGATTAAAAGAAACCACCACTTTGTAGTGATGGTACATGGTACAGATTCCCACAGCCTGCTTCTCCCTGAGTATTCAGTAGATTGTCAGATAGGAGGAAAGGGTAAATAACATTCTCCTCATGACTGAGGAATATATAGCCATTAAATTTATTCTCAAGACACATTGAGCTTGATTGAGCTCTGATGCATTCTACGATTGTGTGTACAATGATTTTGCCAGCACCAGCTCCATGGCTGTTACTCAATTCCACGCACATTCACTGCAGAGGTTTTGCAGATGGCAGTGAGGGATTATACTGAAGAGAACCAGCTTTAAAATTGCAGGCCTTTGGCCCAAAATTTAAAGGAGAGTTATATAATCTCTCAGGAGGATGTTTGTTAGGTATAAAACAGAATTACAGCAAACAAGTGTAGGTCAGCCCCTGAATGTGGTCAAGGATCCTTGCCCCCACCCACATTCTTGAATAGGTCTGACAGCTCTTGATTAGTTGTAGGAAGGAAAAGTGGTGTGCACACACCATATCACCTATAAAGGCAATAATGCAGAGAAGATATAACACTGGAAGAGAGAGTTAGGAATCGCAGGATGTTCAAATTATTTTTCCTTGGGGAGTGTGACTGAAAAGAAGGGAACTTGTACATATTCATGAGTTTCATCCAGCTGAGTTCCTGAACATCCCGGAAACCTCAGGGGAACATGGCAACTTCCATTGGACTTGAGGTTTTTTTTTATTCGATGTGCAAAAAATCCATCTGTACCATATCAAAATAATTTTCATTTTAAGCAAATATAAATTTATTACCTTTCAGAATTATATATCAGTTGTGCCTCAGCTACTTTACTGTTTATTAAAAGAATCTTACAATCAGCTTTTCTACAGAGGTATAAAATCACTGCAGTGAGCGATGCCCCAGACATTCCCTTCCAATTATGTTGAACTATAAGAGTCAATTGCTGCAAGATATTTCATTCTTCAATGACTATTTTCATGGATGTGATTTAAATTATACCAAAGGTTTTTAATTAAAGCCACCTTTGTCATGCAAATATTTAATTTGTATCGATATATTTTTAGGCATAAACCACTGTCTTGATGCTTGGAAAAGGCTCTTTAAAATTAAAATAAGAATATTTTAATACAATGCCAACATTGTGTTACTTGTGGCATGACATGTCTGTCAGCCATTCATTATCTGGCTGGCTGATGAGGGTGGTAGAGGTAAAATTCTAGCTCAGACTGTTTCAGAACAGCAGAGATTTCTGCTAGGCTTCAGTTATATATGAATAAAAATAACATTTGATAAAAGTGGGATTGCAAAGTCTTGCAACTTTTCACGAGTCTCATGGTCATAAGTGTGCTTCTCAGAGGCTCAGCTTTTGAAATCTCTCTGCAGGAGCAGCTGAAGTTTTTTTCTGAAGAAGAATTCTGGTTCTAGCCTTCAGCATTGCAAATAAATGCTTTAATGTGAGATCTTTCAAGGATCAGAATCCAAAAAGTGAGTAGAAATAACTTGATACGGGCATCTTTCTTTTATTTTTATTTTTGTCCCTGGCAGAATAGGCACAGCACTGAAACAGAGAAGTTGTGGAATATTCGTCTTTCAAGATACGGTTAAAGAAAGCCACCTGACCTGATCTAGTGTTGAGTGGAAAGTCAGATTAGATGGCCTCCAGAGGTCTCTTCCAGCCTATGCTTCCTAAAATTCTATGATTTGAAAGTCATCTTCACAATATATTATAACCTTGAGGATTCTCACATACCAAAAATCAGGATTTCTTCTTCGCTAGACCCTGGAGCATCGGGTCTCTATTTATTATGCTTCCATAGTTTCTGTTGAATAATCCTCTTTCTCTGAGTGAGACTGTGCCATGCCTTGGAGAAAGGACAAAATACTGTACCTCAGTAGGTTTCTGTTTCTTGGGACTTTTAAGGATGCCCAGTGCAGATTAGCAATTATGGGAGAATATGGCATAGAAGTTTTCTAGAAGGTGCAAATATCTGTATCATTAGTGTAAAGCTAGCTACTAGGAGCAGCACCTTTTGCCATCTCCCTGTTTGTTTCTTCCCCATCTCATTTAGGAAGGGTTCCTCTGACAACGTTCTGCTAGATTGAAACCAGCCACTTATTCCTACCATTTATTTCTTATATTTTTCAGTGGATCTCCAGGCATGCAAACTTCCCCTCCAATCTGGTGGCTGCTTGGCTTCTTGAAGAGCTGCTGGCAAAGAAACTTTTTCCATTTGTAAATACAGGCCAATCTCATAAGCAGGCTGTTCCTGGTGTACATGCTCACTGACTCCTTCTGAGGCCACCATCCAGAAGATTTGAAAGGCCTGGTTTCCCTTTACCAAAGCTCTGCTGAGCTTTCCCAGTACCCAATGCGTATTTATTCACCCACTGATTCCTTTTAGTCTAGGTTGACCAGGCTGCCTGGCGGAGGTGTTATGCTTTCTGATCAGACTTCTCTCTCACACAGAGTCTCTCTAACAACCCTGCAGTTCTGTGACATGGAGACAGTCTCATGTAAGCAGTTTCACATCTCAGTTTCATCATTAAGTTCCATAGAAACTCCACCTGGTCCGAGACATCTGTGTCTGCTCTTTTCATCAATTTGATTTCTGATCTTGTCCAATGCACTTACTTGAGACAGAGCCTCTGGTGCATCCCCCATAGACTTTCAGCATGGGAAATGCCTTGAGCTTCTCCATGAGAAACAGATGCAGAAAGATACTGGCACTTCTCTGTTCTGTCCTTATCTTACCGGAGCTTTTATGCCTTTGTGATGTATTAGGTCTTCACATGTTCTGGCAGATGTCATAGAATCACGAAACGGTTTGGGTTGGAAGAGACCTTTAAGGGTCAGCTAGTCCAACCCCCCCCTGCAATGAGCAGGGACATCTTCAACTACCTCGGGCTGCTCAGAGCCCCATCCGACCTGACCTTGAATGTTTCCCAGGATGGGGCATTGGTCACTTCTCTGGGCAACCTTTTCCAGTGTTTCACAACCCTCACCGTAAAAAAAATAAAAATTTCCTTATACCTAGTCTGAATCTACCCTCTTTTACTTTAAAACCACTACCCTTTGCCCTATCGCAACAGGTCCTACTAAAGTTTGTCCCCATCTTTCTTATAAGCCCCCTTTAAGTACCAAAAGGCTGCAGTAAGGTCTCCCTGGAGCCTTCTCCAGGCTGAACAACCCCAACTCTCTGTCTTGCTTCATAGGAGAGGTGTTCCATCTCTCTGATCATTTTTGTGGTGCTCCTCAGGACCCGTTCCAACAGGTCCATGTCTTTCCTGCGCTGAGGGCTCCAGAGCTGAACACAGCACTCCAGGTGGGGTCTCACCAGACCAGAGCAGAGGGGCAGAATCCCCTCCCTCGACCTGCTGGCCACACTTCCTTTTACGCAGCCAGGATCCAGTTGGCCTTCTGGGCTGCGAGTGCACATCCCCCTGCTCACATACAGGTTTTTGTTCACCAGTATCCTCAAGTCCTCCTCTGCAGGGCTGCTCTCAATCCCTTCGTCCCCCAGCCTGTATTGGTACTGGGAGTTGCCCTAAACCAGGTGCAGGACCTTGCACCTGGCCATGTTGAATGTGCAGCTGCTGTGTCTGAAAAAAATGTTATGCTTTTGGCAAGTTGTTCTTCAAGGTCTTCTTTGCCCTTCCTTACGGCATTTTTACAAGTGACCTGGCAAAGTTTAGGATCCTTTCTATTTTTCTGATCAGGTCACAGCTTCACAACTCAGTGTGCCACTGGCTGTCCTGTTCAAGTTAATTTTGTAGAATGCCTAATATGTCCAGCTCAAGACTTTCCGGGCTTCAGAGGTCATTCTTCGCTGTCCTAGGGCACTCTGAAACCATACCACTTCTCATTTTTTGAGCAGCAGTGGGTCAGTGAAGAAAATAAGTAGTTCTGTGAGCAGCCAACTTAATGAAGCCTGCTTTCAGATGAACTGCTGTGAAGTGGTTGTGTTTCCTAGGACTTAAAATACCAGGTCTCATCAAAAAAGCTTCCTGCAACTGGATATTCATAAAGCCACTTCTTTTAATATAGATTCTCTGTTGTGTGATAAAATAATTGATCTTATGCTGCTGCCATTCTCCCAAAGAAAAAAAAAAAGGATTAATAAGACCTTCTCTTTCTACCCCCCACTGAGGTTTACAAAACTCAGAAAAAAATCCTTTGTCAAATTAGGTTGAAACTGGCTAATAGATTCAATATTTTTAGGGGGCACAAACAGATACATTTATATGGCTAGCACAACTGCATAGTTCTAATTTCCATAAGAATGGAGGCATAACCCAAAATCTTTCAAAGAAGGAACACAGAAAGAGCAAGTAGTGGGTCCCATGGCAACTATGGCAGCTGGTAACTGTATCCCCACACCAGTTTTCAGCAGGTTGAAATCTTTTCCCATGTCACATTTTCACTGGGCATGCGGAAAGTCCAGACAAAATGTCTTGATCTCAGAGGACAGCCGACGTGCAAGACCCAGCTCACCTCCAGTCTGCTGCAAAGCTGTGCCGGGCTGTGTCCTTTGGCCATGCCACCTGACCTACCTGAAATGATTTCAACCTGATCACTGACCCCCCTGGCTAGTACTCACTGCTGTTTGACCTCCCTTGATGTTCCTCTGCCCTTGCAGACAAGTGTGTATTGCAGCTGCCCGTGGGCTCCAAAGACTCCCTCTCATGATACAGAATCTTCAGGAGTAGAGGGAAAACCAAAAATGGTACCTCGCAGACAGTTAGTGGAGGTAAGGTGCTGCCTTTGCTCTGCTGCGCAATCTCTCTGTCCCCTTTCTGTACCGCAGTTGCTACCCAACCAGTAAGCCTGAGCCTGCCTGCAGTCACGGTGCGTTGCAAACTGGGGGACTACTTAGATAGAAAGCCTACGCAGATTAAAGTGTGCAAATTAAAACTAGTGTAAAGATAATTGCATCTCAATAGCCTTTCCTCCCTCATTTGCCATCCTTTAACCTCTCCTTCAGGTCACAGGGTACAGATAACTATTAGGCATCTGTTATGCCTTGAACCACAACAGCTTTGACTTTGCTGCTCTACACACATGTCTCTGTTACCTCTTGTGCTCCCTTCCTGCTACCTCATGTGCTCCCTTTCTGTTGTCTTCAGTGTCCCTCATCTGAAATTCCAATTAAACATTTTGGGCTAAAGCTCTGTTAATTACACTTTCAGCATACACAGAAAAATGGGCAGTGGCCTTTAGAATGCTGTAAAACAAAAAATAAACTCAAAGGCTCATCACTTCTGCGTTATTAGGAGAGTTCCTCCCCAAATGGTCTGTGACTCACTCCATTTAATGCCGGTTTTGTACATTGTGTTTGGTAAGTTCTGTGTAGGTAAAAAAAGAAATCTGTGGCAAAATGGGCACATAAATCATTCATAAGATGGTTACAAGTGTATGTCATTTCAACTTCTTCTTGCTGAGACTTAATTTTTTCTAACCATCTATGCAAAAGACATCCCCTGAAGAGCTTAATAGCACCACACTGATTTTTCCTACGGTGTAGCTGGTCTCATAGTGGCTGATCTTACATCAAATTTACTATGTCTGTGCTGAAGACAATTATATAGTAAACCAATAGATGAAGTAAACTGAATTAAAAACAAGCTGACAATCTGTATATAGCTTCTTTTAAAAGTTAAATGGAACAACAAGACAGTAAATGCCTAAGAGAGAAACCTGTGCTGCTTTTCATTTCCCTACAAAGAATGCTGATAAGGACTTTTTGGGAGCGGGGTGGGGGTTATAAACAAAAATATTATCACAGCTTTTGGCTGTGAAATAGCACTCGGAGACAGCCAAGAGAGATTTCAGAACATGTTTCTGTTCAGTTCAATGATTATTTTTTTCCCAGTCATATTTAATATTCTCTGACTGTTTAAAGTGCATTTAAACACTCAGCATATGCAAACATGCTTCCTAAAAACTGGCCTTTTGTCTCTGGTCAGAAAGGGAGTATGCTACATGTAGGTTGCATGTGGGCTCACCGTACAGAAGGAATGTTTGTTCTGATCTCTACTCCAGAAATTTTACCTTAGCTTAAGAAATCTGGTCCTCCCTTTACCTTGTGGCATGATTCTGACTTTGCTTTCTACTGTTACATTTTTCAGTTGTTCAGGTGGCCTTTGAAACAAGTGCGTATAATGTACTTGGAAAAAATATTGTTATTTCAATAGGACTATAACAGAAAACCCACAACAATATTGGGTTTTTTTACATTTACGAGCAAGACAGATTTCCAAGATAAAAACAGTGGCATCCTCTGGTCTAATCAAGGTTTAATTGAGTCTGCACTGTCAGTCAGGCACAGAGCTGAAGGAAACAAAGGAGGATTTTAGAAAGCAGCATTAAAGGAGTACCATTTAGTAATTTCCAGAGGTTGTCAGCTGGTTGGCAGAAGTGCTGCTAAGCCCTTTATAAAACAAGCTTTTCTAATTACTAACGTTTCTGGTTCCTCTAATTATCTGCTCATTGTTTTATATGAGAATAAGCACTTTTTTAGCATTCCAACTAAGAAATCACAATATGCTAGTAATACAGCAATATACCAACATATAAGATTGCCCCAGCACCATTACCAACAACTGATGTCTCCCTTTATGCCAGCCTATACCCCATCTGCCTCTCCAAATACAGAACATGATCCTTCACTTATTCTCTTTTTAATGCAGCTCACAACATCTTCTGATGAACTGGTCAGCTGGTTTTGTTCCTTCTCTTCTTTCACACCTCTATTCTCCCATTAACAGTGAAGATAAAATAAGAGATAAGTCAAATAAACAAGTGCACTTTTTCCTCAACAAAAAGCAAGGGAAGCTTTTCTTTTTAGAAAAAGGCAACAGGAATGTTTCATTTACTCTTGTCATGTGCCTCTGAAAGCTATGGAAGTGTGGTCTGAGAGAATTAAAGAGTTAAACATTCACACCTGAAGGCCACCTATGCTAGAACAGGATTTGTTCCTGTGTTTCACCAGCCCAGCACACAAATCCCAGCCACCACTCCTTGGCTGGAATTAATAGCTTAGCAACTAAATCACATAGCACTGGTTACCATTGTGCTCAGCAGAGAATTCCACATCTGCCACCAGCCTCTGAACTGCAGCTTTTACAGGGATCAGTGAAAAGATAGTGATTTTGATGACCGTTAGGACTATTTGCTTTGATTCTAGTATAATATGTCCCTGCGCTGTAGATTAACGTGACCTTTTGAAACAAGTATCAAACATTTCTTTTCAGAAGTTAAAGTGTTTGCCTTAGCATATATTCATCCAGTTTTCGCTACTGATATATTGAGGTTATTGCACACTCAATGAGTCAATAATTGCTTGCTATACATCCAAACCTTTCAAAAATGTTGCACTGCTTAGCGTAGACCTTTAGTATGTCTGTTATTGCTTGGAAGACTGACTTTGTTAAGCTCTCGACAACTATGTATGCTTTTGGAATAGTAATTTGTATTTTTCTTCTGATGGAGATATGGAAATAAATCAAATTAATTCTAAAATGTAAATCCATCAATGTGATTACTGGTTTCTTATTCCCAGAGTCTTGCTTTCTTTCTGGTTTTATTTGAGATGCCTGTAGTTTGGGGGAGATTTTTATCAAATGTACTTCATGCAAATTGAATATAACCAGTAATTTGCTACTGTCATTTTTTACATCTGGAATGACAGCATTTCCTTCATCATTTATCTCACTTTGCCACTCAATACTGTTGTATTCTAGCACCTTCTACACAAAATCAACAGTAGTAATGAAATTATTCATCAGTTTATGAGCCTGAGTCTCTAACTCTTCTCACTTTTTGGGTAAAAGCTGACTTTGGGCTAAATTGAGGGAGTTAATTTTTCCTATCTTCATTCTCATATAGACAAATATTGATTGGTGTTCTTTGATTTAGGCTGGTGGTAGTTTTCCTGGTGGAACAGAAGGGCACCAATACACAGTTTGTTTTATCTGCAGTAGAAAATGAGAAGATTTTAGAAAATGAGAAGTGTATAGTGTTGCTTAAAGACAATCAACCTCTCTTCCTTGGGAACTTCCTTCAGGAGGAGCAAGAACACTCCACCTCATCTGCCGTAAGTTTTCTCCTAGTCTTTATGACCTGTATTTTCCCAGGTCTGCAGATAATGTGACAAATCTTGTATTAAAAATCCACTGTAATGGATCTCATACTTTGTCTCTTAATCCACACTCACTCGTTTTGTAGGAAGGTCAGCGTTACCACTTTAAGACATCACCACTACCAGACCACTTTTTAAAATGTAATTACTGCTTTTATGAACCCTGAATAGGGGCAGGGGTACGTTCTTACAGAGCTGAGAAACCACCCCTAGGTGATGTCTTCCAGCTGGGACTCCCAGCTCTAGCTGCGACCAGGTCCCAGGGTGAGCCCATTCGCACAGAGGCAAGTTCTTGCCTTGGCATAAAGCGGCTGGGGCAGTGCCAGATGTTTCCTCCAGAGGCACATACCTGTGCTAACCCCGCTTCTGATAAATTTGCTGCACTTGGGATTTCAGTTGCTGGTACATGTATGCCAGCCACACTGGGAAATTAAGACTGCAAACTGGCATCACACTCTAACGAAAAGCCAGACAAGGGGCATAACTGTGGCTCAACATGCCTGCATCAATCCAAACCATGCAGAGAGGAGACAGCTGCCCTCGAGATCAACCCAGAGCATATGTATTGTCTTCTTGTTCAGCTTTGAAATACCATGAATTACAGTAATCCCTCCTAGAGGTGACAAATTGCAGCATTATTAAGAGCTTCTTATCCTGGCAGAGGCAACAAAAATTTTTCTTGCAAGCTAGAAGTGAAAAAGGTATTTTGTAGAGTTTCTGTGTTAAACTGGTTGTTCATCTTTTCTTCTAGTCCTACAGAGAAACACGAGTACCGGGCACACCAGCATTAAGCAACATTTGATAAATGCACATGATTTTTTTTACAGAAAGGGTATCTGTTTCCAGATCCAGCTAACATAGCCTCACACCACACACTAGCTCAGGTTTATATACAACTGTTGTAAATCAGTGCAGCCCCACTAATGGTCTGGAGGTGGGTAGCACTGGGTCACCAGCAAAAAGTGATCCTACTGGGTGTCTTCCCTTAAGAAACACGCATAAAATCCCAATTCACTCTAAGGCATCACTGACCAGAGCACTGCACTATGGAGAAAAGCCCAAGTGACAAACTGGAAGGCAGTATCCTTCAATAGCAAGACCTATTTCTCTGAATTTTGCCTCCTCCATCTTGAATGTTGTGTCAAGATGATTGTAGAAAGAATATAAAAAACTTCCATTGCACTCCTGTTCCCTCAACTGAGCTTTTATTTCAGGGTCTTTTGTTAAAACCTCAATTTCAGTACAATGCAGATCACAGAAAATGAACATAATATTTCTGCAGAGTGGGTGTGGAAATTCCATCTCAGTCAGGGAAATGAAGGCCCGGTAACAGAAGAATGCATGCATCACCAGTGCATCAGACAAGTGAGTTCTGAATTACTGTGGTGTTTTCCTAACAAACATTTCCTAAATATGTTTTTTCCTAGTGTCTTGGCATGTCCAAATCAGAGTTTGCCAATAGCTGTAAGTGACACTTTTTGGGTTCTCCTGTGGCAATCATGCAAATGCAATTTACACAATGGTCAACCACAGTAAAGATATTAATGGATCACTGTCTGCAACAATTCCTAACTCTTAGGATTTAGAAACCAGGGTATCTTTAATTGTTCCTTTGATGGCCCAAGCACAGTGCAGGGGTATGTAGTGCGATCCAGTAAGAATCATCAGTATCTATCCATTGCAAACAAAGGTATCCTTTTGGCAAAGGTCTGTTATTTCATCTACTGCAATTATACATGCTTTCCAGTCATTTTCTGAGAATCAGACCGTGATTTTAACAGACATTACTTCCAAATTTATTTTTACTCTTCTTCATTAATTTTGTTCATCATATGACTATAATAAAGCTGGTTTACCATAGTTATACAGATAGTATCAAAACAACACTCAACAACAACTACTTTACTTCTTTACCCCAGCCTTACTCCATAGCTCCAAACCACAGAAGTAATGGATACCCTTTGTATGATACAAATTTGAAAGTTTGTGCTTAGTCTAAAGCCTTGGATGTTGACAGAAAGTTTACAGGTGATTTTTTTCTGACCTTGACCAAAAAGGTAAGTGCTAGTAGTTGTGCATCAGTGGAGAAAGGTGAGTAGTATGTGATTAGGATTTGGATGCACTGCTTCTAAAAGACACCATTTCACCTCCCCACTTAATCCCAAGGAGAAATCTAGAAATGACTGACAGTTTCACTGCTGATTTGAATGCAACCAGTTTTAAATAAATAAAATGCAAATTAATGTCATTTCTGTGTCAGAAATTTGCTTTTTGTGGAGTCTTTGGCCCATTTCCACTCCCCATCACCCAAACTTGTTCAAAACATGGATGCTAGGATGCAGTGGTAAACTTCAGGCATCAACCTGAGAATTCTGTGCTTAAGGTGAGTTTCTAGATGGCCATCCAACACAAGTGCACAGAAAATATCCTGAATTCCTTTGTAAAGCAGACTGCATTTCCAAGCCGTGTGTACTTTTTTCTTCCATAGTTGTTATATCCAACTCCCCTTGAATGCAATACATATACATATATATATAACACTTTTTTATATATGTATATAGACTTGTACACGAACCCACTCTTTCCTTGCTTCATGTTTTCTTGGTTACCAAAAAGTTCCTTTTGACATGTTTTCTAAAATCTGCTTTATATATTCATTAAGGTGTTGGTGAATCTGCTCTTGAAGAAGACTCAGGATGCCACTGAGCTTCTCTTTATTTTGGTTCATTTTGAAAGTGTTGGAAAGAATGCTACAGTTAACTAATGGGATCATTTTGATATAGGCCACTTTTATTTTTGGTACTTAAGTGCCTATACTTACACGCTAATGAGACAGTAATTCAGTTTCAAAGTGACTAAACTATGAAGCCAAAGGCTTGTAGCATAACCCAACAAAGGAAATTGAGCCAGTTATCCTGCCACTGGGAAAAGTTGTAATGCAGTGAGTTTCAGAAACAGGAATACAGAAATTGCACTTCACTGGGGCTTTTCATCTTCCTGGTGTTCTGAAAAAAACTGTATTACAGTCAAGCACTGAGAAATGACATGGTGGCTGTGTCACTTGCTTTCCTGAAAGTTCTGTACTGTGGGACCTTGACCAAGTTGTTCACATCCCCGATCCCATAAGGAGATGTTCAGCACAGTGACATCAGACATATAGTCTTCTCTCCCACAGCTCATCCAAAGACTTGCATAATGCCCAGGTGGGAAGGAGCATCCCTTTCCTGGGCAACTTAGAGGAGACAGGGAAGGAGCTGGTCTCTGGTAGCTGGCTGAGCACCATGAGAGGGTGAGCTGCCACCAGACACGCACATGCAGTACACTGGGCCATGGAGCTCCAGGACCCATCAGAGCTTCCCATCTGCTCAGCCTATAGCTCATGTGGCATGAAAAAAGGCATTTTTGTGCCTGGTGGTTAATATGTGCCCAACTTAGTTAAACTAGGTTGCTGCTTCCAAGAGTCTGAACTGAGACATCTGACAGAGACCAAGCTGGCTCTCATCCACAGAAGACTCCAGCAAGGAGGATTGAAGAGTCTTCCCAGCAGTATGGTCCTCTGAAGCTCATGCTGTTCTGCAATATAAGACTTCCAATGAGAAATGACGGAAAAGTAGGAAACGATCAATTCTGGCCCATCTGCATATCCACAAAGGCCAATTAGAAAAGAAAGGCAGTTTCTTTATGACAACCAGGTAATGAGGGGCTGACATGCTGTCTCACTCTCACTGGAAATGAATAACTAAGCCTCCCATCTGAGGGAAGACATTATTCTGTACTTCCTTTGGAGAAGGAAAGAATTTGACAAAGGTAAATGTATTCTACTAGAGGAAATACTTCACTGCATTATAAGTCTCCCTAATTATAGTTGTGGAGCTGGAAACAAAGACAAGAAGCAATGCAGGGCAGCTGGTGTTTGTCCTGTCAGCAGCAACTAATTTCCTCTCTGGTATTGCTGCATGGGCACCTTCACTGACCCTGTTGCCTGTAATAACATTACTCCTAACCCTTAAGATCGAGTATTTTATATTTTACTCTAATTGGGATGTTCTAAAAGACACATAAAACCAGAGATCCCATCTTCTTTAAAGATCCAAGGGCCCTTTTCAGAATGCAGATTTTTCCGTGCATCCTACAGTTAAAATAATTATTTTTGTCTTTTCCCCATATTCTAGAGCATGTGCTTTTTCCTAGGTGAATATTGTATCTCACCTCAAGGCAGATTTATTTCATCAGTACTGCCTGTATATCACTTGCAAAGCACTTAGGTATTCTTCAGGGTAAAATGTACTGCATTCTGCTTTATTTCATATTGTGTCCTTGCCTAGGTCCTTGAAAGTTTTTTATTACTTGGCATATGTTGGTTGGGTTTTTTTCCATAATCAGTTTAAATGCAATGTGTCCCTTGTCCGAGTTAATTACATGGTTGGGTTAATGACTCATTGCTTCAGGCACTTGAGTGGGGAACTTAGCCAGTCATTAACACATTGGCTATTTTATTGCCTCCAAGCTGAAGTTTCCATCCAAACCCTAGACTCCAAAGTGGTTACCTTCATCAGAATCAGGTGAAGGTGGAAGATCCAGTCAAAGAACTTTTCTTACACAAAACTACCACTGAATTCAGAAGCTACTGGATTAGGTGTTTAGCAAACTACATAGCTAAGAGTCAAGGGATTTATATCAGATTGGTATCAATATGACAGAGGGCTGAATTCACAGCCTGTTTGGGTTGGCATCTGCTGGCTGGAGAGCAGGAAATGATACTACTGAAACAAGCAATTATAAAATCTCTGTAGAACACTTCACACAAAGCTACAGCAGAATACATTTTGGGGTGAAAAAAAGCCTAACTCAGAAACCATAAAAACCCTGTCAACTTGAACCAGAATGCTCAGAAGAAATTGAGTAAGATTTTCTTAAGTTGTGGTCTGTGGTAAACAGGTATTCCATTTGTTTCTGGGAGACAGATGCCCATCCATCACTGCAATTCTCTGTACAACTGAACAAGAGATCCCCTTCAGCACCTTTGCAAATCCCCATCTGTTTTAAAAAAAAAAAGATGTCATTGACCACTGGAAGCATTCTTTCCTTTGAGCACGTGAGGCAGAGGGAGTGAGGAAGTAGAAGGCTAGTGTGCAAATTTCATTAGGATGCTAATTATAAGCTCCTCTTCTGAGCTGGTTAGCACTTACTTCAATTAGCTGATGTTCAACACCACTTTCTGTCAGAATTCTGGCAGTTCTAGCAAAATGAAACACTTGTCTCAGACAGCTCTGCTCCCCTTCTTAGGTAAGTCAGTCCGGTGCAAGCCTGAATGCATCTCTGTTTGTATACAGTGTCCCAAAGGCAATGTTTGTTTTCTTTGTTTCAGTAGACAGAGGAATTGGTTCTCTCATGTTTTATTCATGAAAGTATATCTTGTGAATGTGGCCTCCAATATGTATTAGAGGCAAAAATATCACTAACAGTAATGTCTGAAAGACTCTTTACTTGTGTAACAAATGGACACACAAATTAAATTACCACTGTTAATGCAGGCCCACTCCATAATTGTAGCCCAGTTTGGAATGCTGCTGAAGCAATTACCTTAGTTCAGAATTGCAAATCAGGAGTTCGTTTTAATCAGGAAAGTAGGACATCTCGTCTTAAACAGAGACAGTAGTACAGGTCTGTAACATGCCTGACAAATTACTGTCAGGTTGGCAGAATGCATCAATTACCCTCTCTTGACACCCAGCCTCAAAACGATACTACGCAATCCTTTTCTTTGTTCATTCCCAGCAGATGCATTTGGTTGCAGAACTGCTAATTAAAACAAAGAGCTTGCTTTATTTTCTTGTTTATGACTTTGTCATTCTAGCTAGATTCAGCCCTTGTATTTACCTGCAGAAATTATTGAAGACAATGGGAAGCAATTATTCAATTGCTGATATCCTTTTCCTATTTAATTGTAGCTACACTGAAATGCCTAGACGCCAAGGCAGGGTGGTAGCTGAACTCATCCGAGCAGATGCACCAAAGCAACACATCAGTTCATCTTCCCTGGAGCAAACGTATGTTTGAGTCCCACAGTGCCACAACCTGGGTCTAGAAATCTGTCTTAGCTGTGGATTAACGTCCCTACTACAAGCCACTGCTTCTTCACCAGATGCTTAGCTCAATCTGATGCCACCACTGCCCTACAAGTGATGAGGCAGGGATCAGAGGTGGTTCAAACTCTCAGATTCTCACTTCCTCCCATCTATTGTCAGGGAGAGGCTGGCTCTGACCCCCATTACTGCCTCAGCAGGCTCCAGTGCCACGTTACCTCCTCATACCTGGTTGCTGCCCCTTCTGTCTTGCAGATTACTACTTCATAGCACAACAGATCCCCAGTGCCCCAGTCAATCCAGTTCTGCTGGTTTCAGCAAATGTGCCAGATTAATTAAGGCAGCCCGGACAGGCATGCACATTCCCATCTGCAGACTTGGCCCCAAAGGCACCGACTTGTGGCAGAGCACCTGGGCAGACCTAGGTCTCATCTGCCGGAGACCTAGCTCCTGAGTGTCACTTGTACCTTTGAAACCTAAATCAATTTCATTAATGAGTTCAGCTCTCCACGTCACTTTGGCATGACTGAAAACTTGAGTTAAGAGCTTATATTGACAAATTACTATTTCACAACAAATATGATGTATTTTTATGTCAATACACTGAAAAAGAAAACCAGTTTTTAATAAAGTAAGTTTAGTGCCAAACCATAGATGACATTCTGCTTTCCAACTAAGCTTAAGTAATCTGATTTGACTGAAGATTGATTTATTTCATACCACCATTCACATTCTTTATGCATGTGAAAGAGCTCACAGAGAAAACAGAACCTTCTATTTTGCAGAAACGTGGTGGTTTTTGGAGGTCGCTAAGGAAGTCAAAACCGTTTTTTATTTTGATTGTGTTGTTAACATGTCCCTAGCCACAATTTTCAGCCAACACATCACGGAGAATTAAATTCTGCTGGAAACTAGTAACTGACTATTCTGTCACGCATGTGCAGAATACAGGAAAATACTTGCAAGCTGAGGAGATGTGAGAACTTTAGAACAGAGATGTCTTCTCAGCTATAAAAATAGTGTTATTAACAAGCACTACAACATGAAAAAGCATGAAGTGCAGCTATCACTTCTCCTGAGGTTCAGTACATGTCCTTCTACCTTCTTAGTGCTTCCCAAATATTTCACCTTTTGATATCAGAACTTGAAAAATGTAAATCCCCAGTAGAAATAAGTTCAAAATAGGTCTTTGTTTAAGAATTTCCATTCCCAGAACTAAACAAGGACTGAGGTGGCTGCACATTGCACAGGCAACAGATAGCTGTTTCTTACCTGCTTTCGTGGTGGTTTAAGACTAATGATATGTATTTCACCTGTATTAACAACTAAGAATTTTTTTCCTGACAGATCCAAGAAGCAACCACAAGGGAAATAACTTTTCCTATCTTTCTCTCCCCAGGCACCAGAGCAGCTGTAAATCTACTCTTCCATGAAGTCTTGTTCAGCTCCAGAGCCACTTCAGAATTAACTAACATTAAAACTCCTGTTTTCTTCGTTAGACAGGAGTAATGTCAGACAAACAACAACAAAAAAACCCCAAAAGAACCCTGAGGAAAAGAAACAAAAAGATCAAGAACTAATCAAGTGACCTAGTTTCAAATATTCAGACTGTTTATGTCAGAGATTACATACATGGCCTACAGGAATGAAAACTCATAAGAACTGTAAATTCCTTTAAGGGAATAGTCTTTTTATTTTAGTTATGTTCCTATATGCAAATATATATGCATACATATATAAATTAATTCAGTATGCCAGCTATTAGGATTTAGTTGAAAGTCTAGCTTTGTTTGATGTTCTTAAAATCCCTTGAGTCAGTGGATTATGGAAGAATCCCAACTTTTGAAGTTCTCCCTAACTTAAAACACTCCAGCGTTTATGATTTCAAAGTAGAGTTCATGCAGAAGAACCTAAGGACTTTGAGATTCAGAAGACATACAAAAAACTTAAGTCAGTCATTTAAAATATGATTTTAAGCCACTTTGAAAAATTTAATGGTAGTGGCAAGTAGTTCTACACATTTTGGTGTTGGCAAATTTACATTAGGTCTCAGGCTCTGATCCATAGACTTCAGAAACTACCATATTTGATTGTATCAAAATTTCTGTTTCTTTAATTAAATTTAATTTCAGAACTTTCAAAGTGAGGCGCTCAGTTGACATACTGCTTTCCATCTCTCCAATACTGAACGCCCAAGAGAAAGAATCTGAGATTCAGCTAGCTGGAACTTATAGTCATCCCAGAGCAGATGACTCTGTATCCTCCCAATGAAAAACTAGTGACGAACTATGTATTTTTACTCCATGCTGATGTTTATTTACTTACATTACATTACCTGTACAAACTTGTATAAATGACAGAAGTGTTTTGCAGTGACATAGGCACATGCAGGTGCAGTTCTCAGGGGCTTAGGATGATGAAATCTGGGCTGTTCAGTCTCTCCCAGTCCTCCACCCTTCTCTCGTGCTAGTATTCATGTGAGTTTAACCACAGGGTGAGCCACTTCAGATAGCTGATATGGCTGAAAACTAATACTTCTTTTTTTTGCTGGATTAACTTCAGCATTAGCTTTTAGCTCAATGACCTTCCTGAACTGGCTCACCAGGGGCCATGCAAGAGCTTTTGACAGCACCTTGCCGTGTGACTGATTTATCTGTGCTATCGCAACACACCTGCAGCATGTTATTTTCTTTTGTTGGTCTTTATAAGTACTTGCAACTGTTGTCTACTGTGTGTCATAAATAAATGCGTTGGTTTGCATTTCCCCTACCTGCTTGAATTATGATTCTTTTTAGGGCAACTGGGTAAAAACCAAATATTTTTCATCCCAGGACACAGGGGAAAAGGGCACTTTACAAATTTCTATAGCTTCCCACTACTTACTACAGAGGGTCAGAAGCATAGCAGAGCACATCCTATTGCAGCTGCAGGGGTCACATGGCAAGCTGGTATCACAGGGTGCAGGAAAACCAGAATCATCTTTCAGTAGCCAGTGATAACTGTCTGGCATGCAGCACAGACATAAGGCGCATGCTTAAGTGCTGGGGCTCCAGAGACTATGTGGCATTAAACAGCTATTTTAGGATTCCCCATCTCTCAGAAAGCAAGTGTTCTCTGCGGGCGTGTAGGGGGACACACCACCTCCAATCATGGAAGAACAAAATTTCAGGAAGAGCTGAAAGGCAGGGATATTCTGGAGGGGAGATCAGATGGTGAGAGGGAAATAAAGGGGAAGACAGCTAGGGAAAACGCCAGCAAAAAGACTCCAGAAGTTCAAGTGTATAGAATGCCACAGGTTTTCTGAATCTTTAGATGAGAGTCATCCCACAAGGCTTGTGCTATCTAGAGCTATTTAGTGTAGAATCAGGGCATAAACTTTGCTCTAAAAATCCTTCATCACAGTAGGATGCATTTCTACTACTAAGGTTATTCAGTATTGGTTTTAGTGGGGCTGCCTTGAGTCATGACGTGCACCGCCAGTCGCAGCTCTCAGGCTGCAGCAAATGAATTAACAGGAGTGCAAGCCTTGTTGGTAGACCAGATACTACCGCAGTCTCCTATTCCGTGTGTGGGAGAATTGTGACTTGTGGTGTTCAGTTTTATTTCTCTCAGCAGTGCTGCTACCATGGCTTCTTCAGCATTCAGGGGCAGAGAAGACTCGGAGAAATGGTTAACTCTCAAAAATGTCAGTGGGACTTTTAGTAAAGGTGGAGCAAAATACTTGTTAAAGATTTGAAAAATGTATTTTGAGGAAGAAAACAGCCTAAGAAAAAGGGTATCCTGCACACATATCTTTGTGCAATATACAAAAGAGAAAGAAGTGTATTGAATCATGCAGAAGTACTCAGAAAAATCACAGACTGAAATCTGTGTCTTCACTTGACAGTGTTTGTAACAACTGCAGTATTTATATTATCCTACCCCAATCATCTTCCAAGGTAAATGATGAAGACTGAACAAGCTGGACATGTCTATGGCCTAATTAAACTTATTAATTATAACTTTCCTAGTGGGCCAAATTCTTTTGTCTTGGCAAGATCCTAAAGTCATGAGGATGAATACGTCCAGTTTTTAAAATACGGGAAAACAGTTTTGAGAACTGCTTTCCATACAAAAGTGTCTATCCTTTGCATTTCCTAAAATGCAAGTAGCAAGGTTACCTAATCAGGTATTTGTCAAATTTAGGTTAAAAAATGTGTCTTCTGCAATTATAATCACATTTGCTGATTTTTTCTTTACAGAAATTTCTCTGTCTTTGTGCCACACACACACCCACACACACCCCCCACTCCCCCCAACAGGTGACAGCAGAGCTAGCTAGCAAGTTGTCTCGCTGACAGCCTCCCTAATTGCTAGTGCTAGTGGGAGCCCTTTCAGCCCCTGCCCTCACCCTCGGTCCTTTCCTCAGCTAAAGTGGCAGTAAGCCATGCACAGCCTTATACCAATTTAATGTTGCTAGTGGGCCAGTGTTTGTACGGGTGTTCCCAGTTCGTAACTGGAGGAGGTGGTACCAATGCAAACCATACACCGTTAGTGTGGGATTTACAGGGTTGTAGAAACCTTACCAAGAGAAAAAATGTCACAAAGTGTATTCAGGAAGAAACCTAACTTTCCATTTCATCATAGAATCATTTAGGTTGGAAAAGACCTTTGAGTTCATTAAGTTCTACCGTTAACCCAGGACTGCAAGTCTATCACTAAACCACGTTGCTAAGCACCACATCTATGCATTTTTTATCATGTGCTGGTAGAGAAGACAGTGTGCCACAGTCACACACATTTTTTGGACATTCATGCATCAGAGTCAAATACATCCTTTTAGAAATCATAAAGCTTTCCAGGAAATAGACTTCCAGGCTAAGCAATGCTCTCTGTTTGAATTTTCAGCTTTTTTCTTATATAAGCCTGAAAGTTTCCATTACATTGACAGCAGTCAAAGGAAAGGACCTCTTTTTATCCATAAAATATCCTTTACAGCTCATGAAACTGTCCCCTCCAAAAGCCAGACATTCAGCAGGTATATGCTCAGCTCCACGAACTTCCACAAAGCTACATTGACTTACTGCCCTGGCAACAACAGACACCTCCCAGGCACCTAGGATGGATGGAGGCTGTGTTTTTCTGTTTCAGTCTGTGGGTCAAACACCTACTGCCAGCAATCTGGGGCAGGCGGGGGGGGGCGGAGATACCCACAACAGATACAACTGCACATGTAAAGCCATCTTCTGTACATAATATAGTCAAGGCAGGTGACTCTGTCTTCTTGGATCATTCTGACTGCTACTACAAACGTTGCTCTTTTTTTTTTTTACAGAGTTCAGGATTCAGCTCCCTAAATTCATTCATTTCCTACACACTTATGCCTGCTTCTGCTGATAACTATCCACAGCCACTGGAAGAGAACTATGCTGTCCAGTACTAATCTACCTTGCTGTAACAAAAATCTGATTTTTACTTTGGCATTCTGTAGTGAAATATAAGCAAAACTTATATTTTTGAAGCATAGAAAGGGACCACTATTGTGAACTTATCATTAAAATGTTAAAAAGTTCTCCAAGAAAACTAAAACCTGCTAATTTACATATTAATAGAACTTTTATGCTCAGGAAGATAAGAAATGCAATCTTTGGCCAGATGTGGAGAATTAATTACAGCAAGAGAAAGGATTCTATGGAATATACAAAGCAAGTTCTGAATATTCTGAAAGAATATTGTCAGTCAAGTTTCAGTGTATAGTATAATACTATAAGAAGAGTGAATTTTTTTTGTGTCTGTTGCAGGGCTGTAGAGAAAGAGAGACTAGGTAGGCATTTAGTATGTGCTGTCCATTTGAGACACTGTACCAAAGCAGATATAAAAGATAAAACCAATACACAAAAGGCCATTAAATCTACAATATTGAGTTCTTTATCCATGTCAGAAGTTGAAAATCTGTAAAAGACTTCAGTACTGGCAAATAAACAGCCCAATTCAAGGAGAGCCAAAGCCCTCCAAAAGGTAAATGGCTTACTGAAGAACAAATAGGGGAGATACCTGCCTCAGATCCGCTGTTGGCCAGCAGGATGGATAAGACACTATCAGAGACAGAAAGCTCTTGGAAAAGACATGAAACAGAAGTGATCATTTACACTGCAGCAAGTCACCAGGACCAGAGATTTCATCTAAGTGCTTTGTGGCAAATTAAGAATGAAGGAACAGGAGAAATACTTCATCTGTTACTAAAAAGAGCTACCGAAGACAGGCACAAAGACTGGAGATTAGTCAGTGTTCCTTCATCCAGAATATTGCAAGCCAGGTGGCATTTCTGCATGATCAGTTATACTTGATGAATAGGTAATTAAGGTGAGAGTCATGAAACATCTATTTATCTCTCCATCTATATTCTTAAACTGTTGCTTCATTGCTGCATTATTTAACAAGAATGTCCTCTGTCACAGACAAACCCGTGTGACTCTGTGAACATGTGCCCAGCCTTCCCGGTTTATTAGAATTCTTTCAGTTAATACAGATGTAAGAAAAAGGCAATCCTTTATTATTTATTTCTGCCTTTCAAAATCACCGACAGGAAGATATTTCTGTCATTCCTTCACATGTACTCACACGTAGCTCCAACAGGAATTGGCAGCTGGTCAAGATGCAAAATACAAAATGTTGATGAAGACTTTTCAACACCGACTGAGCCCATACAGTCCCGTGAGAAACATGAAGGCTCTGTGCAGCACCCGCAGGTGTTATTGGAGTGTATTGAATGCACTGAGTTTTGAATGAGAGTTCACAACCATCATTGATCTGGATATGTGTTTAAATCCCCAGCACACACGCACAATTTAAACCATTCCTTCTTTTGCAAGCCACTTTGCTGCCGCTAATTTCCTCTAGGCCCCTAGCTTCCCTATCACCCACTTTCTTAGATCCTATATGCTTAACTCCCCATTGGAAATAGTTCATCTTTTCTCACACCTTTGTTTTTCATACTGTTTATTCCTCCTAGTTACTTGTTAAGAGCATATCTGAGTGGAGTGGTCTGATCTTGTATCTGAGAACGAAGTATTGCTTAGCCTCGCCCTCTGCGTGGTACACAGTGTTCAGGCTTCACTGGGCTGATGGAGCTGACAGGGTGCATCCGAGGCATCTGGCCCTGGAAGTGCTAACACTGCTATGCTTCCTAGCTGCTGAAACCTAAGAAGTCACCAGGGCGTCAGTTTAGACAGGCACACAAGAAGTCAGCGAAGGCAAGCCTGCACTTGTGTGTATTGTGTAACCAGGGCCTTAAAATTTCCTTCATCTACAAAACCTGAATCACACATCTTCCTGGTCTCACAGAAAACGCAGAATTTACTTTACATAATACATGGAGAGTTATTTAAAGACACAAAACAATGCCTAAGCACTAATTTCTAGTAGTCTTGCCCCATACTTCTAGTATGGTCTGGACAGTCATGTTTCCCAGCACAGATGCTTCTCAATCAGGTGCCTGCAGTGTTTCTGAAGTTTGGCTGCCATTCGCTAGAAAACACTATGTGTTGACATTTTAGTTCAAGTACTGCAGTTCTTATTACAGTGTTCCAAATGCCACCAGTGTTGTTTTTCTGCACTTTCAAAACCTTCCAGCTTCCCTCTGCTCAGTCATTACCCTTTTAAAATAGAGTTTTGCCTATCTCTGTCCTTACCGACTCATAATTATTGCTTAAATCCATATTACATATCCTACCTTCAAACCCTGATTTTATTTTTAGGTACGGACTTCAGTAAAGTCTAAGACGTCCTCCAACACTTCTGTTAGAAGATGCTTTGCAGAAACAACTTGTTCTGTGCATCTAAGCTGATCACCCAGTCTGTCATAAAATAAAAGTGCAGAGTAATCTAAGAATACTTGGTTTTCCTGAATAAATAGCTGCACTGGGAATTTGGGGAACCTATGATTTATGATTTGACAACAGAGACACAAGATGTATTAAACCTTAATGCTAATAGTACATATAAAAGTAAATATTCAAATATATAGATAAAACAGGGGTGTGGGTTTTTAGCTAGAAAAAGGGCAGGAAATCAATCTTTTTTAACAAGAACCCCAGTATATTGAAAGTTGAATTTTGTTTTCAGCCATTATTAAGACTGATTAATTGATTTAGACCTCAAAACACTTCCTGTGGCTAGCAATTGCATTATTGCTACTGCTAAACATGCTTCTGGAAAAATAAATATCAATTTGAATTCATTCACCTAAACACACTGTCCCTGTTCTTGTAATCAGCTTTAAAAATCAAACTACTATGTCCTAGCAAAATGTAATAGTTATCTGTTGCAAGAACTGTTCATAGTTTGACAATTATATAGAATGATATGAATATTTTAAAAAGATTGGCTTTTTTGCCCTTCCCCTGGGTCATCTTACTTTCTCCCTTAATTGAAGATCAATTAATCCTTTTGTACATAACTGGGGAAAAAAGTAAACATTCTAGAGCAGTACAAACCTAGCATTTCAGCTGTTCTAGAATCACTTTATTAAACAGTCTTTAGCCCAACTGAAGTTTTAGTTATTAATCCCACTAATCACTTGATCTTTCTGTTTTCTTCTTTGATGGTACTATTAGATCATCAAGTCTTACATAAATCATCGGCTTTATGGTTTTCATCAAGGCATGACTTTTTCTTCACTGAAGTGATCATGCCCAATAAAACAAAACCCAGCCATGTCTTTTTCTGTATTTCCTTCTCTTAATATAGAATACTAGTAATAATTTTTAAAGTGTTATTTCATTGATTTCCTGGAGCAGTAATGCTCTGCTAGTAAAGTAGGCTGCACAGTCAAAAACATGACATTATTCCAACATGTAGATACCACTATTTTATTCTGCTGATGCCAACTAATATCTTTTTATGCAACCAACTACATACACTCACAGACATACAATGTAAAATGAAAGTCTAATAATAAATAGACTGACATATTATTTAAAATGTGATGGGAAGATAAAAAAACCTAGATGTGAGAGTTTTGTATCACATTGTTGGAAAGATTTCTACAGTACTCTGGCATTAAAAAATAATCTATTCTTGTCAAATCATTTAGAAAAGGAAAAGAGCACATCAATAACCATTACTAATCTAGAGCCTGTGAAAAAGATTATTTTTTGTTTGCTGGTTTGGAGATTGAAGTTAACTGACTAAGACTATTCTCATAGAAGTGCTAGGAACTACATATTCTACCACATAAATAACATAGGAAAATATGGTAGATCAAACCTCATTAAAAATATATTTTCAGCGCTCGTTCTCATGAAAATTAGTCTTCTGCAGTTATTCTGTCTGTCCGGCTTCCCTAGTAACACCAGTACCTGTCAGCCAATTTCAATCCTATTTGACACAGGGGTCAAAGCCTCAAAGATAAATTAGTTACTACAAATTTCAGAGAAAATGTTTAAAGAAAGAAAAAAAAAGAAAAAAAAGGGAAAAAAACCCCACACACAGCTACGGAGGGAGAGCCAAATGGCCTAAACAGCAGATCTCTGGTGGGGATGTGGCTGTGCCCAGCCCCACAGCCATGTCTCCCACCCACTGGAGAAGGTGTCCGGCAGCTTGCACTGCCTATGCCTACCTGCCCTGCAGTGCAAGTTGCCATAAGGGGAATAGTAAGGCAACATGGATGAAACCTGGATTCATTAACTCTACTTCTGACAGGACAGCATAATAAAAAAAAATTCCCCAAATATATCTTAAAGGAAGGGATGGATTTTGAGCTGCTAATTAAAGAAGTAAATACACAGTGAGTAAACTGTACTTAATTATGTCCTTCTAATCTTTGGAAAATCTCCATGTCTAGCAACTTTTAGTTTACCAATAATATAACAGATTGTGCAATCTGGAAACACTTTTTAAATTATGGAAAAAAGTTCCAGTGTACGTGATTATCATGTTTCTACCTGTGTGTGGGGGTGTGTGTGTGCATACACACTGCTTAGCAACATGCATATGCATATATAAGGAGTTGGGAGTGTTGTTCCAGAAATGCTAAAGGAAAAGGAAGACCCAACACCAAATCTCAGCAGGCATTTGCAGGGTGTTATCCATTCCTATATGAAACTCTGACCAACTGAACAACTATCTCCAGGACCAGTGACAGCTAATCCTGTGTAACTATAACTGATGTTGACATGTTTGATGCTTAAAAGATCTTTTGGTCATAACAAAAACCTTTCCATTGTTTTCAATAAACTTTGAACTTTACCCTCACTCCTAATTCACGAGTGTACTAAAACAACTTGAACGTTTATCTCAGTCTTGCATCCCTATACCTTTATTTCACCATGAAAGATATTAAGGGTATTTTGGCTTTCTGTATGAAATGTTATTGATCTGAAACCACATGCTAGTACTGTAAGGCCAGGTGAACCATAGGTTTACAAAGAGTGTATTACACAGTGGCGTGGTTTAACCCCAGCCAGTAGCTAAGCACCATGCAGCGCTCACTCACACCCCCACCTTTCCTGCTGGGAAAAAGGTAAAAGCCATGGGTTGAGATAAGAACAGTTTAATAATGGAAATACAGTAAAATAATAGTAGTAATAGTAATATAAATAATAATAATAATAGAGATGATGATGATGATGATGATGATGATGATGAAAAGGAAGACAGTAAAAAGAGAAAGAGAAGTAAAATTCAAGGGAACAAAAACCAAGAAAAAATCTGAATGATGCACAATACAATTGCTCACCACCCACTGACTGATGCCCAGCCAGTCCCTCAACAGCAACTGGCAGGCCCCAGCCAGCTCCCCCCAGGTTATATACTGAGCATGATGTTGTATGGTGTGGAATATCCCTTTAGCCACTTCAGCTCAGCTGTCCTGGCTCTGTTCCCTCCCAACCTTTTTTGCCCCTCCAGCCTTCTCCCTGGCAGGGCATGAGAAGGTGTAAAGTTCTTGAAAGTATAAACACTACTTAGTGACAACTAAAACTATCATTGTGTTATCAAAATTATTCTTATGCTAAATCCTAAACACAGCACTACCAACTATTAGGAAGAAAATTAACTCTATCCTAGCTGAAACCAGGACACAGGAACGCTCAGTCTCTCTTGATTTGGCATAGGTACCACTCAAAGAAAGATTAGCATGTAATTAGCTCTTGGCAGTAGAGTGTCTCCAAATTGCGCCGTGTCAAACAGCTTTTTGGGTGGCACACAAACCAGGTAATAGGTGTGGTAAGCCCAGGGAGAGGAAGTCACTGCCACTCTTCTCAGAGACAGGTTAGTGCTTTTTGCTGCCTGTATTAAACAACACTTCATCGCCTTGCACGCATCCCTCAGCAAACTGAGTTGCTTACTCCACAAATTCCATTTCTTGATAATCACTTTGATAATCACTGCATTTTGCTGCTTGAAGAGACATGCACAGAAGCAGACTTGGAAAACAGGGGCAAACAGTGTTGGAGAGAAGGCATGTCCCAGCGCAGCAGCACAGGCATCTGCTGCAGACAGAGTGTACAGAGTGCGAGCAGCAGCTGTGCTCCTCCATGGCATGAGCTGGTCATCTCATCAGAGCATTCCCCCCGGCGCTGTGCAGAGCAGCACCCCTCTCGATTGCACTTACTGCTCCCATCCTGGCGGGCTGTGGCTGGCCCAAAGGGCAGGAGGACTCCAGGAGATTTCCAGGCCCAAACACAAGGCACCTGGGTTAGACTGTTACGGATGGGAAATGTCAGGACAGTGCACCAAGAGGCTCTACAACCTTTTCCACTCCCTCCAGGGTCTGGCTGCCAGTGCCCAAGGCCAGCTCTGACACGGTTCTGCCACACAATGTGGCTGCAGCCCAGTCCCCTTCCAATGCTGCCTCACGCTGAGGGCTGCCATCCCAGCCAGGCCTGGGGCTGCAGTGGCACCAGGTGATGGCCGGACCCAGTCACCACTCCAGTCACCACCATCGGCCCAGACCAGCTCACCTTGCTGGGGGCTGCGGCGTGAGGTCTGGGTGGGAGTAGGGCACGGCACTGCCCCGATGGCCCCCAGCTGCCCCTCGCTGCTGCACCCCGGCAGGAAACCTGCAGTGCAGCTGTACCAGCAGCGGGTGCCGAGGGTCTGCCAAGGGGGACGGGGGTGGCCGCTGTGGGGAGCAGCTGGGGCTGCCCCATGCCAGGCACAGCCGCTTCCAGCCAGTTCCGCCATGGCCGTGGGGAAACCTGCGCGAGGGAGGGCAGCGCTGCCGGCGCTGAGGGGGAGCGGGTCAGGAACAGCCCGGCCGGCCCGAGGGGAGAGGGCAGGAGGGGAGGAGGTGCCCAGCGGGGATCCCCTGCAGCCCTCGCAGGGAGCACACCGGAGCAGGGGAAGGAGGGGGGGGAGAGAGAGCGTCTGGGTGGGCATCTGGCTGCCAGCCAAGGTCAACCCACCACAAGTAGATGTTTAGATGAGGGAAGGAGCGTGTTCTTCCTTTAGACCCCTGCAAAGGCAGCCCACCATGGTGTGCCCTCTGTCCTGGAGCTGTGGGCAGGAGCTCTGGCACCAGCATTGGCCTTCCCTGCATCTCCCCATCAGGGCTGCGGCAGCCACTAGGCTGGTGTAAGAAAATCCTGTGGCCAGCCACAAGCCACACGCACATTTTGGGTGTACCAGTGAGCGACCAGGACTCAGACTAGCCTGTGAAATTTGGCCTCACAAAATTACTTAGATAACAATATACTTTTCTTCAACATGTGGAGTTTATGTTGCCAATTTTTGCTAAATTCAGAATGAATGTGACAGTATGTGAGGCAATGTTTGTTGGGGTCTAGAGATTATTTTCTATCTCCCAGCACCATCTGGCATTACAGTGGAAACTCTGAATGAATAAACATTGCTTATCATTCTGTCAGTCACTCATCCATCAGACAGAAGCTGAAACACTAATGTACTCATCATCTTTGTCATTTGGCAATCAGGGACTACTTCACGGTAACTGAGACAAAGACCACAGATTAAGGTCTGTGGCAGAAGCGGGCAACAGAGATTTGCAGGCTTAATGTATTATTCAGTTTGACTGATGCTGATGCAGGGAACAGAACTTGATGGGTTTGTGGTTTCTACTTTTGAAGCACCTTTCTCACACAAAGGTGTTGGTTTTGTCAGTTGAATTGCTGTGAGCTCTGTTTTTGTTGTTTAAATGAAGGGCAATGTCTAAATTTTAAAAAAAGAAATGCTGAAAGGAGCTGCATGATAAATTAATCTCTAGTGATTGGTACACAGGTAGTGTTCAGAAATTATTGGGTCAAGGGAAGTGTACATGCATTAGGATGAACAATAAATAGTTCAAACATCTTGGGACAATTCAGTCAGTTCCCACTTCAGAGCAGAGAGCTGCATCCAGGTTCTCCAGCTTTGCTCCCCTAGTCACTGCAGCAACCATTACAACTCAAACAGTGAGCACTCCTGGATAACAGACAGATCCAGAATCCTTCATTAAAATGACACTTCTTAAAGCTCGTTTTATCAGCAAGATTTGTTCTGGTTTGCAGAGCCCAGGTGAAGGAGGCACTGTGAAGAGCAGTGTCACTTTGATACCAAGTCTCTGCATCAGCACTGTTCAGCTTGCTGCTTGAGCTGGCTGGTAACAGAAAGTAGAGGCACAGTAAAGTTTACTTTTCTATAATGCCTCAAAATTTCACACTTCAGATTGTGACACATTCAAGCAGGAAGCCTTTTTGGAGGGACAGGAAAATGACTAGATAAAAGAATAAAAAGCCTAATGGTAAAATTAGCTCATTCTTTCATTTTTAAAGGGCTGGAAGTATGGCGATGACAATCTCAGGTAACCTTTTGTGTTCTGCTGTTCTTCTGGTACAAACAGCTGAGTTCAATATAGTATTTTCTCTTTTTCCTTTAATTATTTTAATAATAATGCAATTGATTATATCATCACAGAGGTCACACTGGCTTCAATCCATTCTGATCCTTGGAAATGAGAAAACTCTGCAGGTGTACATGGCTTGTTAATACTGCTGTCACAACCCTTTCCCTAGCCAGTTCTGTTCCTTGATGTTGCTAAAAAATGAAATCTTTGTGCTTTTGAGTATTTTTTGTTTGTCCTCATTGACAGCTGGAACATTTTCTGTGTGTGGAAACTGAATGCTAGAAGCACTGACACAGACCTTTTCAGCTGAAAATGTCCAACCCTTATCAGGGTATTTCTTGTTTTCTTTTGCTCTTTGTTTCTTAAAGTAGTCATAAAATGTCAAGTTAGTCTTACTCAGTCTCTGAGGCTCAAATCAGGAAAGAAAAGTGTGTAAGTCAGAGAGCATTTCCATACCAGATATAAAGGAAAGGAATTGTTTATTTGGTGGGCCAGCCCTGTCCCAGTTTTCACAGATGACGCAGGACTCCCCTGAAAAGACCTCTTGTGCCTTTTTCAAAAGGATGGTTACAGTCAATCAGAACACAATCAATCTCCCATTTCTGACTTTGTGAGTCCTCACACTGATTTGCAGGAGAGTTGTAACATTTTTTAGCATAAACTCATTTAATCTTAAATGTCCCTCACATAGAGCTTTGTCTCTGCATATCAGGACTGATGACTGCATGCATTTATTTGTCTCAAAACCTGTCTAATTCATCTTTCTGTTATAATGAAATGTTTTGCTAAGTCGTCATTTTTGCCATAAATATATTCCCTTGGCTGCATCTTAGTGGTGGATTATTTGCTCCACAATCTTTTCTCTTCATCTCAGAGATGAATATACATTTCAGGACCAGCTTTTGAAATATCTATTTGCTTCAGGAAACTTTGTATAAGCAAGTCTTGGAAGTCAGCACTACATCAGTTTTGTGTATTTTATTTCCCAAGGAATCAGACCCACTCTGTTTATTATCTAGCAAAACCCAAAGCACAATGTAAAAACCAAGACTGAATCAGAAAAGGACATTATAAAAATACCAAAGCTGTCTTTCCCTGGCAATGGGGAAATACATTCATTCACTTTAATATTAAAAAGAAACGATGGTACAATGGTAAAAAAAAAGAAAACAACAACAAACAAAACAAAAACACAAATAAAACAAACAACAAAACCCGAAGGGTTCATACATTTGTTTCAAAACATAGCAAAATCTCAGCCATTCATATTTATTTCCAAAGCATTTTTTTCCTGCAATCACAAAATATTAAACTATATGATAGCATCAATATATTAAACTAGATATTTAACCACAATATTTAATCAGCTGTTACTAACAAATACAGCAGGCCTGAAGTTTCCAACAGTTGTGCCTAGAGGAATGTGAATATAGCATCACTAAAGCAAGTTTACCACCTCCACTCCTCAATAAAAGCAGGGCTTCAGTACAGGAAAACCTGGCAACATTTTAGTAATCCCTGACCTATGCACATCAAATGACACCCGTCGGGCCTTTTCTTCTGAGAGAAAAGTCCTGTCAGTAGAGACTATTCACATGCTGCTTCCTCTTGGTCCTCCATCACGTAGTGTGTGACCAAAGCTCTGTTTCCATGATCCTCCTGTATCCAGGAGTGAAGAGGTGGCCCTTTCCCTAAATGTCTTTGCTGCATTACACATGTTCCTGAGAATCCTATTCTCACCTATCTCACTTGGGAAGGACATGTTCAGCCATCTAAATAACTTCCAAGAGTCACCTTAGACACTTTGGTTTACCCGAGACCAGGCCTGGCTGGACACAACCCGGGAGGAGCAGCAGCTCAAGTCTCCTGGAGCAGCAAATGGAGGGTAGAAGGTGCAGCCTTGGGCACTAGAGATCTGTGCACGCTCCTCCATCACCCCCCTCAAGCCAAGCTCTTCCTATTACCCTCAGAAAATTCATGAACAGCAGCAGTTTATTTTCAAAGCCTAACTGCAGTTTGTCATTAAAGGCCTTAAAACTTCCTTTTCTTACTCATACCTGGAAACTGCAGCTTCCAGCTAGCCAGTTCTGACCATCACAGGTCTTGAAAATGGGAAAAGGAAAAAGAAAAACCTCTGCCTCCCTTAGCAGACACAAATGTATCCACACAGTTTACTCAGCCAAATGCATTCCTCACATACAGAGCTAAAATACCTAGTAATCATCTTTATAGCATTTTGCCCACTAGAATCCACAATAAATAAATTTCTGTTCTGTTCAAATGGAGAAGGTTAACCACTGTGCTATATCTCTTACAGATTAGCGCCTTACAAGAAATTTGTTTCTGCATCAAATTCAGAAATTTTAGCGTCATGGACCCTTAAACATATTTGGGTGAGTCTAAACTGCTAAATCACTTCACCAGAAATTGCTGTTTCTGTCAATAAAACTCCAAACATCCAAGCAGCAACCCAGCCTAGCTGTATGCTTGGAATTAAGGTCAGTTTCCAAACCCACAAGCAAGCACAAGGTTGTCTGAGCTTAGGGATTTTGTTTGATCTCACCTTTTGACCAGCTGGTAAAAGAGAGAAATGGAGCAATATGCAGTCATCAGGTGTTAATGTTAGATGTAAAAAGCTTAGGTTTTCTTTGAAATTAATTTAAATGTTGAAATAAAGCTGATTTATCTTTCAATTCTTGGAAAATAAAGTTACTAGTGTAAATGCCACGCCCAGTTCAAATCTGATTTCTAGATGAACTCACTGATACTGAAGGCATTCAGGTTCCTTTAATTAATGTTATAAAGAACTGTTCTTAATTACTTCTTAAGCACTTATACCTGCATAAAGTTGCATTATACTGAATATGTCATCATTTAAATCCATTACCTACACATAAATATGTATCAAATTTGCATTGCTAATGTCTTCATCCTCTGCTTTGCTCATCATAAATGGCATATCTAAATGGATCAAAAATGTGCAATTCTGGCTTACTCACCAAATAGTTCCTTATTAAACAAAATATGTATTTTAGGACATAAATACAATAAAATAATAGGTGGAGGTCCTCAGGGTAGTATAAATTATTACCAAAGTCAACAGAATGACTCCACTGAAATGCGCTGTCTGACCCAATGACAGCTGCTGTGACAGACATCAGCAGCTATAAGACAACACAAAAAAAAAGTTTTAGTACTAGAAAACCTACTTACAAATGTTCTCTTGAAGGCTCATCTGGAATTAATAAGTGTTGATTTGACTGCTCAGTTGATGAGTGGGATACATCAAGCCTGTTTTCTGGTGACTAGAGAATTCCCACTAAAAGATCTGAGCTGGTTGTCTTAAACGTAAATGCACATTAGTTAATATATGTAATGAATATCTGTGTTCAACAGCACTGTTTCATTTAGGTTTGTCTGAAGTCAAGTTAATAAAAGGCTTGTTTCATTAAATGCGGCTTTCCGTGTTCTGCTTCAAACTGAACAGTCAAAAGAATATATAGAGGCATTGCTCCGCTCAACTCGAAAAGTCATTACACTCCATTTTTTTTCAAATCCCAGTCACAGAAAAGGATCAGACTGAATATCTGTGTCATTAAATTATCCATGAAATGGTACTACTCATTACTACTGTGTAAAGAGCCAGAAACATGTTTTGAACTGGATCTTCTTTGGTCACTTATCAATGTTGTGACATGGACATTGTCAAAAGCAGGTTCCAAGTTTTCAGCTGTGTAAGGAAGTATGCAAATACTGTTGAATTCTGCACAGTGGACAGACAGACAGGCTGCTCTGTCTACATTTCCAAATAAGTCTTGAGAACGCAAACCAAACCAGTCAGAACAACATCAGGGCTTGGCTTTTGTGGGTGCGATGGAAGATGTAGGCAGGAAGCCTTGATCCTCCAATGGGCAAGTAGGGATTACACATTTACATTGCCTGGCCTGTTTAATTCTACATTACATTAGCACAGTGCTCTAAAGTGCACAAAGACAGATGGTCTGTTCTGAATTTTGTAGAAGAGTAGGTGCTACCTATTGAACAGGAGAAGCCATAAAAGGCAAGAGGTAGCAAGCAATGAAAAACTAATACATTCATGGCAAAGTGATTAACAAACATCAATGGAATCCATATTCAATCAGAGGCCTCTGATGTGATAGCAAGAACATTTGTGTGCCAGTATTGGAGGTTAGATTGCTGGTGGTTTCTCCGTTCATTCATCAGCTTCTTCAGCCATGCTGGAAATTCCATGCTTCGCACCACTGTCCTAGAGCAGTCCTTATGGAGACTTTACTGTAGAGTAAAATGCACTGCTCCCTTTGCAGAACATCAGTTTAGCTGCCTTCCTACCAGCCCGACCATATTCTGTTCATCTTCTCTGAGACTCCTGACTGCTGCTGTTCCCATGCCATTCTTCATTCCCACAGAACAGTGACATTTTTCTTCTCTGCTCAAATATAATGCCCATGTAATCACATTTCCTGTAAGCGTGTTAGAGAGCAGATATGTATGTCAATAGTAAATAGCAAATGAACAAAATTGCTCCTCCATTACAGACTAAGAGTTTAATTGACATTGAAGTCAATCAGTACATGTTGACATGCTAAGCAGAAAGATCACATGTAGCAACTACACATAGGCATGCACACTTAGGGATGGCCCTCCTGCCAAGTCAGGTTTGTGCAGTCTCTGTCGGGAAAGCGATGGATACCTGGATTTTGAGGATGTACCAGCCCAGCACCAGAAGCTACAGTACATTGCTCCTGCAGCAATGAGAAGTACAGTGCTCACCCAGCCCACATAGAGAGCAGCTCCTAGCTCTCGCTTCAGTGGCATAGGGACTTCCGGATCATAGAAGTCACGAATGATGCTACCTCCAGTCCAGGACACGGGGATCAGAACAAGGATACCTGTCAGGAGAAAGGTAACTCCAGCTGCCAGTATGAAGATACTGATGCCCCGGGGATCCTCCTTGGTCCTGTGAGTGTACTTCACACCAACAATGGCCATCAAAAAGGAAATGATTGACAGGACCACTGCAATGCACATGAGGGCTCTGAACACCTCCAAGGGTGGGGGGAGAGCCAGGACAGAGTCATAGAATTTGCACTGCAGCCTGATGCCCAGCTGACTGATGCAGTCCATCCACAGTCCTTCCCAGATGGTCTCAAACACCACGATGTTGCCATCAATGTAGGCAGAAACTCTCCACTGTGGCATAACTGTGGCTGCCAAAGTCCCAACCATGCCGACACCTCCAAATATTAGACCAGTGATTTGTAGCACACAGCAAGCCATGCTTCTTCTGAAAAAAGACAGCTCAAGCAAGGTGGCCTAGGAAGTCTTCTCAAACCACTTTTTCACAAAAGAAATATAAACTATAAGAAGGAATATTTTCTCCAGTAGTTTCCTCATATGATGAGTTGGGGTTTTTTTAAAGCAGCTTCCTGCAGTTTAAGGTTCAGACAGGTGGAAATCCATTTCTGACCGGCTAGAAGGACCTGCTATTTATTTGCTTTGAAACCTGCTCTGACTACAGTGCCTGCCCATCAAGCCTGACAAGTTTCTACCCAATGGGGGACTAGGAGGGGTGTGTCATAGTTGATTTTACTACTTCTCATAGTGTGTCTGTAGTGATGCTATAATTAAGTGTCAGGCATTCAATTACAGGAACCTGATTGCAGGGCTAATAATTTCTTAACTGCAAGATTGCAGCTATGTTGAAATTTCATACAGAAAGTCTGAACTTCCATCTGTTAAAATATTATGTAAAAAAAGGTCATTATAGTTGTTTTTGACAAAAGCTAAACCTGGGTTTGGAGTGGGACTTACTTTCTAAGCACTACAGCCCTGGGAAAACATCTGATTTTTCTTTTTCCAAAATCAAGCTGGGAGGTACTTGGCACAGCTCTTTAATGTAGATTCCTCATTTTGATCAAATACAAAAGTATAATCATGATATTAGACAGGTACAGGAAAGTCAAGTATTCCAATCAACATCAAAGCTTTACTTTACTGGCTCTATAATTCACAAGGATGACAAAGAAAATAGCTGGCAGAGTTTCACAGCTTCTGCTTTTGAATCCACAAGTAAGATTGCTGTTAGGAAATAAACCTCTATGAGACTCTCTCCTGACTAGGAGGATAGTGTTGTCATTATGTTCCATAATAATAATCTTCTCCAGATAACATTAGGAGGGGTTGGGGGCAATTTTCTGATATAAAAAGGATGAGCTCGTCTTTTAGCGTACAATGTGCCTTGAAAGAAGTCAGAGATCCCTCCCATAACAAGCCTGTATCTCAGCCTGCACAGATAGCTACAAGCCTGGACAAAAAAGCACGCCAAAGACTTATTTGCCTTGGGCAAGTTAAGAATAACTGCCGCATTATTCATTTTTTACTTTGTACGTTTATTTTTGACACAATAGTATATGATGACAACTCACTGGTGTTGTTGAAATCAATGTGTTTCTGGTTACTCCAGATCTTTGAGCCAACAGGGGTAGTAAAAAAAAAAAAAAAAAAGCATTGGCCCACTAAAGAAAATGAAGGCCCCTAGAAGTGCCATTGAAGAAAGACATATTCTTTGATTACCTGTGGGTTGTAGTGTTGTGGGCTTTGTGTGTTTGGAAATATCAGACATTGCCTTTGATGGTACTAATTTAGTTACAGCCTTAGGTACCTACATAACATATTCAAAGCAAAAGCTAAAACCCTTGAAAAGTGAATTGCCCATCTAAACCACCCACAACCCAAAATGCCCTCCTTCCTATGGTTACTAACTGTAAGAAAGGAATGCCAGATAATGCAAGTTATAAAGTATAATGGTACATGTCCATCTGGAAAATACTCCCAGGGGATCTGGGCAATTCATTTTTGCCTTCAAGTCTGCTAGCAGGAATCTGGAGAGAAAAAATATCTTCAGGCAAGATGTGAAATGTAACCTTTAGAAACTAAATACATTATCAGATTTGTTCTTGTAGAGATACAAATATTGCATCACTCTTCTGCAGACAAAAAAAAAAAAAAGAATCCTGTGATACCGAAAAGTTAAGGCACTTTGCTTGATGCCACAAAGAAGGAAGTAGTAGAGATGAAATCAGAAGTCATAGATGATTACTTGTCTAAAAGAAACTCCTTTCTCTGGCAGAAGACTGCTCCCTTAGAAGTCTGCACACAAGACCTGTGCTACTTGAGTACAGTCTCCATCTTACAGGACTTTTTTTTATGTCTGAATTCTCAAAACTGCTTTTTGATTTATTTTAACTTCAAAAAATACATCAACTTGTTATGGAAAAGCCCTCTCAAAACTAGCATTTAAATTTTCAACAGAAAAACTCTTTGTGCAACATTTTCAGGCAGCCAACTCTTGAAGGTACACACAGCTGGAGAACAGACCATACCTAATGCCCTGAATCTGTTTATCCAACTGCCTTATCTAGCACGATTGTTCTGAAACAGTTTTTCCTTAGGTGACTGTACGAAGGTCAGCCACAGAGGTCATGCATAAAATTACACTCTGTGGCAGTCGGGGCATGGTTTGTTTAGAAGATGAACTGCTCACAGAAATACTATTAAAATGCATTATATGCTGGTTTGTGTAGCAACACATCCAGAAAGTGCTGAATGGTTGAGTGGGTTTTTGATCTTTGATTGGAAGTAGTAGCTACGGTAAGTGACATCCAGTGTCGGCACAGGCGTTAAGAGAGGAGCACCCAGGGTACGCTGCTGCACGTACTGTACGGCGGCAGGATTGTTCTTGTTGTTGAAACCTGAGGGGAAGGAAGCAGGAAAGGAAAACCAATATATGGCAGTTTTGACATTTGAAGATCAGTTTCAGAAATGAAAATGAGCTACAGGAGACAGGTTGGGGGGGGGGGGGGGTGGGGAATAATCAAGAACACTACCAATATCTTGGAAACTCGTGAGGGCTGGAAAATCTTGTCAGCCTCTTAAATGCCAATGAGTCCCTGACTTTGCTAATCGCTCAAAGAACTATGTTTTTCAGAAAAATCTTGTGTTTGAATCACCCTGGAGGGAGCTCTTGCACCCTTGTATACCCTAGAGAACTGTACCCCCATCTGAAGGACCACCTCACCTCTCAGAGAAATGCTTATTTGACTGAGTTACTTCAAAATCACCCTGAACAGCAGACAGCTTTTATACTAGAAATTAAATATATGCTTACATAGCAGGCATGACAGATATAGTGGCTTTAGTGTCAGGTGAGAAGAAATCAAAGGAAAACTCCATTTACCCCCGACTAGACTTTAAAAGTCTCCCCATTCTGTATATCATTCATCTGTTATGCTATTTGAATGCTTACCTGCCCCAAGGTAATACCAGTTCTCAGGCAAGCATATCCAGCCCAAAATTTGCCTTCAAAGAGGAAAACAGGCAACTGAGCAAGCATGCAGCCTTTACACCTGACCTTTTGCTGGATTTCTGTTCAGATTTACATTTTCTCCTCCCTTCAAATCAGGGTGTTCATTTGAATGCTTTCCTTGCACAATACCTTCTGTTCCCTTCCTAGCTTTTAAAATGCTGATGCCTCTTGAAAAGGAGGAAGTAGAGCATCTCCAGTCCACAAGATTAACAGGACCTGTCAAAGATCCCCAGTGCTTAATTAATTACAGGCATCAACAATGTAAATGCTTAATTGCCTCCCAGAAAGCAGGTTTCATTCCTCTTTGTGCATCTTCTATGTACACTGAATTTTAGAGCCCATATACATACACATGCATCTATATATAGACAAATAGACTTTAATCTCACAAAAATGTACAACTGTAATCTACTCAGTTCATTATGAGTTCTTGTCATGCATAGATTGGTTGGTTATGCTACAGGCTAAGGAGCTACATTTAAGGCTCAGTAACATTTTTGGAAGAGGTAAATATGCAGATTTAATAAAAGCACACTTTAGATTAGTGATTACTAAGAGTTACAGTTAAGTCTCTTAACGTCCCAGAGGCTGCAGTTACCCAGTAAGGCTGCAAAGCTGCCTAACCACCTGCAGAGCTTGGCAATGGGGAGTCCCGCAGGCTGGGGCACTGCAGTCACTCTCCATCCTGTCCCCTTGGGCAGAGGTGCTGGGTGAAGCCATGCAGACCAAGATCATCCTCTACAAGTAAAATCTGTTTTAAGCATACAACAAATAGGGTTAGGATTGTCTGCAGATTATTTGTTTTGGAAACACATGTGAATGGCATCAGTTCTTCCCTACTTGTGGCTTCCAGTAGTCCATTCATTATCTGCCAGGTTAATCACTTTGTTTGCAGCTGTTTGCAAGGGCTGGTCAATGAAGTCATAGTTGAGTTTACAGTTCCATTACTTTCTATGGTATTTTCATTGACTACAGTATTTTGGGCCTATTGGTGAAGTGAAAGTTTACTTTGATTCTGTTTTAATTCAGGAGAAAATGGACTGAAGCCAAGAGAGGCCTTTTTATATGTGTTGACTTTAATATTGCTGCTGCACATATGTTAAAAGATGAAGGCACATCTCCTTCCCCCTCTCTTCAAGCGTGGCACAGTTTGAAGTGAGAGGAACATCTGCTCAGTGTAGCTTAGAGAGGGATTTCCCCCAGACACGTAACAGGCGCTGTACTGGGGCACTGACCTCTAACTCCAGCTTTGAGGCAACCCATGACTGACAGTTGAATTGAAAAGAGCTAATATTTATTTTCTGTCATCTTCCTCAGCATGCCTGAAATTCACAGCCTGTCAAAACTGCCAAACTTTTAATGATATTCCGTGTCTGAGGAAGCCTGTCTCCTGGACACTGTGAATGAACTAGAGTTCAGTGTAATAAAAATAAAACCCTACAGTAATAAAATATTAAATACTCCTTTGAGTATTTAATCCATCTAAACTGCTTCAGGCTTTTACAAGGTATTTGTCACCTCAGTACTTGCGTACAGGGAGCAGCCATCTTGATAGAAATAGAACCTGCCAGAAAATATGCTATCTTACTTTGATGTTCAATGACAGGACCTCAAAGCATATTTGGGGGGCATTTGATTGCACAGTTCACATTAAGCTATTGGAAAAACGGCAGTGGCAAATTCCCAAGGCAGTATTGATTGTTTTCATAAGGGTTAGAAGCAGGATATACAGTTAGGCTATTACTGTGTGAAGCACAGGGGAACTCCTTTATTTACATGATTTACTGTGATAGAATAAAAGAGGAGGAGAAGGTATATTGTGGCAGTGATCACTTAGAGATAGATGAGAGGCAAGCTTATAGAAGGAGGTAATAGCTTTCATTAGACAACCTGATACTGTCAGAAACAACGTCTTAGGCTCAGAATCCCAAGAAAGATTGCTTTTGAAGCACAACATAATAATGCACCCTTGAACTAGCTTTCCTGTAACCAAGCAGTGTGGGTAACTAAGCAAGTCAGTCTCAGACTTTGAAGAACAAGGTTTTTTCCCATCTCATAATTTGGATTCCTCCCTGTTCAGCCCTGTCCCCCTCACTTGTTGTCCTCCCCCAAACCCCACTTCCTGAATGTAACTAACTACATGGTTAATGTCCACCTACAAAGTAAACCCTAGCAGCATCAGCTCCACCACCACCCTCAGCCTTGTGCACCCAATGACACCTCCAAACCCATCATCTCAGCACACAGCGGGGTCACCCTCTACCCCCACACTCTCCCCATTCTCTCTTTACCCAAATCCAGAGTCCTTTATCAAACCTCTTTGTGTCTGTCCAGGATGTTCCTTTACTTCTACCTCCTTATGATTGGGATTCATGTCTTCCCTGGGACACCCTGGCTGACTTTTCCCAGCTGGTAAGCTGGGCATCCCCTAGGAAGGAGCAGCATAGCCCCTGCCCATTGGGCCTGTGTAGCTGGCAGAGCTAATCTCCAGTTACCTCAGTTCCCCTTCAAACAGAGGGAGAGGAAAGGATGGAGAGGAGAAGGGAAGCTCTGCCCAGTCAACCAGCTGTTCCTGCACTCACACAAAAGAACCTCTTCCTGGAAGTCATAAATCACTTTGGATTTGCACTGGCACAGAGACCAAAGCAAGAGTATTTTGCAGGAAGCAATTAATTTTCGTCACTTGCTCTCAGAACACCCTCTGCAGCATCATGAATCGTAGCAGCTCCAAGGATGCACCACTGTCACTATAATTTTGCACATTGATGCATCTTCCTGGGGCTGATGTGTCTCTGCACAGTGACAACCCACAGCCTGCAAGGGCACAAATGATTCACCAATGTCAGCACACTGCTTCCCTGCACGGACAATCCAGTGCTGTTCCTGATTGCAGCATACTATGTAGCCAACCAAAATATAAAGTTCTTTCTCCATGATCAAGCAGTAGCTGCTTTCAATCCAGATCTGAAATGTGTAGTTTAGCACAGAGTGCAATACTTCAGAAGAAGGAAGAATGTCTAATAACTATTTCTGCCAACCATGTGATGGCAGTTAAGGGGCTGGCAGTTGGGGAAAAGGGAAGGAAAAAAGATAGAGAACAGTCTGGTACATACAAACTGACTTTACAACAACTATAAAATGGAGGAGGGAAAGTCCTCAGCAGATCTGATGCTTTTATGTTGGGATGGAACACTGCTCACATTGTGAGGCAGAGAATGGTATGTGAAGGATCATTAAGGTGCGAGGATCTGTATCTCTGCAGAAGACCATTGCCAATGAGGTGAAAGTGCCTGGAGCACTGAGGGAGAGCTCCTCTGATCCTGATCACATTCTCCTTTATTAATTAGACTGAGCAGCTTAGGGACATGAATGTGGATGAGGCTTAAAAATTCCTTAGGAAGTGTCTGGAATGTGAGTACCTTGGGGAAGGAAAGGAGAGACTTGTAGAAGGTTGATACTCAAGTGGATGAATAACCCCACAGAGAAGGTATTTGGTAGAAGAACAGAAAAGGTAACCAACCACCAAAGAAAATCTATCAAAAAGTCAGAAAATGTAGGGGGAAATGAGACCCAAAAAGAGTCAATCAAAATTAGGCTTTCCAAAAAATAGAATAAACAAGGTGCTACAGGGATACAAGTAATGTAGAACAGCAAAGGAAGAGGCATGCTGGGCTCTAAGAAAGGTAGTTAGCACACCTCTTCTTTGAATTTAAGTAATACCAAGGATATAGGAGACTGTGACAGAATTACAATACTGTACCCAAGATAGATTAAAAAAAAGTAATCCAAAACTTTATGAGCACAAACTGAAGAAAGAGTAATTTCTACTGAAGGAAGTCCAGCATGTGCAGTTCCAAATCTGGTAGCAAGGACTGTTAGCATATGTGTCACATTGGGAGTGGTACTGTGTGTCTGGAGAACAGCGGAACTAAGGGAATGAGTGGGGAGGTGGAAAACCCTGTGCACTAGAAACTCATTAGTCAGAATCTAACAGTATAAGAGGATTTTAAATCCATTCTGAAGAAAATAATAAATACCTAGAAGTAAATGGAAAGTTAAATAAAATGTAGTGTGGACTTAGCAATTTTAGATTCAGGTTTTGTTCAGTAACATTTTCCAGAAAATAAAAGTCGAGAAAATCCAGTCGGACCTTAAGAAAGCATCTGACACAGCAGTGGGCAATTAACAGAGACGCTGAAGGGATGGAGAAGAGTAAAAATAATGTAATGCGGATGCATAATCTATGAATGAGTAAAAGACAAAAGGATATATTGGAAGGAGAACTATCATGTTCCTATTTCCAGACATTGATATCCTGCGCTATACACCCAGCTGGCCAATGTACTGCCAACGGTTAAGTCCCACAGTGCAGGAAAGATGGTGATCTGGAGGCCTGGAATAACAGAATTGCAATGCATTCAACATATTCAAGGAAGGTATTTGCTTGGTTCTGTGAATCATCTACCCCACGCTATGATAATGTGCAATAAGTATATTCAGTGTGCTGAGCAGTGGTGAGGTTTCCTCTGGGATTCTTTGTCCAGTTTTGGGCACCAAATTTAAAGAAAGAGGCGGAGCAGCCAAAAACAACCAGAGAAAGTAAACAAGTATGGGGGGAAATTTAATGAGCATACCACTGAGGAAAGAGTTAGAGATGATTAAGCTAAGCAAGACAGGTGCAAGAGGTCGGATTGGTAATGGTCCTGAAATACGGAAAAGGCTGTCTGCTTTAAAGGAAAGCAGTAGTCCGTTTTCTACACCTGCTGCTGCTGGGACAAGAAAAAATGGAGCAGCCTCAGCCTGCAGTGAGGAGATTAAGTTTTAGCTTCATGGAGACCTTTCTGTGAAAATTATAATTAAGTACTGGGAGAGATGGCTAAGAACACAGCAGAGTATCCACCTCTAGAAGGTTTTATTGCACAAATGTCTCTCAGAAATCATTTTGGCATATTTATTCATTGAGAAGAGCAATGGACTAGTTACATGGATATTACCTTTTCTAGAATGAACTCCACTCACACTGTCTTCTGCTCCTATTTGTCCTCTTTATCCCTACATGGACCACCTCCCACTAGTGAAAGGAACTGATGGTTCTGGTGGGACTCTTGATGGCACCCAGGCAAATGAGCTGGCATCATCCTTCTAAGTTCTCAGGCAACACATATCTAGGACTGTCAATGGCCTACATCCCTTAGGTGTCAGTTCCTTGCTGAGACTTTGAGCAAAGTATTACAGCCACCAGTTCCACAGGGCAGTGGGAGGAGTGGGAGGGCAGCATGGTTTACAAGGGGTCAGCTTGCTTTGCTGCCTCGGGGTTGATCCTTGGTAGAGTCACAGGCAAAGTCCATGGTCTAGAAGCATCCAAATTGCAGACTGAAGGTGGGCATTGGTTGAGAGGCTTAATTCACAGGCTCAACCCTGCACTGCAAGGCAAGACTGGGATAGTAGACATACCTGCATCAGGACTGCAGGTACTGGCCAAGACCTTCACAGGGCTGGAGTTACCCAGCGCTGCCTTTCCTCCAGCTCAGCAGGCAAGGAGAGCTGTGCACCATGACTCATGCTCAGAAAGCCCACTGTATCTGCTCTGTAGGGTCAGACTATGACCCTTGGTGAAGGGCTTAAATTCCAGGCAAGCCTGCAGTTCCATTAAGCCCAAAGATACCCTGAGCACAGGAGGCTGGAAGCAGGAACAGTACCTCCAAGCACAACTGTTCACCAGCCCTCGCCTCCTGCTGCTTTGTAGGCACCTGCCCCCGACAGTGGCAGCAGCAGATATCCATACATCTCAAGGCTGACACAGTAAGGCCATTTTTATACCTCCGTAATGAGCTTTCCTGGCTGCGAGGCCCGAGGTATGGTCTCTCCTTGCCTTGATCCATTTTCTATCATTCTTTACTAGTCCTGTTAGAGAGTTGAACAGAAAGCAAACAGTCTACAAATGAACTCTCACATATAGGCACCATGTATATTCAAAACCATGGAGTAGAATACCTATTCAGGACTGCACCTTAAAGAGACAGACAAATCCATTATATACAGCTGACCTTACTAGATTTGCAGATGTGTGATAACCTCATGTGTCCCCGATGATTCAGTCTCATAAAAAACAGGAGCTCTTCTGCGAAACAGGAGCTCACACACGCTCAGTCTCTGTTACAACTCTGCCTTGCCTGCACAAAACAGCTCCTGAAACTGCTGCAGTGCTGCCGTCCATGTGTTTACCACCTCACTGCCTAGCTCTAACGAAAGCAGTGCCCAGTAATGCAGGTAGCAGACCTACCCTCTAGACCTCCACAACGGTTGCAGTAGCAGGGGAGAGTTTCAGAAAAGGCTCATTATAAATGGAAGCCCAGTTGCTCAATCATGGAGCAGTGGTTGAAATCTTGAACCTTCACTCATCTGAGTTAAACAAGCATTACTTTCCTCTGACCTGCAAGCTGTGCATTCAGTAACACCTCGCAGAGGGCACCCGGTGGACCTGGAAAGGCTCCACATCCATTTCACATCACAGGAATGCATGCAAGTGCCCAAAGCACAGCAACACCCCAAAGGGGAACAAGCTAGATACCCTTGATTTCATTTATGGAGGCAATACTGCTTATTTCCCAAGTAATTCACCTTGTCTGTAAGCACAAAAATGAATTGTAAATTACTGGATACAACATTTGAAGGTTTATTGTTTCAGGCGGTTATTTTCTGCTTGGATATATGCCCATAGATGGGACCCTCTGCTCAGACTGCTCAGGGTTTATTTCAAGCACAAACCTGAGGGAGGGCAGCTCTGTTTGAAATGGAAACTTTCACTTCAGTTCTTTTGAAGGTGTGGGTGAGATACAATTTAAAGGAAATGTCTGGATGTGCATGGGAGGTACTTAAAGGGGAATAATATGCGTATGTTACAATAAAGTAAACCGTTTGCAGCATATATAGGATCTCTAAAGGAGATTTTCAAAAACTTCAGGGTCCCACTCACAGTCCATTGGACTTGTGTTCCTGTTAGCCCTGTGGATAGTTTTACAAGTATTTTTATAGTCTTCTTGTCTCTTCTTTTGTTTGTACAACTAGATCAGTGTGTGCTTCACCAGGAACAGATACTACTAGCAGACGCTGGAGTAGTGTTCAATGTACACAGGGCTTTTACAGAGATGTCATGCTTACCTCACTTTTCAATGAGGCTTGCCTCAGTCCTGTAGATGAATATGGTATGAGTCACTCCCGTGTTTTGACAGCAGAGACAACTGCAGTGCACCGCTACATACACATGTAGTTTTCTGAGTAAGATCTTGTACCTACCTTTCAGAGGGATGAACTAGGGAGTAGATTTTATTATAGACATCGTTATAAACCCTGGTGTTCTAGCAATGTGTTCTGTGTAGGATATTCAAAAAGTCCCTCTAACAACAGATTTTCTCCTCTACTCTCTTCCCCCCGAAAAGACACAGGGCTGGTGTATAAACATTAATGAAAGAATACAAAGGAAATAAAGCCACACACTACTATATTATGGGATGGTCATGCATATTACACATATACATATGTAGAAATAATTTGCTTTTAAAAAGGAGGAAAAATAAAATTACATAGTCAAGCACATGTATCTATGTATCTTACAAACACTGTGAAGCGAGTTCTAGAGCAGATTTTGATTTCTTCTAGCTTGTTCAGAGTTGCATCCTATGAAGAACTTGCTTCTGAAGTTTCTGATAATATTCTAAGGAATTTAGTACAGATCACATAATAAATTTTCTATAAAATATTTAAAACAGTCAATCAAACTCTAGAACAAGAATGTTATTCTCCATTAAACACGACAAATTGAATTGTGTTCCCAGTTAAGACAAGGCAAAATTCCATTGATTTTTGTGGGTCTGGAGTTGCACCTTATTCATTGGTTACAAAATTCTATTAAAATATTACTACTATTGATTAAATTGGGTCATTTATTAAATTAATTTGTATGGAACTATTTATTTTTTGGTAGACTTTGTTTCTTTACATTGTTTCTTATCACAGGTGCATGATCTTACTAGTAAAAATATTGTTTAGCTTGTTTTAATGTGAACTGCGAGAAATTACTATCACTGTTTATGGTTTTTATGTCTATAAACTATGCTGGTGTGAGTGGGTATCAGCAAAAATACTGGCCTGACTGCACAAAAGACACTTCTTAAAAATATATATATATCACAGAGTCCTGTGATAAGTAGCCAACACGGTGTTTGTGATCTGTGCAATATTGCAAAATGTAGTAAGCCACAAGGAGTTTGCAAAGGAATACTGCTGCTTCTAAAAAGAGGGATGTGAATAAGTTTGACCTATATGGATTACAAAAGAAAAATTCACTTTCACCAGAAAGATAATATTGAGGACGAACATTAAGCTAAGTTTATTCTCTGAAATGTGTGATATTTTTCATATATTCCAGCTTACCTTCCCCTGCTGAGTAACTTCTTCGTGGAACCTTTCATTAAACCTACAGTAAATCAATCCCTTAGTGAATGCTTTTCTTTTAAACATTATTATCTTGTCCTTATTCACTGTTATCCCCTCTTTCCCAGGCAGGAAATAAAACCACCCAGGTGCTTAACTCCCCTCTTCTTTGCAATAGACCAGAATTTCATATCACAGTGGAACTCTAAGCCCTTTGTTACTGTTTTACACGTAAAATGCAACCAAAGCAGCGTCACACAACCCAAAAGGTATTAGAAGTTACTATTAAAATAATATTAAACATTCACCTCGCTATGCATTAAAATTGTCCATGCTGCAGCATTAACCACCACAGCAGAGCTCACTGTGGGTAACTGCAGCTCCAAAACACGGCCCCAGCAGCAGCAGTTGCAGAGCAGAAGGGAAAAGCATCTTTCTAGCTGCCCTTTTGTGCAGAAGCTGAAATCCATCCATCCAGATCGAATGCTTCAAAAGTAGAAAAAGGTAGGAGGCATCTAGACGTACTGACTTCTGGAGTATGAGCTTTCAGTCTTGCTGTGCAGATGCTGGCTGTGAGTGGGGTAGTGGGTTGCTGCAGAGTATCCGTAGCTTCTGGTTTCCTCACAGCAGCAGCAAAAGCAACAGAATATGGCTCCAGCAGCAACGAGGCAGAAGGCAGCTACCCAGCCCAGGTAAAGGGCCTCTCCAAGCTCCCTTTTCTGTGCAATGTTGACCATGGGGTTGTAGAAGTCACTGATGATGGTGTTGGCAACCCAGCAGACCGGGATGAGCTCAACGACACCGGAGAGGATGAAGAGGATCCCAGCCATCAGAATAATATAGCCCTTGGCTTGCCAGCTGCTCTGCGTGCACCGTGTGCACTTCATCCCAGTAATGGCAATCGTGAAAGCGAGGAATGAGAGCACGGACCCAGCACACATCAGCCCTCTGGATGCCTGCAGGTCCCGTGAGAGGGCCAGCACGGAGTCATAGACTTTGCACTGCATCCTGATGTTGGCTTGCCTGATGCAGTGCATCCACAGGCCTTCCCAAATGGTCTCAAACACGATGATGTTGTTCTCTATGAAGGCAGACACCCTCCACTGAGGCATGCCCGTGACAGCGAATGTCCCAATCATGCCAATGCCACCAACAAGCAGCCCAGCGATCTGCAAAGCACCACCGATCATGTTGCCTTTGCAAAGCGAGCACACCTCAGCAGGTTTCCTCAGTCAGGCGCACACTGCTGGCCAAAAAAAATGAGCAACTTTTTCCGAAAGTCGTTGTCCCTTGTGCAAAGAAAGTGTCAGAGCCAGTCTGCACGACTTCAGATCAGCTTAAATCTGGCACACAGTACCTGGGACTTGGCTGCGCCTTCATTGCCTTTATAATTCCCCTGCCACCACTGACTCAAAGAGGCAAACTGAGCAATCAAGTGGAACAACTTTCCACAGCTAGAGAAAGGACAGGGTGTGTGTGAACCAGCAAGAGCCACTTAGGATAAAAGTACCTGCTGAGGAAGATGCTTTGCATTGAAGTGACTTATTTAAAAAATAAATAATAAAAAAAGAAAGTTCTGTGCTCAACTCTAGCTATTGCCTACAGGTTTGCCTGTGCTAAGGAAATGGACTGGTCTCACTAGGGAGACTTAGGTGGGCACTGATGCAATTACTGAAGCTGTTGCACTGAACAAGCAAGAATATTCTGCTTCGGCTTGGCTTGGTGGCAAATTGCCAGGAAGAAATGGGAGCTGTGCTCCCTGCCACAGGGCCTTTGCTCCCAAAAGTACTTTTGTTCTGAAGCTTGAAAGAGAGTGGAGTGACAGGATCAAGGAACAAAGCGAATCAAAAGGATAAAGATAAAGTAACTCTGAACCTGAAACAGTTCTGCAGAGGATAATCAAAGCTGCAAAAGACCATTTAAGAGGTAGAAAGGAACAATAAAATGCCTCAATCCTGCTAATACCTGTACACATATATAGCTTTATACATTTTTGTGGCTCTACTGAGTGATATGGGAATAGGCAGGCTTTTGGAGATATCCACATGCTTAAATGATTGCACAATCAGGTCTACAGAATGGTGATTTAAGCTATGTAAAAAATTGTTTTCCTGTGCAAAAGCAAACCCAGCAATTGCCTTATGATGGAATCTAGTGCAATGGAAAGCGATGGCTCTCCAGGTGTTAGAGCTAATCTCCTATTAGAGCTATCCATGTACAAATACTTCAGAAAGAACTCATTTTATAAAAAAAAATTTAAGCATAGTAACTATGGAGAGCAGATGAACTGTTCATTCAAGAGTCCTTGTACGATATGACCAGCAGACAATCCTGGAAAATGTCAAGTGAAGAAATCTGGGAAAATCAGAGCAACTGAAACCAGTCAAAAATCCAGAAAAAAACCCCAGGCATATAACAGTGGATTCTTTTTACAAATCCATATAGCTACAAATGTATGCATAAAATATTCAGCCTGATCTCTATTTGTGCCTTAACATGGAAAATAAAAATTAGGTATAAACTATGATTATTTGTTACAAAGTAGTACTCCATATATTGCAACAAGAACTAATTCGCTATACTGTAAAAGATCAATTTAGGTTGTAATTAGCTAGATATTGAAATACTAGTCCTGCTTTTCATTTGAACTTTCTTGCCTCTATTTCTTTTCTTGCTATTTATGTATCTTCAACAACAGAAAGAGAATGCAAAAAAAAAAAAAAATTGAGCAGTGCAGTGTTAAATATGCCAGCTTGTTGGCACATCAATGATAAAGAAAAGGTAAAAGTCCCACTTGCATGTAGTATTTTATGCTCCCTAAGTGTGTTTCTGTGTGTGCATAAGACTATGGTTAGGAGGCAAGGGAAAGTAAGATGCACTCTATGACTCTTTTCCACATTCAGTTTGGCTTTCATATCCACCTGCTTTTCCAACCTCTGCAGCAGGCTGCTGCTATAAAGACATGCTAAAGTGATGAAAGCAGGCAACCTCCCCTTCTATCTCTGGTCCCTTGAGCCCCGATTTGTGACCAGGCAACTTTCCATTCTGCCCATTTGGTTTTGTTTATATCTGTGAAATCAAACCTGCTGTCTGCATGGCTTTCCTAATCCAGAGGCACAGAAAAGTGCAGTTCATCTGATGGCAGCTCCAAAAGCATATGAAGGGTTGAGAAGCCAAGCAGGTGTCTGGTTTTTTCAGGTTTGCTCCTACTGCTGTGGTGCTTAGCAGTACCTGATCTAGTTGCGACTACACTGTCTGCTCGGCATTTCTCCTGCCACACAGCTGTATTTGCAGTTTGGGCTCCTGCTTGCCATCAGCCAGCTGCCCTTGGCAGTTCAAGCCCCTTTTGCCATGTCTGTGAGCAAGGCAAGGGAGGGGACCTATAGCCTCCTGCGTTAGGGACCATGAAGGCCCCCGTGTCACCCCGTGCCACCTTCGGAAGGAGGGCATGCAGGTGCAAAGCACTGGTGGGTAAGGGCTCTCCTCCTCTCCAGCTGCAACCCCTGATCTCGTGTGAAGGGTGTCATTTGCTGGCCAGCCATAAGGGATGACTTGATTCTGTTGGGCAGAATGTACATTCCCAACACATTAATTTGGAGAGGCCACTCTAAATCTTGCTGTATTGACATAGGAACTGCACAGACTGCTACAGCGTGAGAGCATCTGGATCTGTGTAACTGAAATGACAATTTGCTGCTTTGCATGCCGCAAGCTAGTGCTGTCATACAGACCTGTAAGTGATGGGGGTCTGGGTACAGGACTTTGGGAAAACTGAGTGGGGAAAGTTTCTTGGATGACTGGGTTCATGGAATCACAGAATCATTCAAATTAGAAGGAGTGTCTGGGTGTCATCTAAGCCAACCCATGCTTGAAGCTGTTCCATTCAAAGTCATGAGGCCAAGAACCCAAGCAAGTTCCATTTCAGCTATCAAAAACGTCCCAAAGGTTTCTTGGAGGAAGAGGGTGGTTAAATCCTCTTCCCGCAAGTGTGAGACAAGGAGGAGTTTGAGGAAATGTTATAAATGCACAGTATTTATCTGCTAAAATGGATTTGGCATATTAAATATATAATAATATAATTACCATTGCACAGCTTTGCAGCTCCATGGTTGCCACTCAAACAGCAAAGGAAAAGCTACCCGCCTATAGCAGAACAAATAAACAAGCACTTTAATAATGTATCAGTAAGTAAACACAAATGCAATACAAGCAGCAGGACTGATTTTTCTTACAGACTACTGAAGTTCTAATTTACAGGACATGGGAAATAATTAGCTGAGCAAATATAATTTAACCACATTATTGATTAATTTACAAAACCATTAAAGCTTCCATACAAATTCATGGTTAGATTGTGTTTGTGTCAAGGATTCAGCATTTGCACATTCTTAGAAGGATTACATTTTAGTGCCTTATCTTGCTTAAAACCATTTTCAGAAAGAAATGTGGAGAAATCTTATTTAGCATTATGGATTGCATCTGCTTGTTTACAATTAAAACACAGGAAGGGGGCAAGTCAAGAATCTCATTATTTGTTCTCTGTATTCAAACATGCCATTTCATTATGGGAAAATATCAGAACTACCTGTGATTAACTAATCATATTCCACTGTTGGCCACAGGATCCTATTATTTTGTTATAAAACAAATATGCACACACAAATTAACCATTTCCCTTCCTTTCCTTTCCCACTATGTTAAAAAATTAATATCCTTAAAGTCAGTGTCAAGCTTTTCTCTCTGACCTGTGTATTTTCCTGCTCAGTGTTCCCATCCCTGCCCTCCTCCCCTTTCTCCTCTCCAAAGCGGGTGAGTAAATCAGCTGCAGGCACCCGTTGTTCTGTAGTCTTGATGAATAATGTGGACCTAAAGCAACTACAGCACTGCCTGAGCAGAAAATACACGGCATTTCAGGAGTGGGCTTGGGTGGTCTGTCCGTTAGCTTCAAACAGGACCCCATGGTCAGGACACTTCCCTGTCTCTTTGACACTTTGGTAGCACCTTTCTCCAATGAATCCCCTTGTGTGAGAGCGAGAAGGGATTTCTCACTCTTACATGGCTTGGCTTCTGCATGTTGCATGCAGTTTGGGGAGGAGCTGAACTGAGGAGATAACCGTGTGATTAGCTCAGCTGCCATTTAGCACCATTTTTCACAGCTTCTTGGGGAGCCCACTGCTCCCCAGCAGGGCAGTACAGCCCCCAAGTCCCTGTCATGACCCATTTTCAGCCACTAAAGGTGTATTCTAATAAAATACAGCAGGAAAATATGTTTTAAGCATGATGTCCTTCCTCCTCCTGAGCATACAGCATTTTTTAACTCCAGAGTTGTGAAGTGCTAACAGCAATCACCGATGCTGAGGAGGAGGTGGGGAGAGGGGGAAGACACGGTTGCTCAACACCTCCAAAAATCTCACCCTGCATCAGTAGCAAATTGAAAAGAATCCTGATCATTGATGCTCTTATGGAAAAACAGACGAGTGTTGATGTCAGACAAGTTGTTCAGCATTTTCTTTCCTGGAATGCTATTATTACTGTGTCAGTGGATGTGCACAGCATGGCTTGCCCCAGGTACACTGTAACCTGGCACTTATTTTTCTCCAAGATCTTTTACCTAATGCAGCAGAATGTGAAAAGCCAGTTCAGCATATCTAGTGCAAGCAGAGTCACTTACATGTCACATACATCCATTATCAGCTTCACTGAAGAGCCACCCCTTTTCAGTTGAGGTAGCTTTTACCCCTGTTCCTTCTCTCTCCATCACTTACCACTAACATGATGCCATTGTCTAGATGGCAAAAGGAACAATGACAGAAGAGCAAAAAATAATAATCCTTGACTAGTAATGTAAAAGCACTGCAGAAAATCTTTTTGCCTAATATCCCAAATAACTTTACACATTTGTCTCTCTTGCTCCCCACGCTTTAAATCCCATATATAAAATCCATGACAATGTGATGATGTTCTCTTGGATTAACATGCGGTGCAGAAATTTCAATTTCCCTGCTTTTAACTTCTGTTTGTTTTGTGAAGTATTAATGCAGAAAATTTGCCTAACTTGGAACAGGGACACAAAGTTCAAAAATAGGATGTCTGAAGATAGGCAGTGGCTAAAGAGCATCAGAGGCAACAATTTCCTATGCTGTCTGTCTCTGCACACCTTTAGAGACAGCCAAAACCTCGTGAAGTGCTGGATACAAAGAACTGACCTATTACGTTGCTGAGTCTTCCTAAGAATTAATAGCAGACAATGACATGCTAAAGGAAGGGATGGAAAGCTATCCCCTTGGTGGCTTGAAAAATGGACTAGATAAAGTTCATAGGCAGATGTCAGGGAATGTCAGCACTGAGACAGACTCACCCTGAGGAGGCTATAGGACATTTCTTGCCCCAGACTAGCATTGGGAAGCTGACCTCTGACTTCAGATCCCTAGCTTACACTCACTGAAACCTACAGCCCATCTGCTGTGAAATGAGTAGAAACATGAAGTATTTTGTATAAAGTTGCTTTTTTCTTCATGCAGAAAGAGACATGATCGCTAATATGAAGGTCTGAGATGAATATATTTCTTCATTGTTTTAGAAAAAGCATTGATGTGTTTGAAAGAAAATTTAAATCCCAGTTTATCCCGTTCAGGTGGTTGCCTCAGTAGCATTCTCTAGCATCTCCTGCAATTAGCCTACAATTTACAGATGCCAGACCTTCTTTAAAATGCAATCTTGCCTAAGATGGTCTGATTAAAAGTTTTACATCTCCGGACAAAACCTATCATTTGTGGCTTTTCTGCTCCAACCCAGTTGGAAGCATCACTGTATTACATTTAATTTTCTTTTCTAAAAGTTCCCCAGGCTTTTATTTTTAGCGTTCCTAACATTCTTGCTGTGAAGTGCTGCCCATCATAAGACTTTCATGAGATGATAGTTCATCAAAGACAGAAACAACTGGCCAATGCTTGTCTTCTGTTATACCCTAGATGCCTCAATGACTGCGGCGGGATTTCGCAGGTGGAAATGAGAGCAAAACTTCAGTTTTACCTGCTTGCCTAGAATCTATATTAAGTGTTTAGCAGAGAAAATGCTAAGGGAAGATAAGGATTGTTTTCAATTCAGTTAATAATGTTTAATCTTTTGGTGTAATAAAATGATCGTCACGATAATGTATATATTATAGAAGTGGTCTGACATTTTTGAGGCATAACAGTGAAATTGCAGTTATTGGTAGTAACCTAAGGGTAAGGAAGGAAAAGGGGATTCAGAAAAGCAAACCCACAAATTCAAAATATATGCTGTGTGAAGTCAGAACAAGACTGAAGGGGAGGGTTGGTTTAGCATGGCAGTTAATCCGCAACCTACAGAATGGGCACACCCACGCTTTGGAGGTAATGCTGTGGTGTGAAGACCTGACACTAATACAAACAACATGTATTTCTTGCTTCTGGTTTTCTGTGTTCTCGAGAGGCTTCCCCACCCTTTTTCTTGATTTTCTTTATTTACTCTTCTTAGAAAAAATCCAGGCTTGTATCCCAGAAATTTTCTAGCATGCTTTTGCCTCTGCGATAGCTTACCTGGCTTTAGCACAAATAGATTTTTGTAAATGAGCAAAATAACATCTTCAAAAACAGATTATCACAGCCTGGCATGATTTCTGGAAAAAGAACAGACAAATCAGTAACACGATAAATATCCTCAAGCAGGCCAAAAGAAACTCTAGAGTTTTAGTCTTTGCATGACAATTGCTGTAACGTGATACACGTTTCGTGCCAGAAGCCAGCAGCTGGCAGGTTGTTGGAGCGCTCCCACAAATCTTTCGAAGCACATCCCGGCACTGCTGGCGTCACTGCTCCTCTCAGCAGCTGTGCCTGAGCTCTCTTTGCCTTCAGATGCAGCAGCATCGACTCGTATCCAAGCCTTACCTCTTCTTATGTCTTAAGCCCACCCAGATGCTAGCAGTGCTCTAGCGCTAATAAACGCTTCCCTATTCAGTCTCCACAGTGTGGTTTTGACAGTAGAAGTGACAACATAGATATGCAAGCTCTTTTACAAAGAAAGCCCCTTGAGCCTGCAATAACATTGCAGAGCATGGAGTCCGCTGCTATGAAGTCTGTGCTAATTACAGTCTTTCACTAGCCACATCTGATAAATGGCCCTGCACTCTGGGAGGAGAGAGATGACAGGCAACTGCTGCTTGCAAACATTTTTCACTCACTGCCTACCCTGGCCATGGTCCCACGTTCCAGAAGCAGTAAGGAAGGAGCTGGTGTTTCCACACACACAGGAACTCACCATCTGCAAAAATACAAGGGCAGGAATCGTTTGCTTGCGTTTATGAGGACACACCGTGGTCAGGAAATAGTCCAGCTCAGGAATCCAGGCTTGGGTACTTCTAGGAAAGCACAGTTGGGGTTGTTTGGAGTGCTGCCCTAGGGAAGAAAACTTAGGCTCGTACTCTAAATACTCTTCATATGTGGTGTGACACCCCCCCCCCCCAAAGGTACTTTCCAAAATTCGAAGAGGACCAAGCTTTCTCCTTGTAAACACCATAATTGTCAGCAGTGCTCCAGAAAAAAAGCATTTAAAGCAGGTGTATATATAACTAAGAAGCCTTTAAAAACTGAAGGGAGGATCAAAACATCATATAAAGGGGGATTTCAATGCTTTCTCCTTCAGCCACTTTTTTCCAATCTGATTGGGAATCCATACGTCCTAGTTTGCTTCTGGGTTAATACTTTCTCATTTATTGCAAATTCTCCTTGTTTTTTGGCTTTCCACTGCTGCATTCATCAGTAATGTGAGCCAGGGGTAGGCAATATTCTCACAAGCCAGGTTTTCCCATGGTGGACCCCTCCTGAATCCTGCAGGAGATCCATTCATGGAGTAATAGCAACACCAGTAATAGCAACACTTACAATGCCAAAACTCTTCAAGATCAAGGCAAAGTGTTCCAGCTGCAATATTATCCACAGATCAACATGCTATTAAATTAGTTGGGGTCCTGCACAAAAAATCTTTACATATTTACTGTGAAATACCTGCATGACTAAATAAAACAAGCTCTAGATGAAACAGATGAGTGGAGGCAAGAAAAAGGAAGAACTTTCTTGACATTTCAGTATAGTTCATAGTATTTAAACAAACACACAAGAATTTTTCTGAAAGATGTTTTAGTGGAAGTTATAACCATATTCGAAACAAAGTTGTTTGCTCACCAAAAGGCATGGAAAGAAAAAAAAAATGTAACAATAAACGTTTGGTGCTATCAGAGCAGCTGGAAACAAAGATAGAGAAGAGAAGGACAAGAACGCATCTGGGGAGGCTGGAGTATGCTGGGTTGTTATTTTTTTTACTTGAACGACAGCAGGAAGTTTTTGGCTTCCAGCTGCTTCAGGTGCTGGCTCCTTGTGTGGTGCAGCTCCTTGGATTTCCATTCTTACTTGTCCAACCCCTTTTCTTTTTCTAAGAAAGCTGCAGGTACGTACACAAACTGTCATTCACCTCACTCAGGCTTCAAGATACAGTTGTTGCCCCCGTATCCTGCAAGTGTACTGATGGTGACGGTTCAATGTTGAGAACTTCCCATCTCCCCCATTCCCTGATCTGGCTGATCTCTGTGTACCAAGGTGGAACAGACACCCTGCCTCAGGCAAGAGTCTCTGCCCAAATTTCTCTTTGCTTCCTCTCGGTGTGAGTCAGACCTATGATATTGCAGGGCAGCTACGAACAGCACTTTAGCAATGCAGAATGCATCTGCACATTTGGTGGTGGTTTTTATATTTGTTTGCAGCCTTACCAACTGTGCCTTTTAGATCACCACCTTCTCCCAGATTTCTGCTAAAAGCTTATGCCAGCAAACTCACATTTGAATTTAGTCTATTAAAATGTAAACCATCGGATGGCACATGTTCAGCTGGCACAATGCACTCTTACTTTCATGGAAGTACTGAACAAAAATACTTTTCAGAGATATAGCAATCCTGAAACATTATAAGTGCTGTGACACTGCGTCTCCTCTGATAAGTTAAATTTATCCTAATTGGGAAAATGTTCAATTTTTTCCAACATTTCTTTGCTCATCTCTATGACCTGTTCTGCTGGAGTGCGAGATTGGGATGCACACAGGGAATGCAAGAAGAGCCGGGTGCAATTTTTTCAAGGACAATATTTTTCAATCCAAGCCGGGTTTGGCTTTTAACAACAACATATGCTGCAACAAATGTTCTTTTCTGTCAATGTAATTCATTATCAGATGAAATTTCCAAATGAAATATTTAAACAATGACAGAAATACTAAATATTTAATTTAGAAGTCTCACCAGTGAAAGTTAAAACAGAAGTTGTTAAATAAAAAGCCACCATTTTTCTCCATGTGATCTATTTAAAAAGCCAAAACCTTTCTCCCTGCATAATGAAAGTATTACTGAATTGAATTTTATATGAAAATTCTCATGAAAAACAACAAAATAAACTTTTTAAAGGAAAGTAATTTATGAAAATCCATTTCTCCATTTCGCGGATACTTTTTTTAAAGAGGTAAGCGAGTTGCCACACACAGTGTTTTCCCACCTTCTCACACACGTTTGGGCACACACAGACACACGGGGGGACACACAGAGACACACAGAGCCGTTAGAAAGGCAGGCTGTAAGAGCTCCTGAAGGAAAATGAAGGCAGCACCACAGCACCATAGCCATGTCCCTGCCTTGCACAGCAGACTTGACTGAGAAAGCAACAGCCTTAGGCCTCAAACTATGGACCATTTCTCTAATTCTGAGTCTCCAGTAGGTGTATGCGCCTCCTTGTCTATCAGTAGAAGACAAAAAAAAAAAAAAAAAAAAAAAAAAAAAAAAAGCAGCATTCATCTATGCCATGCCCCTAGCACAGGACAGTGGAGAAGTCACAGACAGAGCCTTCACTTGGTTTCAGCCACCTAGAACCATCTGCAGTCACAGAGTACTCTTTCTTCAGTATTAAGAAGGTGTAAGAAATCAGCAAAGGGAGGCAAGAGACTGGCATGGCTGAATCGAGACCAGCTGGTCAAACCAAAGGGCAACAAGGAAATGCACAGACAGTGGAAACAGGGACAGGTATCGTGGGAAGAGTACAGGGGTGCTGCCCAAGTTGTGTACGGGTGGTGTCAGGAAGGCCAAGGCACAGCTGGAGCTGAACATAGCAAAAGACAACAAGAATAGTAAGAAGGGCTTCTGTAGGTATGTCAGCCAGAAAAGGCAGTTCAAAGAAAGTATATCCCCCGCCCCCGCTGCCTTGATGAACACAACTGGCAAACTGGTAACAACATATAAGGAGAAGGCTGAGGTGTTCAACAACATTTTTGCTTCAGTCATCATAGAATCATAGAACAGTTTGGGTTGGAAGAGATCTTTAAAGATCATCTAGTCCAACCCCCCTGCAATGAGCAGGGACATCTTCAACTACCTCAGGTTCCTCAGAGCCCCGTTTGACCTGACCTTGAATCTTTCAAGGGATGGGGCATTGACCACCTCTCTGGGCAACCCGTTCCAGTGTTTCACCACCCTCATTGTAAAAAAATTCTTTTTTATACCTACTCTGTATCTACCCTTTTTTGGATAGATCCTCCCTCTCGGGGATACCCACCAGTACCTCCAAGTCCTTCTCTGAAGGGCTGCTTTCTATCCATTTATCCCTCAGCCTGTATTGATACTGGGGGTTGCCCCAAACCAGGTGCAGGACCTTGCACTTGGACTTGTTGAACCTTGTGAGGTTCACATGATCCCACTTCTCAAGCTTGTCCGTGTCCCTCTGGATGGCACACCCTCAGATGTGTCAGCTGCACCACTCAGCTTGGTGTCATCTGCAAACTTGCTGAAGGTACACTCAATCCCACTATGTCACTGATGAAGATATCAAAGAGTACTGGGACAATACAGACCCCTAAGGGACACCACTTATCACTGATATCCATCTGGACATTGAGCTGTTGACTACTGTCCTCTGGATGTGACCATCCACACAGTTTCTCATCCACAGAACAGTCCATCCATCAAATTCATATCTTTCCAATTCAGAAAGAAGGATGTTGAGGGGAACGGTGTCAAAGTTCTTACATAAGTCCAGATAGAAGACAGCTGTACCTCTTCCCTTGTCCTCTGATATTGTCACTCCATCATAGAAGGCCACTAGGTTGGTCAGGCAAGACTTGTCCTTGGTGAAGCCATGCTGGCTGTCTCAAACCACCTCCTTGTCTTCCATGTGCTCTAGCATAGCTTCTAGAAGGCAGTGTTCCAGGATCTTCCCAAGCACCATGATCTTCCCAAAGGTGAGGCTGACGGGTCAGTAGTTCTCAGGGTCCTCCTTTCTATCCTTTTTAAAAACAGGTGCAATTTTTCCCTTTTTCCAGTCACCAGGGACTTCACCTGACTTTCATGACTTTTCAGATACCATGGGCAGTGGTTCTGCAACTACATCAGCCAACTCCCTCAGGTCTCTGCGATGCATCTGATCAGGACTCAAAGACTTAGGTATGTTAATGTTCCTCAGATGGTCACGAACCTGATCTTCTCTTACGGTGGGAGGGACTTTGCTCCCCCAGTCCCTGCCTTGAGGTCCATCCCCTCGAGAGGTGTGGGAAGAGACATGGACCTCTACTCCACCCTGGTGAGACCCCACCTGGAGCGCTGCATCCAGCTCTGGATCCGTCAGAACAGGAAAGACATGGAGCTGTTGGAACAGGTCCAGAGGAGCACCACAAAAATGATCAGAGGGATGGAACACCTCTCCTATGAAGCAAGACAGAGAGTTGGGGTTGTTCAGCCTGGAGAAGAGAAAGCTCCAGGGAGACCTTACTGCAGCACTTAAAGGGGGCTTATAAGAAAGATGGGGACAAACTCTAGCAGGGCCTGTTGTGATGAAAGAGGGTAGATTCAGACTAAGTATAAGGAAAAAAAAAAATTATGATGAGGGTGGTGAAACACTGGAACAGGTTGCCTAGAGAGGTGGTCAATGCCCCATCCCTTGAAACATTCAAGATCAGGTTGGACAGGGCTCTGAGCAACCTAATGTAGTGGAAGATGTCCCTGCTCATTGCAGTGGAGGTTGGACTAGGTAACCTTTAAAGGTCCTTTCCAACCAAATGATTCTGCGATTACTCTGAATATCTTCAATTATGTATAAAGCCAAAAGGGGGGAAAATCTACTAAAAATAAATGCTTTGAATACTTTTCCAGACTATCTCTGCAACAGCCCAATAATAATGAGAATAAGCAGTGGAGTTTCAATTACAGTATCAAATACTGTGTTACTCATCAGTTATTACAAAGTTTCTCTAGTATCAAGTGCTATATGGGATCCTGCTATTACCCCTCTTGAAGACATATGCAAAGTCACACTGTCCAAAGAAATTGAAACAAGAGACCTCTTGAGTTCTGACCAGAGGACAGGCTGGATCATTTTTTTGCCCTTGCACAACTTGCCTGGCTACTGTGGAGCTCCATGGAAACAACTGTGACAGTGATATGTGAGGACAACTCCTCAATCCCACCTGGGAAGAGCTAGCCAATGTTGTTACTCAGGAGTACACATGGAGTAGAGAGGCACTGCATCCCCTCCAGCCCCCTGGACTCCTGCACTTGAATGCCCAGGGACTGCAGGATTGTGTAGTAGTGACCTCCAGCACAATGCCAGGGCAAGCACGAGCTTCCTCCCAAAGTAGATGGTGAACCCATACCAAGAGCTATCCCAGTGGATACTTCATGTGGCTGTCCCTCCAGGTGAAGAGAAAAGCCGCGATATCTGCATCAAGTGCTCTGCCACCACATCACTGCTGGAGGGGAACACCACAAGTAGATGTTGGTGATAGCCAGATGCACCTGCACTTGGCAGGTGCCTACAGAAGCTATTTCAGCCCCCGAACAGTGATATACTGGTGCTCACACCAACATAGAGAGCAAAGGGCTGAATATACCCCTGACCAAAATAATTTATGGACATATATCAACCAACGTCCAAGGAGATGAAGGTGAAGGATTTCTGAAACCATCAATTGCTGTCCCAGGAGTGTTTCTGCCCTCAGTTCTGCCTGGATTCACTAGTTCTCTACCAGCTGCTGTTTCTCTCCTCTCCCAGCCAAGGATACAAGTGTGAGGCCTTAGATTATCACCCAAGGTCTGGCGTTAGAATATATCTCCACGACATACCATACCACAGCACAGAGCCCCAGCGGAGCTCCAGATTAGGTTGGGAGTCCCAGCATCTCCAGGTGAGCTGATTTCTGTTGTAACTTATCTTCTTCCTCTGCTGAGCACACAAAATTATCTCCACACAGTCTGTCCATCCACAAGCTACACACATGCTTCAGGGCATGCGCCCCTTCATATCTACTGACAGATAAACAGAAGACCCTGTACAGTATTGCAGGATTTAATTAATGTGATATTTCTCATACCCAAATTCTTAAGTCTTCCTTTGGAAACACGTAGGGCAAAGGAGCTGTGTGAGGTCACAGTCAGTGATAGGTCACCTCTACTAATCAATATCAAAACAGAAAAATACAGTTTATAGGCATATATGGTCCCCTAAATGTGAAGTTTGGCAATACTTAAGTAATAGCAATCTGTCCAGCTGCTTCACACAGTTCTCACCTCAGCAGTACCTAAGCATCTTCCACTTTATGGCTATAATGTCAGCTACCCCACAATTAAGCGTGACAATACCTAGCACTTTGTCAACAGCCCTTGTCAGCTGGTAAGCACATTACATTTATTAATTAGGCTTTGCAATACTCATCAGATGTAGGTTGCTAAGTACAGTATGGTTATCTCTGTTCAGTGACAAAAGCCAGTTACAGCTGTCCAGCCTCAGAAAATTACTTATGTGGTTTGTGCCTCAAAAATTCAGTGTTCTGTTACATCATGCTTATGATCCTTTTCAAGGACTGAGAAGTCTCTTTTCTTCTGTGCTTTCCTGAAATATATACCTGCACTGTCAGCATTTCCAGCTCACTTTCCCTTTCCGTTAAATCATCAGCAATTTAGAAGCCATTAAGATATAAAAACTGCCTACTGGCTGCCTGGTTTCTGAACACGTTGGTAAAAGAGACTTTCAGGCCCATACACAGGGTTAGGGAGCAGGGCCATGCTACTCTTAAAAGTTTCTGCTAATTCAGGCTTGAAATGCTGCGTGGTGCCTGTAAAAGAGAGTGGCTGCTGAGCTCCCTCCTTATGGACCTGGGCATGGGGAGTGCACTTGAAGAGTAATAGGGCATATGTCTGGAGGCAATAGCTACCATCTCTTAAGAAAACTAATGAGTCAAAAAGTCTGCACACAAATCAGTCCACAAACATCCAGTGTAGCCCACTGAGACGTGCACTTCAATAATAGTCAAGTTGTTCTTGAATAGGGTATCCAACAGGGCGAGCGTCAAGCAACCCAAACCATTCAGGGCAAGATCAGAGGCATCAATTCTCATAGCATCATGGAATGGTGTGGGTTGGAAGTGACTTTAAAGATCATCTAGTTCCAACCCCCTGCCACTAGACCAGGTTGCTCAAAGCCCCATCCATCCTGGCCTTGAACAGGGATGGAGCATCCACAGCTTCTCTGGGCAACCTGTACCAGTGCCTCACCACCCTCACAGTAAAGAATTTCTTCCTAATATCTAATCTAAATCTACCCCCATTCAATTTAAAGGCATTACCACTAGTCTTATCACTACACGGCCTTGTAAAAAGCCCCTCTCCAGCTTTCCTGTAGGCCCCTTTAGGTACTGGAAGGCTGCTGTAAGGTCTCCCCAGAGCCTTTTCTTCTCTAGGCTGAACAACCCCAACTCTCCCAGGCTGTCTTCATAGAAGAAGTGCTCCAGCCCCCTGATCATCTTCATGGCCCTCCTCTGGACTTATGGCCAGCCCCATGTCCTTATATTGGGGGCCCCAGAGCTGAACACAGTACTCTGGGTGGGGTCTCACAAGAGCCAAGTAGAGGGGAAGAATCACATCCCTCAACCTTCTGGTCGCACTTCTTTTGATGCAGCCCAGGATACAGTTGGCTTTCTGGGCTGCAAATGCATGTAGCCCAGTCACGTTGAGCTTTTGTCCACCAACACCCCCAAGGTGTTCTCCTCAGGGCTGCTCCAAATGCGTTCTCTGCCCATACTGCATTTGTGCTTGGGATTGCCCCACCCGCATGCAGGACCTTGCACTTGGCCTTGTTGAACTTCATGAGGTTCACACACGCCCACCTCTCAAGCCTGTCAAGATCCCTCTGGATGGCATCCCTTCCCTCCAGCATGTCAACTGCACCACACAGATTGGTGTTGTCAGCGAACTTGCTGAGGGTACATGCACTCAATCCCCCTGTCCATATCTCCAACAAAGATGTTAAAAAGCGCTGGTCCCAATAGTGACCCCTGAGGAATGCCACTTGTCACTGTCTCCACTTGGACATCAAGCCATTGACTGCAACTCTTTGAAAGTGATCACCCAGCCAATTCCTTATCCACCAAGTGGTCCATCCATCAAATCCATGTCTCCAGTTTAGAGACAAGGTTATGTGGGACAGTGATTTGATTCCTGCTTTTCTGCACAAAAGCGTAGGTAGAACCCAATGTGGGTTGGATATTTTTGTTTCCATTTCTTTGATTTTGAGGGCAAAAGGGAAAAAAGCCTGAAGATTCCTGTGCTGAAATGTCTCCAGATTTGGAATACCTCCCCTGTTCTGACTGTTGGAAGGCACCCAGCAGCTTCAGAACAACGAGAGGTTGTATTTGGATCATTTAGAGAAGTCAACCTTGAAAAGAGATGTCTTTACTTTGATCTAAGACAGAATAGCGTTCCCTTACAATCCCAAAGATAGGAGACTAAAGAGCATGCCTGCAGCAGCGATTCAAGGTAACCTTTTGCCTTTGCTCTGCAAGAGCCTGTAAGATCTCCCGCAGTCACTTACAGCTGTTCCTGGCATCCCGCTGCAGCCTGAGCTTCCTTACTGAGGCAGAAGGGGTTCACTCGAGCCTGTGAGGACCAAACTGAGACTCTCCTGCCCAGGAAGGGACAGGGTGAGATGAAGGGCAGAGCCATGAGAAAAGCCCAGGAGAGCAAGCACGCCTGCTCCTACTGCCTCCAGCCATAGGCAAGGAGTCCAGCAGCTCTCTCTAGCTCTGGGACCTGACACGGCTGGAGTCACCACAGAGGATTTGGCCATTCCCACCACCCCACTGATGGCCACCACCAGATCTGCCAAAATCTGTCCTCCGGTGCTCTTGCCCCGTACAGCCAGGCAGCAAAAATGGTGCCAGCAGCCTCCCCTGGGCTTCCCCAGTGATGGATGCCCTTAACCCACAGCCAGGAGCTGCCCCGTGCCAGGGCGTGTGGCACGCAGGTGTGCTCAGGGGCAACCAGCTCAGGGCTGCGCTGGCTTGGCTCAGCCGGTGGGGCTTGGGACCTTACAGGGGGTAAGGACCCAACTAAGCGAAGTGCTACTGGCCATGGCGAAGAACTGCTTTGCCAGCACAAATAACTAATCTGGTAAAAAAATCTGGCAACTCAGTTACCAGGTTTAGACAGTGTGTCTTTGGGAAAGACTGACTTAAAACATGAGCAAATACTTCGAGGGTCCACTCTACACCCACTGAACCACTTTGTGTACTTATGCCTGATAGTTTAAACAGGATTTTTGCGTCAGGGGTGTTAAATTTATTCTAGTTGATTGGACTTGAAACCTCTAATAACTACATCCATTTGTACTATATATACACAACCATTTAATACAAAATAAATCTTGTATCAGGGCTCTTGGAAGATATTATAATGCAGCTGTAAAAATTACTAGTAGCTTTTAAGTTGGACCATCAGATTAGTGTCAAGTAACAATTCCTATGTCTTGAATTGTTACATCTCAAATATTACAGCAATTTACTATCAAGTAGCAATGATAATACTATTTTTTCTAGCAACACTGACTAACAAATTCCATTCAAATTATTAAAAAATAGTACTAACCCTAAAATCACTTTCCTGAGCAGTTAAAAAAAAAAAAATTATGTACCTTCTGACCAAAAATCTTAGGCAAAATGAATAGTCTTGGCTTCTATCCAGAAATTACAGATAAAATAGGTAATGGCTGAAAAACATGTTAAAAAGCTGCCTGCTCCTAGTGGTACTGATGGCAAATTCTCATCTGTCTTGTTTTTGTATTTCTGCAGTAAATGTATGAAACATGTTAAAGTCAAATTTGCCCTCTGTAAGGAAGGTGTGAACAATTATGACTCTTTGTTCTTGTGAAAAACAAGCCAGGTGAGAATCCTTCACAATTCTTCAGAAAGCACCATCCTTTACTAAATGACAGACACTATGTGTAGCTATAAGGAGACTAAACAAGCAAATGTGATATAGATGGATGAAGGGGAATAAGAAATATGGGGAAGAACTCAGTGTGACCGAAAGCACACCTCTTTAGTTCTAATCCCTTCTCTTCCTTCCTCTGCAGTGTCCCAAATAATCCTTATCTAAATATTTTATTCTGAAACTATGTTGTCTCTTATCTTTTTACAACATGGTTTTGTATTTGATCTTAATCTTCTTCTATTTAGCTTGTACCAGCCTCTGGCCTTTTCACATTTAAGGATTTTCTTTCTGCAGAAATTTTGCATTACAAGTAGGAAAAAATGTAAGTATTTCTGTGGGTAAATAAGCACGTAGGTTATTTAGGGGGGGGGGGGAGAAGATATGGACATTTTAGCTTGAATTCATTTTCCTAGAAGTTAAAGAAAAGTCACGTTTTTTTTTTCTAATAATGATATTTTCAATAGGATGAAGGCATGCTGAAGGCAGTGCAGTGAGATTACACCAATTTACAATATTGCAACACATCAGATTGCAGCCTGCTGTCTCAGGAGTGTGCCTCTAGCTCGCATAAACAGCTCTGGAGTTCTTTGGAGGAAATGTTTACTTTATAATTTCACCACAAACTAGAAAGTCAACATCAGCTATAGTGTTGCTAAATTATTCCCCCTCACAAAAGCAGCTGTGAAAGAACATTATCATTACAGATCCCAAACACACTTCTTTTTGATACAAATTCTCACTTAAGATTGTTGATGAATAAATTCTCATTATCCCAAAATACCACAGAATGTGCGTTCAGTCATCAGTTCCTCATAAGACAACCAGGATGTCGTATTTTCTATAGCCACTTGTGTTTCTTCTGGTGGACAAGGAATCCTTTTCAGAGCCAAGTCTGAACGCTGGAGGTAATTCAGCACTGTGCCTTTCAGAGCAAAAGCACAATCCTGGTTCTTGCAGTGGATCTTCTCTGCCACAAGGCCATTGCCAAGAGAGCCTGCATGCTGAACTGGCTTTTCTTTTCCTCACATATTTCAGAGCAGGGGGTGGGATAAATAAATATAAGCATAAACCCCCCTTGGTTTTTTAGCAGCCTTTTATTTACGCTGACCTTGTCACGCTATACAAAAATGCTGGACTCGGAATATAGCTCCACTACCACAAAGCTGCAGATATAGAGCATGTAGGGATAACCATGCTGTGTTCACCCTGGCTGCTACACATGACAACAGAAATGCAAGCACAGACTTTAGTATGGGGTGTGTAGGCTCAGCAGGGACCTCGGATTCAGTCTGGGAGCTCATGCTGAAGCCCAAGCCACTGACGGGCCATTATTGCCATTGCTTTTGCTAGCTAAGTAAAAAATCAAGATGTGTCCTAGTGCCTTAATCACATTTCCATTTGAGTAGAGATGGCAATTATTGTACAGAAATATCTGCAAAAGCTGTGCAAAATATTTACAGTGAGTGATGAGTCCTCAGGCTTGTGTTTCCTGGAACTTGACCTCAGGTTTTCTGGCTTCATAATTCTGAGAGACCTCCTCCCACTTAGCCACCCTCACACCATGCTGTCTGAAGATTTCTAAATCCAGATAGCAAATGAAGACACCGGTGTCAGGCATAGCTGTGAGAGAAAAAAAATCTGCCCTAATGAATTCAGCCCAGATATTTATTAATTTTCCTTTTGTTAAACACCCAAACAAACCCACACAGGATGTTTGCTTACAACCAATGCAGACTGCAGGGTTTAATTGGCTGAAAGCTCTACAAATTGAGCCCTGCTGAGTCTGCAGTGCTGTGGTTATAACCCAAGCTTTAGAGGAGACAGAAATGGCCGTAGGATATCTAATTATGTCCTGGATCAAAGTGAAATGGTGAACACCTGAGTTCAGGTGATAGTATCATCAAATTTTAAGTGCAATCAAAACTGTCATTGTTGTTCTAGGGTCTCTTTGAACTGCTGAAGTGTTGCATTCCTGGACAGAAGCACAAATGCGCAGCTAATGTAGAAGTAAACATTGAGCACACTCAAGGTGAGATGGTGTGTCACATTCTTAAGACATTTGTGGTTGGTTTTTAAAAAATATATCTTGGCAAGCTTAGTTAACAGTTGCCTTTGTTAATTTTCTTGCATGAAAAATGAATATAAAAGTAATGGCATCGCATGAATAGACTGTTTTAATAAGCCAGTCTTCCTCTTGTCAAATGTGGCTTGTAGGACTTACTGTCTCTTCTTCAGATTTAATAACACGGTTAATTGTGCTGGTCTGTTCTTAAAACATAGTCACAAACTGGTTAAGGGCAGGAGCGCAATCCTGATGCCTCATAAATATGATGGAATCTCGCACCATTGTCAGAAAAGACAAAATGAGTCAATCCCACAGCATTGCTTTTCCCGAAGCCAGCCCTTGCAGGAAAGCCTACCTCCAGGAATCCTTCTCTCTGCTCACTGATGTCCTTGCTCTCTCCTACCTACAACATGGCTTCAAATTTTCTTGTGTTGCTCTGCAGTCCTGGGTACCTTGTTGCCCAGTTGTTCCCAATGGTGCATGGGGCTGAAGCCATGAGTACAAAGGCTGTTGTTCTGGGAAAGCTCTCTGGAAGCCATCCTTTCCCAGAAAAGAAGACTCCCAGAGCCTCTCTCAAAAGAAGCATGCTGCTTTGTTTATTTGTTTTGGCTTCTCCTGGCTTGGCTCCTTGGGGAACTGGCTCATAGGCTCAAAGCTCTCAGGAATGCAGTAGTCTCCTGGTTGCAATGCTGGCTGTCCTCCTCATTTCCCCATGCATTATTTATCCTCTCTCGGCTGCTTTGGATAGCATTGCCCACTCCCTAGTTCAGTTTGCACAGAGGTTCAGCACATGGAAAGCAAAATTCCCACCTGGGCCATGAAAGAGCTGCGCTGGGAACTCCTGCCCCCAGCACCACAATGTCACCTCTTATTGTCATTGTCACCCTATTACTTTGTGTGCTTACTATACATATATTTTTAAAAGATCATTTATTATGCTTTTTTTTTCAAATAGCCTTGACTTGAGAAAAGCTTTTTCAGGCCCAACCAAAAGCTGGAAAGGATCACTTACAAAGCTGAGTGCTGATGAGTCCCTAGATTTCAGCCCTGGGGTATAACTTGACTAAATTATCTTTAAGTGAAAGGTAGCTCAAGAATTTGAGGCTAATTCCCATCTGTCTATGTCACAAATTTTAACACAGACTCTCATGAAAGGTTGATGCATAACTACAGCATTGCATCATGCCAGCTACGCTAGATTTGCTTCAGTGAAATGACTGAATTTTTATGACACAGAGTTAGCACAACATGATGGAAAATTAGCTACATGATCACTGATGTTCTGGTCAGTACTGTGATTTTTTTTTTAAAAAAAGTCTGTTTTGATTAGTTGATGCCAGCAACAAACTATTCATTATTTCAGGATTTGTCTTCCAGTGCTTTGCATTTTGAGCAGTCATAGTTATCTGTGCCAACTACATGTCAGTCCTGTCCTGTCATCATTTCACACCCACTTTGCATAAAAGTCAGCAGCTAGACAGGGCGATGGCAGGGAAGAACAGCCCCTTTGAAAACAGCCTCCCTGTCCATTCCCCTGACACCATCAGGCTAAAGGTCCTTGGTGACTGAAGCTCACAGAGGCCTTAGGGGCAGGGAAAGAGGTGGGATGATCCTTTCTCAGCTTCATCCTTCATATACCTGTGGTGACAGATGGGCTGCCCTCCCCATCTTCCTGGAAAACCTCTCTCCAAAGGGATCTTAACCAAAGCCCAGCCAAAAGCATCAAGCTGTGTCCACCCTGTGAGCATCCTGCAAAGGTCATAGCAGGACAGAGAAAATATCAACACGCCACATAGCAGCAGATTCTGTTTCAGGCTATAAAGACGGAAACCATAAGAACAAAAATGCTCCGCTCCAGAGCAGCACCAGGCAGTGCACGGGCTCAGGCTACATGGACCATTGTGTGCCAAATGCTGCTTAGAAAAGCTGCCAGGAGAGGCTGTCTTGCTGGGAGCAGCTGCGGGGTGGAATAAAGGTGTGTGTACTCTGGGAAGTTAAAAACAACTCCAAGCCTAACGACTGTTTTAGTGGTGACCTGGAGCCCACAGGAAAGCAGGAAAAGCACGCTGAATGTGCTCTCTGGTTGATTACCACCCATTGTCTAAAATAAAGTGAGTCCAAAAGATTGTTAAACCCTGCTGCGGTCTCAGGGACAAAATCAACCAAAAAATAATTCCACTGCTTGTTGTTAACACGTCCCAGAAACGTGAAACAAAAGGTACAAGTGATATGTTGTTCCTCTCCCTAATTTTAAACACAGCTTTGCAGACGAGATGTTCCTTGCTGCAGATTCCTTACAAAGCAACAACAATAGAGAGGCAAAGCAAAATAAAACCTCCACAACTCCCTGGGGAAGTACAGTCCATTATTTTATTTTTTTTTTCACTTTTGTGTAGACAACTGATATCGGAGGGAAAGCAGCCATAACAGAACTACAGGCTATTGCCAAGCTGTGGTTAAAAGAAGAAAGGCTGATGTGAGGTTATACTGCTCTCCAGTTTACTGTGCAAGAGCAGGAAAGAATGACAGCAGAGGTAGGAAGAATTACCATTGCTTTCATAAAAGGTAGACAACGGGTTCTCTGAATTATGGAAAGATCCAGCTTGAATAATTAGCTCAGAATGGAAATGGAAGTTTCTTTCATAACAAATAGCAATTACCAAGGAGGCCTGGCTTTAGAAGCTAATGTGAGTTTGTAATTAGTAGGGAACTATGGAGTGGATGTACAGAGAGAAATTTAATCAGCCCAGGGATATAAGAGGCCATGGTCAGCTCCAGTGTGCTGGAATATAACACATGTGTTAAAATATTAATAAAGGAAACAATAAAGCCTTTTGAAATATAGGTTAGAGTTAGTCACTCTGTATTTCTCCAGACTACAAGGAGCTACCAAATCAAAACCTATTAATTCCACTCACCTAGGAAGTAAAAATGAAAAGAAATGCATTGTCCATATACTGGAAATACAGGGAGGCCTGAAGTCCTCTGTAAGAATGATAGGTCACCCAAAACTGTCCAGTCCTCCAGGGACACAGCGGGGAGGGGGAGCCACATACAATGCAGCTTCTGTACCTGCAGCAGAAAAGAACAGAAAGGAAAAAAGAAAGATTTACCACTTGAGAAAAATTGGAAATGCAGGAGTTTCTAAGACAAGCAGAGAAAAAGTGGTGGGGAGGGGAGGCCAGGACATGGGCAGGAAGAAGGCAAGGTTTTGGGGAGGCCAGGACATGGGCAGGAAGGAGGCAAGGCTTTGTAGAAACAGAGAAGGGGGTTAAATCTTCAGGGGAAGCACAGAAAAATGAAGAAAGCAGCAAAACCCAGAGTCCCACAGAGGGGGAGGAGGGTGACACCCTCAAATGTTCCAAAATCCTGACTATGTGAATTAGTCTTGCCCTGAGACTTTTGGGCTCAGTTCATCTGTCTCTGAACACTTACCAGCTATATATCATCTTCTAGCACCCTTCTAGCACCTGTAGAAGCATTAATCCTAACACCAGGTCTTAGGTAGATTTGCAATGTTATTGTCCTCACCTATAAATAGGACAGCAGAAAGATGAGAAATGAGACCAGGCAAAAAGGTCTTAAACTGTGTCTAAACAAGGTGTCAAGTGGTGTTTTCATCCACATTAGGCAACTCGGGGTGGGGGTGGGGGGGGGTGGGGGTGGGGGGGTGGGGCGGGGGGGCGCGGGGTAGGGGCATGTCAGCACCTTTTCTCCTAATTCAAACAAGTCCAGGTGAGCCACACTTTCTCCTCTTCCCAGCATAAACTGACATATAGACCAAAATTGCATTATTGCATTTAAGAGCTGAAGAGGAGAGATCAGCCTTTATAATGTAAAGGTAAAGAGAGAATTTAATGAATAACTATCAATCTGGCTGAGAGCAAGTACCAAAGAGAAAAGGGGCATCTTGCTGCAGAGCCAGGGGTGTGTGACACGGAGTTATTGCAGGCTGGACCACTAGCAAGGAAAGGGAAGATTAGGAGCCATCTCTCAATTGCAAAGGAACACCTCTGTGGTTCGAGACCCACTGCAATATATTTTATGCTGGAGCTGCTGATGAGGAAGACTGACTTCTCCACTTGCAGCTGAGACACGGGCAACAGCAAAACTCACACTTTCATCCAAATATTTCACTGAAGTTCCCCCAAGTGCTTTTAATACCACATTGTTTTCATTGTGAGGCGATTTGATTTTCTTTTAGTGCCACCAGCTGCTCCACACACAAAAACTGTTGGCTGTGAACTTCAGAGTTTAACACTGATTTTCACTGCAGTTTCATGCCAGGGTTCCTACAGGAGAAGATGGAGAAGGAAAAATAGCCTGTTGGGGTGCATTTCTCTTCTGTCTGTCCTGGAAAAGTCCTCTTCAGATACAGTACATACTTCTGCATACATAACTGTGTGCATAATCCATCAGACCACAGGTCCACCTAGTCAACTGCCCTGTTTCCAAAGCAGCTAGTGGCTAAGTGATGAAGCTGTCTAACAGTGTGCTGAGTGATGTCCTTCCTTAGAATATTGCCAGAAGTGCCTCTTGCACAATTTTCAGCTTAGAGTCTTTTCAGCGTTTTTGTATCTAATAGCTCTTGATAGATTTTACTCCCAACGATTTGTCCAGTAACACCGTGGACCAATGCAACCAGTTACAATGGTGCACAGCTCACAGTCCCACATCTGAGCTGCACCCTGTGTGAAGGATTGCCTCCTTCTGCAGTGAGCTGCAGGGGTGGCTGTCTTGTTTGACCCTTCCTAGATCTTTTGTTGGAAGAGCCTGTAAACAACCGATCCCTGTTCACTGTCTCCTTGCCACTAGTGATTTAATACACTCCTCCCACACCCCTCTGCTGTCATTTCTTTCTCACCCTGCAGAATCATTGCTCTTACAGAAACTGTTCCATAGGTCTGATTATCCTTTTTGTCCTTCTTGGTATTATTTCTGTGTCCACTGCCTCCCCTCCAAACTGGGAGGGCCAGATGTGAATACACATTTAGGATGCAGGAACAGCATGAGTTTGTGCGATGGCAGCATGCTGCCTTTCCTAATAATCCCTAATTTTTAGTGTGCTAGTGTGATCAATAACAAGTACCGTGAGATGTTTTCACACAACTATTAGAAACCCAGGAGCTCATCCTTATGGGGTACCAATCACCTTAGAGGCCCTCATTTTGTATATGAAATCAGGATTGTTTTTCCTATGTACACCACTTCATGTTTCCCTACAATGAACTTCACTGACCACTTCATCATCTCATCACTCACTCTTAGAACATCCTTCAGCATTTCTCACAATCAGCCTTACATTCACTGCTCTGAACAACTTAATATGACCAGTGAATATTGTCACCTTGTTTTTTCCATTTTCAGATCATTTAGGAACACACTGCTCCCCACACAAATCCCTGCAGGACTCCACTCATGACCTTCTTCCACCATGAAAGCTGACCATTAATCTTTGCCTTCTGTTTCTTTTTAATTATCTGTGCACTGACCCTCCTCCTTACCCATGGCTGTTCAGTACTGCAACAGCTGATGGTGAGGGACCTTGTACAAACGACCTTACACAGCTATCAATTAAAAGAATCACCCTTATCTTCGTGCCTGTAAATAAAAGTGTGTAAGTAGATACAGTTTTTTAGTCTTCTTGGATGAGAAACCACATCCCAAGGCAATGAGGTTTCGGGCAGGGATTCGGCAAATGTCAACAGCAAAGTTCTCCCCATCCTCACCTGTGCAGCTTTGCAGCTAAGTAATTCTGGAATTGCAGAATGAATTCCTGATCTTCAGCACATTTTATGCTTGTCCAGGCACTTCCAAAAAGCTCCTTTCGTAAGAAACACAAGAGTTAACTGTGATATAGCTGGGACCAGGTGTTGTAACCTGCAAATAAAAGAAAATATTATGCAAAGTTGATATTTGGTATTTCAGTTTGAAAATGGCATTCCCATTTGGCAAAAGTTTGCAGTTATTTAAATATAAATGTATCACAGCCTTCTTGCCGCACTGAGAGTAGTTCATTCATTTTCTAATTGACTGATCGTTTCTGTTAGTTCAATAAAACTATTGTAAAGTCTGTGTTTGTGTATTTTAATCAACGACTACTTTTTATCCAGCTTTGGGAAATCACAAGTAATATATTACTTCTCTAAAGCACATAAGGAGAGGATCTGAACTGGTGATTTGTGGTCCCAGCACTTTGAGGATTTGAAAGCTGGTAGCTTGCAAACGCTAGGGCCCAGCTTCTACCCATTACTTAAAAGAGTGGAAAACAAGCTTTTCTGTTTCTTCCAATACCAACTGGCTGCCACACTGTGAGTGAACCAGGCACTGACCTGAACTAGCTGAATAAACTAAAATGAAAAAATAATCCCTCTACTGTCAGAAAAGACTACTCTTGTCAGTATTTATTTGGCACCTCAGTGATTCAGTAACCATCCACCAGCTCAGCAGGCTGCCTTTTGTTTAAAATGTTGGCACCAAAAATCTGCTGCTTTATATTATGGCCTTATAATCTGGCCTGACATTGTGACATAAATTTTTTAAATATTCCTTAAACTTTACCTTGACATTTATTTTTAAATTGTGTCTCAAAGAAAGAAACAGTTACATTTAAGGAATCAATTTCTGCAGCAGTTATCAAATGATATCTACTGTAAAATCTCTAATATCACACACTGAGTAGATAAACCTTGCAATTGTGTGAGGAAAAAGGACCTCAGAAAGCTTTTTGAATACATCCATCAAAAACCAGCCACCTCTGATGCTGTGATAGCTCTCTGTCCCCAGGACTGCCGTGCCACACTGTATGGTAAGATGCTTCTGCAGGGTTGGAAATATCACAGAATGATTTGGTTAAACAAAGCAGCATTTCCCCTCCATGCAAATGGCTTGGCAGCAAGTGTGTCCCCGTGGCTGCCAGCACGGGACATGTGGCTGAGGAGCAGGGCTGCATCGCAGCAAGATGCATCAGACTCAACTGGGGTGGGCTCACACGTGTTCAAGGGGCATTTGCCTCCACTGCTCCTGCCATTAAGGCTCTCGTTATGTCCCATGAAACTGGAATAAAACTGTTGCAGTAAGTAGCAGCAGACAAGTGTATGAACTTGACAGGAAACACAGAAAATTGCATTTCACTGCTTGTTTCAGCCCAGAGAACACTTAAAAACATGTTCTTTCTTTAAACAAGTGCTGGGCAAGACCAGCAGAGACGATGAGTGGGCATGGAGCGCTCTCAGGTGAGTGTAACAACATGCTATCCCTTGTGGTCCTCCATCACAGTATTTAAATATTTTATCTCTCTCCTGCACTCAGGATTACGTATTAGGAGAAGGAAGGAAGGATCTGGAAGATTGTTTTCCTGTGTTCTTGTTAAGCTTCTCTCTCTCAAGCCTGATGCCCATATGGCCTGTTAATAATGCAGCACCATAATTTAACGGTTTGCCTTCAGATAAACCCCAAAGTAGGCATGGTCCGGGAAAATGCTCACTTCATATAAGTGCATGGTCCAAAGGGAACTGACCAGCAAACCAAGCTGTAAATGTGAAAAAATGGAGGAAAAAGACAAGCCATCCCAAGCACTTCAGTTTTCTTTATTATTATTATTATTGTTGTTGTTGTTCTTATTGTTAGTATTATTATTATTTTGAGGTTTCATCCTGTTGGCTTAAATGAAAAAAGATTAGATCTTAATAGTCTCCTGCAGTTCCAATGACTTCCAGTAAGGTGCGGTTTTATTCAGAACAATAAAGGGTTTCTTTTAGAAAAAGTTTGTGATTTCACTCTAATAGAATCCAGGAGGGTGCTTCAAGGCAACTCATGAAATATGTAACAATTTTTTCGCATAAAAAAAAAAAAAAAAAAAAAAAAAGAAAGAAAGAAAGAAGGAAAATGAAGGAGCAAGAAGGAGCTGGATCAGAAGTTTATCTTTGTGTAGCAAAGCCAGGAGTGAACTAAGAAGATTTCATAGCAGGGTGCATCACTGTGATATGGATGCAGGGCTAACAGGTTTCAGGTCAGCCACCGGGGACAGGTACACTGCACAGCAGTGCGATGGCTGCTCTTTGAGTGACACAGACAAGAGGAAAGACAAGCACTTTGGTCCATGCTTATGTGACAACCATAACCCTGGACACTGTCCCTCATTTACCATGCCTTTGAGCTTTGAGACACAGGCATTATTTCTTTGAATGCATAAGGAAATACAATGAGCCAAAAAAGTGAGAAAGTCACTTGGACTTGAGAAAGACCATGTCATCTCCATTCCATCATGACTGTAATTAAACTGTGCCTTTTCATTAGCAGCCACAGCAGCTATCCATGCAGGCCCTGCTTAAAAAGAACAAATAGAAAACAAAGGAAAGGTGAGCATATGGTTTGGCTAGTACATTTAATTTTAGTGCACCTCTGTAAACTCTGTCCTGCAAGGTTAGAAGAGAGGCCTGGGACAGCAGCTGGTAGAGGTCTATTAAGACAAATGGAAGAATCCGTAGTGCTCATATGGTTATTTTTACTGCCAACAGCTAGCCTGACCTGCACTGACGGGCAGAACGAGGGCAGCTCTGGTGCAAGGGCATGTTTCCCCCAGCAGCCTTGCGTTGCCTCTGCTGCTTCCCCTCACCACTGGCAACCGCCACCCTCAGGATGCAGCCCCAGCTGAAGTCCACAGGTTTTAGCATACCAGGGCTCTCAAAAGGCCTCTAGTTCTTCAAAAGAGAAAGCAAAAAGTTTTATGAAATGTGAAATTCAATTCACTTAGTGTGTTTCCAGGGATTATTCACCAACAGTAACACTTTTTATTTGATTTCTGCCCACAACACCCCAGCCAACATAATGCTTAAGTATCCAGAAGAGACAAAAATAATTATGTAACTTTGTTATATCTAAGCAATAATAATGAAAAAGCTCCATTTCTATTACAGTTATAGAAAAACAAGACCTATTACTCACATAACATCTAACTCACTTTCAATATGGCAGTACAGTTCTTCTGTCTCATAGCATTAATAAAATGTACCAGCACTGCAGACGTTGAGAAAGCAGATTTCCACAGATTTATTAAAATATCTGAAGCTTTCAGTTTAAGCATGAACAGGTAACTGAAATATTATTGCAACAATGAAACTAATGGCTTTCCAAAAAACTTTTCCCAAAGTGCACGTGGCCTGAAAAATAGACAAATATGAGGTTGAGAAATGCAATAAACAGTTTCAGTTCCTGTTCTAGAGACATCAGGTCTTCTGCCCCCTCCCCCAAACCCCGAATTACAAGTGTAAGGCATTTTTTCCCCTTGAATTGCTCTCTTTACCGATGGAGTTTGAAAACCATGAAAGCAAAACAAAGTGCATTCCTTCATAAGCATCATCAGGATCTGTCAAGTCATATCCTGCACCAGTTTGCAGGCCTGAAACCCATAGTGTTGGTACGTGCATGAGTTGGAAAGGAAAGATGAAACATCCAGTAGAAAATGGGGAGATGCTGGCTCCACAGGAAGCACTGCCAGAAAAGATCACAACCTGTTCACTAATCAATAATGTGACAGTGTTTCTGAAAGAGGAAATCTTCTCCTGGTGTGTATTTACAGGATTATTGTCCATAAGACTTGAGAAGAAAATGATCGTTTCTACCTGTACTGGGGAGGCCTCAGCCATGCAGCAGTGCATACCTTTGGGAACTGCACTCCAAGAGTGCCATAGAAGACATGGAGAAAGCACAGAGGCAATCCTCATCATAGGGCCTTTGGTCTACAAGTCTTCGTGAAGAAACAGTAAAAGAACTGACTTCTGAAAATATTTTTTAAAAATGTATATAGATATACATGCACACACATATATATACCACGTGTCTGTTTTCTAAGAATATACCTTAAAAGTCAATGGCAGTACTATACAGACCAAATTTGGTGTCTCATGAATCCCACAAAACAGCTTACATCCTAATGAAGTAGTCCAGTACAACACTAAACTGCAGATTTCTTGATGAACCATTTGCTGTATTGATTACATGACAAGCTACGTAAAACCTACATTAGTGATCCACAGGAAAGCTTAGATTTGGGCTAAGGATTAATGTAAGAGTTTTTATGTGATGCAGGCAAATCTACTTTAGCTTTGCAAGACTATAACATTCCCAGGTTTGAGAGAATTTACTGTACAAAAATCCGCTTTTCATCATACTCAAAGTGTGTACAAGAATATTATAAAGCATAATTCTTCATGATCTACTCAATGCTATCATGCCCCAGTTATACCAGCTTTTGTAGATCTTAACTTCATAGTTCTATCCTTGCCAATGGATATATTTGTCTGTTTCAAACTTACCTAAAAATTATTCTCTAAGTTTTTGTTTATCTTTCAGTTTCTTCTAAAAGGAGAAATAGCAACACAGCATCTCGACAGATGACTAGAGAAGGAAGATGCCTATGAGCTCATACAAAGGATTTGCACCCTTCGCGTTTTCATGACTGCTGGCTTTTTAAACCTTATTTTGTGATTTTCGCAGTTTAGATTTTAACTTGCTGAACTGGAAGAACTTTGGGACATGATGGTTTCATGCAGACACTGAACATTTTTGCTGAGCACTATCTGCAGAGAAAAACAAAGATATATATTAAAAGTAGTTACAAATCTCTATGCAGTTTTCAAATGGGACTGTGTATCACAAAGATTTCCCGCACGGCATCTACACTGGAAAGCAGTTAAATCAAGTTTAGATATACAGAATGAAACACTTCTGAAGCACAAAGGACATTTCACACAAGGCAACCACCAGATGTGTATTTCAATTAACCACATATCTATCCAGTAATGACTTAGAGTTTAAAATATTTATTGGATTCTATGTTTGTGTTAACACCTGATGGCCACAAACAGCAGAAGTTGCACGCCAGCTAGAATAAGTGTCTTTTCTGGAATACAGCCACACTGGTTCTGAGAGGTTCGGTAGCTCCTTACCTGCACGGGCAGCTCAAGGCACCCGTCCCTCGCACTCTGCCAGTAAGCCTCAGCTGCACCAGCATAAATCTCTCTAGTACCAGTTCACTGCACCCCTTGTCCACCCTCCTCCACCAGCCCGTCTGCATTCCCCCAAGGGCAATAAACATCCTGCCTGTGCAGTGATCCCACAGCTTCATCCAGAGCCTTTAATACCAGGTTAGGGCTACAACAGGAATAAGCTGCTCTCACCTGTTCACCCAGTGCTAAGAGCCCTGGGGAGAGCAAGGAGATCATCCTCCTTAGGGTAATTACTTTTACGTTTCTTGTTTGCATCTTATTTGTGAATTTTCTACCAACATCACTAGGGCATTTGAATGGCTGCCATTTTAGGAAGCGTACATGTGAGATGCTTTATCAGTTACCTTTAATTTTCTAAGCCAGATCCAGAAGATTGGTCAGTTGTCAATAAGCCTCCTTTCACATTGTGGATGCCCTCATGTACAAAGTCTGCACTTCACTCAGGAAAGCGATGGGAGAGATACTAGGGTTTTTTTTTCAATGCACATGATCTCAATTTACAGCAGAGCAGGTTAAATCCTAGCACAACCTCAGTAAAAGGGATCCAGCTTCTTGCTATCCTTTTATCTATTCCAAGCAACCAGTTTGTGTGAGAATTATGGGTGCGTTTATGTTGCCCTCTGTGCATACAACATACTTCTCAAAACATATGTTTCTGCTAGATCTGTATAGAGGCTTTGTTAGTGGGAATAAAATTACTAAAGTGTGTAGGTGTTGCATTGGTAATGCATCTATTCATTTATGCTTATGGTGCGTTTAGTTTATGCCTCTAGTTTAGTGTTTGTGAAATCCCCTTTTCACTGGGTGCATTCAAAACAGTGCATTTGCATTGCTATTTGCAAGACTTCTGAAGCCCTGTTACATTGATCGTTACGTATTCACAATAAATAGCGCTGTATTTTAATTGGATTGGAGGAGGGTTGGGGTTGGTGGTTTCTTTGCTTGTCAGGAAACAAATTTAATGTAGATGTTCATTAAAGGCATGAAGCCAGAGCATGTTGAGGATGGTGCCAACTGTTTGTTGCAGGTTAAATTGAGGCAAAGGACATGACAAAAATACAAAGCATTCCCTCATGTAAGTACACCTGCAAAGAAATGCTGCTTCTGTCAAACCCTGGCTGGCATACAGCATTGGTATCCAGGATCCAGTGATTTTACCACTGCTCACAACCCCAGTCTAAAATTTGCTATTGTTCAGGGCATGCCTCAGTTTACATTCACTTATAGTTTTGAACCAGCTAAGAAAACATTATGGTTGTGGGTTTCTGAAGTTGTTTTCTCCATGAGACACTAATGATGGGTTATTTGCTCTGCCCTTTTATATTTTGAAGAGGACTGCAGGTAGATTCTCATGTACTTACTTTCTTCATACTGCACAGCTCTAGAAAAATATAAAATCATAACTCAAAGAAGATTAAATTAGATTTGGGAGATGCGAACTCCCCAAAAAGAAAAGAAAACAAAAGCCTTGATCAGCATATTGTGATCATGGAAGACATTCTAAAGAAATTTAATGCCATGTAATACATATTTTAAATGTATGTACACTTTTGCCTGTTTGCTTATGCATGGTAACACGCAGCACTGAGACATGAAATGCATTAGAAGCCACTACACAGCACAGCCACCCACAGAAACAGCAGGTTAATATAGCATCAGCTTCTTGTGATTTTAGACAGAGACACAAATGGCAGATTCTAGCGGTACCAGGCTGATGCAGCTGGTTGCCCTATGTCCTTTCTCTCATTCCATTGAGATACTAACCTTGCAGCTGCTCTGCTTGGTTGTCGCTCTGATGTATTGCTTAGTTATCGGCACTTTTCTTCCTTTAAACTGAGAAAATAATCATTGTTATAGGGGCTTTTTTCTGTGACAAGCCAACCATTGGGATATAAATGTGGTTTCTTCCATGACTCAGAGAAGTTAAAAAAGGACTGACCAAGGGCGAGCTTGACCTAAGGACATTGGTGAAACAATTCTGCAGTGCCTGACCCTGTCTCATGCGTGCCTGCCTCGGACAACGAACTTGCAACCTATTGTGAGTCACATGAGCATCCTATTCAACCTCAGGGAAAAAGTACATATATTGCATTTGGATCTGTGGACATGCTGCCTAGCAAAGGGTCAGACTAAGCACAATAAAGCACTCCAGAATTGCACCTCATGTACTTGGCTGCTGGTGGTGTTCAGTTCATGGGACCGGGCTTACATTAATGTGGCGTCACCCTTCCAAAATGCACGTGATGTTGATATCAGGTCCCCAGCATCAAGTGTTTTCAACTGCACATCTGTTCCCACTGGACCACAACACTCGCTGATGTAGGCAAAAGCATCACCATGATAATCCAAGCTGTTCAGCCGCATTATCCTCCCTCTGAGATTCAGAAACCCTGAGCTTCTTCCTACGTGGTCACCTTTACTCATTAATCACTGGCACAGAGAGAGATGTGAAACAGCCACAGATCTTACACCATCTTTCTAAACACAGTGATCATTGGGAAAGCATAGGTACATAGAAACTTTAGATCCCCCCAAAAGGTGAGCAAAGAATTTAAACATTTATTTTTATTGATTTGTGGGTCTAATTTCAACACAGCATTCTCTTTCTGTCTCCAAACTGAGCTTTCCCTTCTGTTGCTTAATGCCACTGGTAGGTGTTAAGTTCTGGGAGATGTTATACTCCCCCTAGAAGACAAGAGCATTCTGCTCACAGTAAACAATATTTCCAAAGGAAGTTCAAGCTGTTTCCAAAACTGAGACTGAACAGGGTTGAAGTTCATCCTGTGAACTGTATTGTACTCTGCCTGTGCAGAGCTTTGCCTCTAAAAGGGTAAAAGATCTTGCCAGAAATTCACTTCAGTCTGTACATTCACTGTTAGTGAGAGCCAAAAAAGTTACGCTTTTGAAATTTTGAGGATTTCCATTAAATCGCTTACTGCTGCCAAATGTGTAGAACAACTTAATTAAGGTTAAAATAAAGACCATCATATGCAATCAGGATCCTATTATTACAAGAGAAAAACATTATTCTAGTGACCCTACACCCTTCAGAAGATACAAAACTGTTTCTGCAGACAGGTGGAAAAGTACTCTTTAACGAGTCATCTTTTGACAATAAAGAATGAAATCTATGTGGATTTCAAGAATTCTGAAAGTTTTTTAAAAAATGGTTTAGTTTAAAAGATTTTAAGACTTAGAGATGCTACACATACCAGCTTTTTGAAGCAACAGGGTGGAATTGAATCACTAGGGTGCAGTACCTCCCTGAGTTCATTTCAAGAAGCCTTGACTCTTTTTGTTACAGATAGATTGCAGCCAGAATAGACTGTTAGGGAAAAGGTTGCATCCTGAAAATGTTAAAGGACAACAAAACAAAGGATGCATCATCAGATAGTAAACCAGATCTTACCAGGCAAATTTTAGCCTTAGCTCTTACAACCTTTGCTTAAGAACCCTTCAATAAATGTGTTGATGTAAGAGCACAGAAAACATACATTTTACTAGCTGTTAGGATCTAAGACAACTCTATATTTATCCTTAACTAAAGCAGGAACTACTTCAGTGTGGGCTTTGTCTCTTGTCCTGCTCTGTAGCTCTATGTTGCAAAAGGGAAACAGTGCAGTGAACCGAGCTCCTAACAGTGCTTTTGTGCCCTGTTTGAACCCTGATTTTTCTTTGCTTGAGGACAGGGGTTATGGAGAGTAATAAGGAAAATCAATGATTCCTGGTGAATCCTCGCATTTCAGCTGAGGCCAGATACAATTTTCTGGAGAAGTGTGCCCACAGGGGTTGGCTGGCTCAAGAACCTGGGAGAACCCCGGCCTTGGATGGCCCTTTCCATGGTGTACAGATCAGCAGAGGCTGTAAGACCCTCACAGCCTCAGCAGAAGCAGTGACCCATGTCCTCATGAAGAAGGCCCTGGTCAGCACTGGGCATTCTTTGAGGTGTTATGGAGAGCAGATAACTTACAGATGTGAGATGTCCCCTTTTCTTTTTAAACTTTGTACATCATTTGCTTTGTCAAGTGCCACGTCTCACCATTACTCTTTACAGATCTGTCCAAAAGCATCAACCTTTATTTTTCCACTTTTTGCAGCAAATATACTTTCCTGGACAAAAAGCAATGGAAATCTTGATAAAAGATGCAAAACAGAGATGACAATTGTCTTCCTCTTAAAAAAAGAGTTGAAGAGGCAGCTGAGGGCTCTGCATGGTTCCAGCATAGTGGAAACTCCCTTTCTTTCTGCTGATCCAGAGATCACTAGCCAAAGGAGGCTGACTGCATAAATTTTCTCTCTCACGGGGTCGTTGCTCAGAACACAGTGCCTGCTCCAAAATCTGGTGAGATTTTGGATTTTTTCCCTTTGGCTCAGTTGGTGTTGCCAGGAAGTCTACCTCTACAGTTACACTTTGGGGTATGGAGGTGACATTGTGTTGATTCTACAAAGTTTATAGAAAATAGTGGAAGCTTTGAGTCACCCTTTGTGAATCGTTTCAGTGCAGAGCTTCAGAAAATATTTGGGGAAAATATTCAAAATCACCAACATTTATAAATCTTTTTCAGTTCACCTCCCTGCTATCTATAGCTGAGGAATCAAGAAAGTTTATTGTATCAAATCGCCTAGGTTGGACTCTTCCTGTACTCAGCATCTCAGCAAGGTTAATCAGTTCTCCAGGACGTAACCGAGGGCAGAGTTTAGGATACTTGAGGCAGAATTTAACACTGCTACACAGTCAGTGTCACAGATTTCTTTTGTTCATCCCCAAGTAAAGAACTTACTGTGACAAATCATATTCCTGTTCATTCATTTCCTGAGCGTTTGTCCTACAATATTCTTGCTCCTTGTTTACAGAGAAAGTTGGATTCCGCCATATGGGCATAAAAATATTATCTTAGTTGGTTTATTATTTTACAGCATCCTATTTCCCGCCCACAATATGAACTCTTCCTCGCACACTACCCAAACATTAGCAACAACTACTTAGCATTGACATCTGTCCATTACTGCTGTTCTCTGTTCCCTAAGGAAACAAGGCTATGTAGTTGCACTGTCTATCCATCCATCTGCCTGTCTGACAGTTTCCCCACCCCCACCCCCCAAAAAAATTCTTGCCAGTTGCAATGACTTTTGACAGAAACATTTAAAACTGAAAAGTAACAAGCTTAATGAAAATGGAAGTCAGGCAAAGGAGACAGACCCAAATTACTGTCACCACTGTGGGAAAGGCAGACAGAGCTGAGTTGTCCTCCACCTGGCAGCAGCTCCATGGCAGGGAAGAGAGGTTATAATCACAAGAAAAAGGACTTAAGGACACAAACAAACAAGAAACTTTGCTACTGGAGCTAGAGGTTTGATCAGTTCTGCAGCTCAGGGGAACCTCTCTCCTATTTATGTGGCAGCTGTGCCTAAAAGCCCCTTTTCTGGATCAGACCCCAATTTTCTCAGCACTGTACAAATAAAGGATACGAAGACAGTCTCTCCTTCTTCCTGCCAAAGCTTTAGTCATTCTTATGGTGATTTCTCTCTCCTGATTGTGTGTCAAAAAAAACCCAATGAAGACAACAAATTGTGGAACAAAGATAATATAGAGTGACAGGGGAAATGCATGTAAAAAATATGTAACAAAGCCAAACCGTTGCTAGTATAAAGTCTCAAGTACTATTAGTAACTTTGGGTATGCCACTAGATGTATTTTGTATCCTCACTGGGTATGTCACAGACGATACCTTCAGAGGGCCTGATATCTCAGGCGTAGTTGCTCAGTGCTGCGAAATGAAGTGAAATCTGTGTACGGGGTTCATGCAGCTGCTGATCCAATGTGAGTGGCTGAAGTTATTGCTCCCTCAGCCAGAAGCCCCTTCCCTGTAGATGCAATGAGATGAGTGAACTGGCCATATGCATGCTCCAAATCTGTTATAATGTAAAATAGAATAGGTAGCTTTTATCACACTTGGTCTATTTCTGGCTCCAGTAAATGAAAATAAATCTTTCCTGTCACCTTAGCAGGCATGATTTTCCCTCGCTCTCATGGGCACTAGGAGCTTTTGACAAGAAAAGTAGATTTTATTTGAGGAAAAGGAGAAGAAGTAAAAATAATCATAATGCAGTTAACTCCAGAATTCAATCGACCATGCAATTCCAAATTAACCAGGGAGCAGCAAAGCCCTTTGCCCCTGGCCAACCCAAAATCCTCCTGACGGCCCTGTGAGACACAGGGGAACCAGAAGGGCACCCAGTTCATGAGTTAACCTCCACCCAGGTTACATCAGCCCAGCTGACCCCTCCAGGCTCGGCTGTAAAGTCAATTTTCGCCTCCCTGAATCTAACCACGTTTCTCCTGAAAGTCAGCCTAACGCTGTTTCTGATGCTGACCCTGCCCCGTCCCGAGAGGGACTCCCAGTGCCCACAAGCATCCCTTGCTGGGTTGTGCTGGGCAGGGTTCCTCCATCAAAGCACCCCGCAAAGCTCAGGGTGACCTCTGTAAGGCAGGTCCCCTCCTGTGTGATTTCCGTGCAACGGGAGCTGCACACAATAGCAAGTCAAACAGGTATTAAAATCCACACAGGCCCCCAGGAAAGTGCTGGAAACTGTGTCTGAAGAACTAGAGCAGCTTGCTGGTAACTAATGGATCACTTCAGCTATTTATCACAACAAACACAACCAATTCCAAAGCATAAAACCCCATAAAACCAAAACAAGCATTGGGTAAGGAAAGTTATGCTTTATGTAAATAAAATAAATTAAGATTGTGAAAGTTGGCTCCCCCACTTTTTTCCACATAGAAGCATAGAAAATAACCCCCAAATCCAGTGGTTACAGGGTTTTCAGTTACACAAACTGACCTTATCTTGGTCAAGAGGATGAAATTCCCCCCGAATTGTTTTGTCATGTTCTGTTTTAATTTTACTACCTCCCTTTTCTGCCCTTTGGGCAGTTCAGGAAGTCACATGGGATGCTGAGGAGGAACTTTCAGTGCTCTGTGCCACTCCATGTCAGCATAAATTTCAGAGAAAAAATGTGCAGGAACAGAAAATTCTGCTTTTTTAACCTGAGGAAGTCCCTTTCTCCTACCCACAAATCAGGAAAAATGGGAATGACTTTGAGATACCTTTGTTCTGATCCTCTCTGCTCAGGAAGAGTGTGGCCTACATCCAGTCACCCTACAGCCTCATACCACAGGACTCTCTTTTAAAGGAAAATAATTTCCATATTCCTTGTTTTATTCACGGTTTCTGTCCACACTGTTTGCAGGCTTTTTTCGTGGGTGAAGATGAAGAGCTCTTTCATTTATATGGGGTTACTTTGACTTAATTTCCTTCAATTCATTCTATCAGCTGCTGCAATTATTCCTTTTCACAGAAAACCTTCAATGTCTGTTATCAAATTCCTGACGCTGCCCAGCCAAATACCCGCAGCAATACTTCACACCAATGTCAGTGCCAGAGCCGAGCGTGTCTTTTTCTGAAGGACAGATTAGTAAATGGGCTCTGTTTACTTCTGACACTTTCCTTCCCCAGGGCAACAGCATGAGCAAATCTGACTGGAAAAGAAAGGAAACACCATTCACTCATGTATGGTTTATTTTGAAAGAAATTTTCAGGAAAAAAGCCAGCACAGAGAGAAAGAAACAGGAGTTCCCACTGCTCACTTTTGTCTGCAAAATGTGTTTTGCTGTTGCAATTACCCAGCGTGCTATTCTGTGGTATATTTTCAAATTAACGAGACAACATGTTGTAGTAAAATAAATTGAACAGCAAAGATAAGAGTCTTCCCAGCAAACATTTAGATAATGCTGGTCAGCCTGTAGTCAGCCTCGGCCATCTAGCCGGCAGTTGGTCTGACTACTGCAGGACTGGGGCACCGCTGATCTAGTCAGAAACAGAAACCCAGTCCTTCTCCATTTCACATAATTTCTGGAGCTCCCACTTTTCTGCGCATCTAAATACATGTGCTCCTTTCGGCCAGTGTTACTGCCCCATCACCTGCCGACACAGACCTTTCCTCCTCTGGCTCCATCACACCTTCACTACACATCTCACATTCATTACTTACTGTTACCCTCTTTGGGTACCCTCTGCTTCTGGCTTGAATGCGCTGCTTCTGAGGCAATATACCTGCTGAACAGGGTTTGATGGCTTTGATGCAACACCCTCTCCAGCAGCGACACCATTCTTCAACACCTGTTCTGTGCTAGCTTGGGAATCACTGCCGGCCAGTCAGCTGGCCTTGCTCACATCTCAGCTGCACCTACTGAACTTGCACATACACAAAGGGTTTGGGGGCTATAAGAAAATTATTCTATGCTACCTTCTTTAAATGAAGATGAACTGGTTTTAAGCACAAAGAAAAGTAGCAAACTCATTTTCTTAACATTTTGAGGCATTACCTTAGATTTAAAAGAGTGCAGATGTGGCACTCTTGGGTCATGGTTTAGCGGTGGACTTGGCAGCATCAGGTTTATGGTCGGACCCAATGATCTTAAAGGTCTTTTCCAACCTAAATGATTCTATGATTCTATGATTTGTACAACAAAATCAGATTACAATAGCTTTCTCTCTGCTTTCCTATCTTTTAATCTTTCTTCTTCTTTTTCTTTCTCTTATCTTGAGCCTCTCTCTCTTTTTTTAATATGTTCACCTCTTTTGTGTTCTCCCCTTGCCTTTGCGTTCCGTGGTCCTGCACATCAGCAATGCCTCCCTCCAGCCTGATGGCACTCAGAGCACGGGCTGACGAGAGCCGAGAACTGGGGCTGGAGAGCTGAGTGCAGGGCAAGGCTGGTGTGGACAGGCTGTGCCCTGCATTGCTTAGCGTGTGAATGCAACTTTGTCTTCTTGGACACAAATGCAGAAGCCTGATGGTTCTTCCTAAACATAAAGCTCCTGGTTCAGTCTGGGGACTGCTGTCTGAAAGGCTACAGCCCAGCGCTGAAGGGGTACAACCAGGGTTTGTTTGTTGATGCAGATAGAAGTAGCTTGCACAGAGAGACAAAAAGTTTGGCTAGCTTTAGCATAAGCAGGTTTCATGTCCTGACCCCACAGGAATCCTCTGCATTGCAAACATTGTGCTTCTCAGATGAATTTTGCAGGCTATTCACCACCAAAACCCTTCACTATTCTCTGCTCCAGCTCCTTGATTTCCTCCCAGGGATGAGCAGAAAGGTGGCCTGCAGCAGCTGTGACAGAGCAGGGCTGGTGTTCTTACAGAGTCATAGAATCGCTTAGGTTGGAAAAGACCTGCAAGAACACCAAGTCTAACCATTAACCTGGCACTGCTGAGTTCACAACTAAACTATGTCCCTAAGCACCACATCTACATGTCTTTCAAATACTTCCAGGGATGGTGACTCAACCACTGTTCCAGTGTTTGACAACCCTTTCGGTGAAGCAATTTTTCCTAAAATCCAATCTAAACCTCCCCTGGCACAACTTGAGGCCATTTCCTCTTGCCCTATCCCTTGGTACTTGGGAGAAGAGACCAACACCCACCTCACCATAACCTCCTCTCAGGTAGTTGTAGAGAGCGATAAGGTCTCCCCGAGCATCCTCCTCTCCAGGCTGAACACCCCCAGCTCCCTCAGCCGCTCCTCATAAGCCTTGTGCTCCAGACCCTTCGCCAGCTGCGTTGCCCTTCTCTGGACACGCTCCAGCCCCTCAGTGTCTTTCCTGCAGTGAGGGGCCCAACCCTGCACACGGCATTCCAGCTGCGGCCTCACTGGTGCCGAGTGCAGGGGGATGGCCACTGCCCTCGTCCTGCTGGCCACGCTGTGTGGGTACAAGCCAGGATGCTGCTGGCCTTCTGGGCCACCGGGGCACACTGCTGGCTCATGTCCAGCTGGCTGTGGACCAGCACCCCCAGGGCCTTTTCTGCCAGGCAGCTTCCCAGCCACTCTGTAGCGCCGTGTGCGGGTTTTGTGACCCAAGTGCAGGACCCGGCACTTCTCCTTGTTGAACCTTGTACAATTGGCCTCAGCCCATCGATCCAGCCTGTCCAGACCCCTCTGCAGAGCCTTCCTACCCTCAAGCAGATCAACACTCCTGCCCAGCTTGGTGTCGCCTGCAAAGTTACTGAGGGTGCACTTGATCCCCTCATCCAGATCATTGATAAAGATATTAAACAGGACTGGCCCCAGTACTGAGCCCAGGGAAACACCACTTGTGTCTGGCCTCCAGCTGGATGTAACTTCATTCACCTCCACTCTTTGGGCTTGACCATCCAGCCAGCTTTTTCCCCAGCACAGAGTGCACCCATCCAAGCCATGAGCAGCCAGTTTCTCCAGCAGAATGCTGGGGGAGGTGGTGTCAAAGGCTTTACTGAAGTCTAGGTAGGCAGCACCACCTTTCCCTCCCTGTTGGCCCAGGCTGAGTGCTTTCCCTACTCACAAATCCTGACGGAGGCAGGTCTGTCAGGTTTCTGGGAAGAGGGCTTTCACCTTTGCAAGCAGGGGTCTGTGGGAGCATATGGTCTGTATCAGTAGCACCTTGCTCATCACAAAAAGGCACAGGAACTGTAAAACTTAATGTATTCTTTGCATACTCCTTATAAGCACTAATGCCTCTGGGCTATAGACTCTTTGTTTTCATTTATGTTCTCTTTTACACTAGTGGCATTTTATCAGGTTGATAATTCAGCTATATAAGAATCCCCTGATATCAGCATTAGTTTTTGTCAAATCCCTTATCCACTGCGTGAAAACAGACAGGCATTTTGTTGAAACAATAAATCCATTATGTCAACACAATTAGTCTGTTCACTGACTAAAACATGCTGTCGAGGAATAAAAGGCATTAACTTAATATCTTTATCTAGTTGACAAAAAACAAATTAGTTCAGAGTCTTTGATGTCATTGTGGTTTATGCCAAGGAAAATTCTTCTTGTTGACATACCATTTTAACATCATTTTGAGGGGAGTCAGGATGCACGGGCTTTACCAGGGCTCTGCCGAGTGACACAGGGAAAGTTATTGTATCTGCTTGTGCCTGTACTTCCCTGTCTGTCTGGACCAGGACTTCTGCAGAGTACTGTTTCTAATTATGTGCTTGTACCGTGATGGTCTGTTCCCTAGGTCAGGGACCATCATTTCTCTATGTGTTTATTTTTGCAACACAAGAGGAAAGTAATGGATTCCCTCTCTGCTCTTGCAGCATCAACAATAAGTGCTTGATTTCTCTTGGCATTTCTTAATGCCATTATGGACCAAATCACTTTCAAAGTCATTGGTGAACACGAGGGGTTTTGGGGCTCCAAGTTCCTAAATTAGAACAGTTGTCCATGCATGTCTTCATATGCCTTAAGGAAAGTTCCTTCCTTCTCACATATATATTTTTTCCAACAGCCATTGAAAATTAGAGGTTCAAATCTCACATTATTTCTTCAGGGAATTATTTCATTACAAAGAGACCTCAGGTTTCACTGAAGCCCTTAACAGTGGGCTGCATATGCACAGAGAAAGGAAGCTGTGCACTGCAGTAATGTTCTTTTTTCCTCCTTTCTCCTCAGAAGAGATTAATTATGTTATGAGATGAGTTTTTAAATCAGTGAAGTAGTCAGTCCTGCTTCCCTGGAATCTAAGGTACAGTGGCAGTTTCCCTCAGCTCTTCCTGGCACTGTGATGGCTCCTCTGCAGTGGGCCTGGGACTGAAAAGTATGAGAGAAGATGATGCAGACAAACCCAGCCTGCTGCAGAGAACAGCCTCCGCAAGCTCAGATGGGGCTGGGATGCAGATACACAGCATGACCACCACTGACGCCACTGCGGCAATTCCTTTACCACCCATGGATGTGTGTATCAGGACAGTAGCCCTTCTGGCCATGGGAGCAGCCCACATGCAGTAGTTCAGATTTGTTTTCCCATGGGCACAGGGCTTGTGCAGCACCTCCAGCACCTCATTTGGCCAGGCCGCACAAAGTGAGGGGCTCCTCTGTTCATCCTCTAAGGAAGGTCCTCTTTTAAAGATGCCTATTTTCTTTTACTGTGTGCAGTAATCTGAGTTAGAACTAAGCACAAATATAGTTCTAGAGGATGGACATTTCACAGTGGTCACTTGACCATCCACTCCAGCTTCCTCATGTACCCTGAAAGTAGCAGGACACCATCAACCTTTGAAGTACTGTAGGTCCCACACACAAGACTTCAAACACAGGTCAGGGCATGGGGCTGTGTGAGATGCATCCCAGCTACTTCCTTACTAGGAAGCTGTATTTGCCTCATCTTTGGGACTAACATTTGATAGCAGATTTAAAAGGTTCATTTTAAAAGGAAAAAAATAGAAAGAATTAAAAAGTTGCTTACAATAAACATTCAAGGAAAATCCTAAAATTATACTTCATCATATCTAAACCTCCTTCAGACTGCATGCCTACATTTCTATTTCAAACTCCCAGCAGCTAGGTTTTTCTCTTTACAGTCTAAAAGGCAACAGCATAGCTCCACACAATGCAGATAGAATGATTGTGAATTGTGTGGTTATCAATAGATTCCTGATTAGCAATTTTCCTTCCATTTATGCCTACAGTGATTAAGAAATATCCAGCTCCTTCTTTCATTTTTTAAGAAACTTTTTTTTTTCCTATTCTCTTGGAAAATCATCTGTCTCGGTTGATTTGTGATTTGGCCCTCTGCTGTGGTCATGCATTGTTTTAGAGTTGCTTGTGAATCACAGTTGTGAGCTGAATTTCTAATGTACTTATGCATACGCTTACCCTTAAGCTAGCAAGTGATCCTTGCGAGATCAGTAACACTGTGTTTAGGTACATGTTTAGGGGCACTACTGGACTTAGACCAAAGTGTTCAAGATCTACAAAGCTGCGTTTCTTGTGGATAAGTTCTGTAATCTTTAGATTTGTTATAGTTTGAATTTAACTGCTAAGGTTTTCTCATTTATTAGGTGGCTGCTATCCCCTAAATATATTGGCTATGAAAATTTTTTGGAGCCATCATCTCAACATTCCCACAGACCTCACTTTTTGTAACAGCTAAGGTAGTCTGCTGTCTGAACTTCAGAGGTAGTACAGAAGTTATCAGCAGGATCAAATTATGTGATAGCTATTTTGCTAATTTGGTTAATGAGATGCTTTTCCAGTGTGAGACAGATGCTGCCTATACACACAGGCACAGAGAGAAACCTACATCTCTGGAAACAGAATTACTGCTTTCAGGAAATGTTCTGCTCAACGTACTTGCAAATGCTCGTGGGAAGCCATCCTGTTTTACCTAGCTGAACTGAGATAATTGGCTAGGGGTTTTCCATCTCCAGTTTTAAACTTTTCTGATGTTATCTGGAATGCTTCAGTACTTGGTCTCTGAGGTTTTGCTGTGTTTCCTAAACTATGTTCACTGAAATCAGCTGCAAAATCTTATTAAAACATTGCTTGAAATAATTTCATGGTCAAAGCCAATCTGTCTAAAACACTGTCATAATATTTTAGCATCTGTACAGAGGCTCCCTTAAAAGGAAATAGTCTTAATTGTGTATTGTTCCTCTGTTATGTTTTCTCACTTGTTTACCCAGTGTATTAAATCTGTTCAACACAAACTATTCATTCTTTCTAAACAGAAACATTAAGTTAAACTTTTAACACAAACCATTTCCCTTCCAGGCACAGAAACACCTCTTGCTTTGTAGCACATGAAATGCTAGAACATAACGCAAAAGTTTGCAAATGCTTATGGTTTGGTAGGACAGAACCAAAAGCTGGCAACACCTTGTTCAGCTGCTATTAATATGTGGTACTGGGAGAAGAAACACAAAATCACTGAATCACAGGAGAATTGCTGAGGTTGGAAGGGACCCCAGGAGACTGCCCAGTCCACGCCCCTGTTCAGAGCAGGGTCACACACAGCAGGTTGCCCAGGGCTGTGTCCAGCTGGGTTTTGCATATCTCCAAGGATGGAGACTCCACAACATCTCTGGGCAACCAGATCCAGTGTTCAATCAACCTTAAATTAAAAAAAATAAGTTTTTCCTATTTTCTAAACAGAATGCTGTATATTGGAAAAATATCCACCTGCAGTCTTTCACAGAGGGCAGAACTTCCCTCAGGCCACCATGAAGTCAGCAAAATGGTGGCAGTCCCACCTGTAGTGCCACAAAAGGGCACAGGAGTGAAAGACACCCAAAATGGTAGTGAAGTAAGATGGTGTCGATGGTCTTTCTGAAAGAGATTAGCACAATCACAGAAGCAAGCTATTGCCACAGTATTACTCCTTGGCCCTGCCTCAGGTTTCCCCAGGCTTTGGCAGAAACGTTCTGGAAAATCTCCTGTCAGTACCTTAAGGTGCTCCCACACCAGCCGTCCCTGGAGCTGTCCCTGGAGCAGATGGCTGTGAAGGCTGTCCTGCCACCACAGGCTCAGGAAACCTTCTTGTTTCTGTAGCTTACACTAAGATGGGTGGATGAAGGGGCTGCGGACGAATATTCCTGGCTGCTGACACTGTGGTGGCAAATGCAACCGACCACGGGCAGGCAGACCAAAGGGGTGACAGACAGTTATATTTTAAAGCCATTTAGCAAATATGACCAGGGCTTGCCTGTCAACACACATATTTAAAAGGGCAGATGAAAGACTACCTAGTGCAGTGTCTGTAGGCCACATGTAGACAGGGAAGGGCAGAGCACTTGTGGAAGGACACAGTGAAGTAAAAGTTTGGGGCTGACAAGAGGTGCCCAGTTGCTCAATATAAACGCACGGTGCCAGGGTGAGGGGAGAGGGAAGGTGCTGAGTGAGGCGTGGTGCTGCAGTGCACCCTGAACCCCCTTGCGACTCCAGTTTTGGTCATCAGCCCATCAGCCCCATGCATGTCTCCTTGGGGTCCATGGCAGGCTTAGCCACGTGGCTGGGGCAGACGTATCAGGGCAGCCCATCAGATATCCCATCACTGGCCCTCATGGGTGTTTTGGTGGCTGAGGAAGAAGGTAGAGCAATGACTTTCTCTGGGTCCTTGCACTGCCCCTGGTCAGCCAGAGGTTCTAGGCACAGAAAGGTGTTTGGACCCCATTGTCCTTGGGACATGGATGGTGACATGTCAAGTGTGGAGGAGCACAACGAAGGCACAAGATGTTGCTGCGACTTTGCCATTGCTAGGTGGCATTTTGGGAGCCGTACTTGCATTCAGGAAGAATTTTTGCCTCTGAAGACTCATGACATCCCTACATCCACCAGTCAGTGGCTATTTTGGGATGGCACATCCACCATGTGCCTGACAAAGGTCTCCACAACCTTCCTCCAAACTTTTGAACTTTGGACTAGGTGCCTAGAAGGTGCCAACAAAATTGCCAGAACCTCCACTTTCCAAGGGTTCCCAAACCCAAGTTAGCTGTGATTGCACAGGCCACGTAGCACTTGTCCCACCAGCCCTCCAGCAGGTGTCAGGTGGAGCACGCCTCCAGCCCTCTTACTGAGGACACAGGGTGAAGGGCTGGAGGCAGCACTGTGAACACTGCATCGTGCAGCCCCTGTGAGCCTTTCCATCATGACCAGAGCAGCAAGGACCAGGTTTTTTGGCAGCCGTATGCCGTGCCCTCCATGCTCACAGCACACAGGCAAGCCACCCACACGCTGGCTGCCACCAGAGGGGAAGCGCAGCTGTGCTGGGCACGCAGGGAACGGTCAGGCCTCGGAGGACACAGATTCATCTGCAGGGTGGCAAATGTCAGAAGATGACTGAAAAGCACCAGTTAGCTTGTCAGGTTTATCTCTTCACCCTCTTCTCTTGCTCTCCAGCAGCACTTGGCCATGGTATCTTGTGGGCAAGCACAATTCCTTTGCTTACAAGTCCCCGGGCCCCCTCTGCCCTGCCACCCCCAACACTGCGGTATGTCCATGGACATGGCCTCCAGCACCTCCGGGAAACATCAAAGGGCTTGGAGGGGCAGCGGGGGGAAATCATGCACAAGGGACGGTGGGAGAGGCTTCAGCAGGTTGCTTTCTCCCCCATTTGCCAGGGAGAAGGCAGAGGGTTTGGGCGCTGTGGGTGAGGGAGGATGGATGAGCAGCAGCTCAGGGGGAGTGAGAGAGCCACAGCTACAGAGGAGCAAACGTGTTCGAAGCATGACAAAACCATACTCACCAGAAGGGCCAGTGTGGCCCCTAAGCATTAGAGGGAGGAGTAGGGCTGCTGAGGAGGCTCAAGACCCTTTAGGGCAGGGCAAGATGGTCTGGAAAGCAGGCAGGGGTGGGAGAGGGCAAACCAGGACCAGCATCGCTCACTGGATCGGCACATCCCAGTGGGGACTAGCAGTAATAAACCGCGGCCACATCACCTAACTGAAGCAGCAGGCATGCTGCCCCATCGTCGAAAAGAGGCTCCAGCCATTCCCTTGTGAGCAGACCCTGGAGGCGATGTGGGCATTTAGTGTCCATCACTGAGGCCCAGGGACAGAGCAGGGTCAGGAAAGGGGATGGTCTAACCCTCAGGGGCAGGGCACCCTTGCAGTCCCTCTGCCTCCATAACGCAGGAGGCTTACAGCAAACGTGAAGGTCTATTTGGCCTTTCTATTGCCCAAAAAGCACTTCAGAGCACTGCGTGACTTCTTGGTGTTTCCTGAGCCTCTGTTAGTGCATGCATCCACAGCAAGTCCTGGAGGTCTCAACAGCTGCGTGGCCAAATCAAGGTTGAGACCTTCATGTCCCCGTTCAAGGCCAGAGTGCATGAAGTGTGCTCCTGGAGCAGATCCTCCAGTTTTGCTTAATCCAAAAGGGCTCCAGGTCACTGGCACCAGACTCTCCCTGTGCTGTGAACCAAGGCAGGGTCAGTGGGGGTGACTGGGGTGTTGGCTTGGAAAGCCTGCCCCAGGGGCAGCTAAAACTAATGCAAACGTGCACTGAGGGTTCTGCTCTGCAGCAGTTTCTGACTGATCTGGTATACCTGCTTTAAAGTGAAACAGGACTTTTATACGGACTAAAAGCACTGACTAACCAGTCCTCAAAACAGATTGTGTTGTGGAGTCCATTAGGGCGGTGTAGGGTCTTTTCTTACATGTTTTGAAACTCAGAGCTGAATGAAAGTCCAGAAGAAAACTGGAAGAGGGAGGAAAGAAAGATAAAGGGGGTTTTTACAACTTGCCCATGTTTATCGCTTGAAGGCAAGCTCTTTTCAGAGACTAACAACTGACATTTTGACTATGAAATCTATTGTCGTACACCACAGCCAGCAGTCACCAATCGTTCTCTTGAAACTTTCATAAATGAAAACTCCAAGACTCATCATCCTAGCACAATACACAGTGCAATGCCACAGCACAGCAAAAATAGCTAGATGAAAATGCTAAACCCCACTAACGTAACACAATGAGCCACATGGAAGTGTGATGTGATGTGCCATAAGCCGCAGGGCTTTGTGCTCAGCACTCAATAGTTCGTGCATTGGCACCGTGGTGATAACAAGACTTTTTCTCCTTTGTTCTTGTTGCATTACCAACCCAGAGAGCTGTGGTGCTGCCAGGAGAACTGATGTGGAGCCACCTCCATTAGCAGGAGAGAGAGATTTTCAAAGGGCACGGAGCTTACTATAAGTAGGTACATCCATGCCTCTTTAATAAGCAATTACAGGAAAAAAATACAATTCAGGTCCCTTTTTTTTTTTTTTTTTTTTTCTCTGAAGGTATAACAAGGCTTCCTCAGAACTTCAGAGCATAATTGAGTTACCGTGGACTGAGATGCATTCATTCAACATCACAACTGGGCTGTAGCTAGTTCCTATGTGTCCACTGATGTTTCTCTGCAAGAAGGGAAAGTTAAACCCAGGATCAGGAACAACAAATCTGTATGATGAGAAATTAGTAATTTCCATAAGTACCAACCCAGACAAAAGACTGGAATCCCCTACCACACTCAAGAAAAGGCATATTTGTTTGAAATACAGTCTCATGCAATCTGTAATGCATCTCTTCTTGTGTTTTGTCTTTAAAGGAGAAAAGTCAGCCTGTTTTCTCTCTGTATTGAAGAGATATGCCCATCCCAGCCTCCAAAACAGCCCCCTGCAAGTGAACGCCCTCTCATTTGTACAGGCTAAATTTCTTTATGCTCTCTGTAAAGAAGTTACAGTGGGAAGAACTTTCCCCTACCACAAGGAGGCCTGAGCAAATTGAGCTACCAGTGCCACTTGATTTTGATTTACTTCTTTTTAAATTGAGGCTGTCAGGAATATACTGCACCTGTGGACTTTTCGCGGTGTTTTCCAGCTCCTGCTACAATGGCGTGACAGCAGTTTTCACAGTGCAGTAGGCTAGAGCATCCTCATCAATGTGGTCACTGTTGCACCAGGTGGGAATAGCAGCAACTGAAAGTGCCAGAGCACCAACGAGAGCAGCCTGAACTTAGCTTCAGGAGACCCAGCTGAAGGCAACTAATTCTAAATGTCCTCATTGCCTTAAACCCCACTGCTGCTCATTCTGCTGTCACTGAAATAACAGACAGCTGCCAGCAAAAAGGGTTGTAATGGGTGTTTACCCACTCCAATAGGTGTTCACATGTGCTTGAGATTGTTTTGTCAGCATTTCTGTCTTGCACTTACACTGTGATGTATTAACAGTCCTTTCAGGATCAAATTCAGTTGAATTTAATCATATTAGCAAAGCGGCATCATCCTTTCACATGAATAAGACTGGTAGTTTTCAGAAACATACTGCATACAACGTCTCAAGGATGTTCAATTAATAGCCTGCAAATGAAGCTGGCTCTAGTTGCTAGGACAGTGATGGAGGAGCTATAGGAAGAAAACACCCCATCAAAACCAGACATCACAGGTTAACTGATCATGTTTGTGAAACTGTTGTTAACTGCAAACAATTCCACTTCTTTACGAAACTGGAGAAGAGCCTATTCCCAGCTGTAAAAGCAACATAGTTAAATTTTGGGAGGATCCTTCCTCATTTCTTCCTAATTTCATTGCTTTCAGGACCAGAGAGCAAGAATCCAAAAGAAAGCTTTATCTATATACTATGTTTCCCATTAACGGATCTGTTTTGCCACTCCAGATGTAACTTCAGTTAATGGTAACAGGGAGAATGCTTGGCAGGTGGTAGGACCAGCCAGAGATCAATATTGCATACTGATGCTGCAGGTTTTCAGACACAGCTGTGAGGATTACTTGACTATGTCATGGTATTAGTGTAAACTTCTGCATATTTGGGGTCTAAGTTTTATTATCTTGCAAGTTTCTTCCTCATTCCCCAATATCAGTCTTTCCAGGGATGGGACATCTTTGCGGACTGATGAAGTACTCAGGATAATAGTTTTGCAAAGCGTTAATTCCTTTGATTCATGCTAAGCACACTCTTTGCCTACTGCTGCTGTATATTTTATACTTATTTATTAGTGTAGAACCATAAGGCAGCATGTTAAAGTGTGCATAGTTTTGGGAAGCAGGCATAGGTGTAGAGGAAGGGAACTGTTATCCAGCTGGTACTGCAATATGTTATTTGTTTAGAGCCCTGTCATAAAACCAACCAGGTGAAAGCAGAAGTGTCCCTGCAGATTTCCAACATCAGAATAAGCAGAGACCTCACCCTGTGCTGCAAACCTCAGCCTAATGCAGGGTTAAAACTTGTGGCTGTGAGAACTTGGCATAGCAAGCAGAAAAATGGAAAGCCCCTCTGGAGTAGGTGAGACCCCTCCCCAGCACAGACCAGCTCTGTATGGGGGGTCCGTGCAGACCAGCTCTGTATGGGGGGTCCGTGCTGCCATGCCCCACAGCCCTCACTGAGGATACAGGCAGCACTCTGCAGGTTCAAGCTATTCAGCTGAAATATCCTACAGAAAAAAGTCATCCCTGTACTAACTATCCCACAACTGAGTAAGATTGCACTACATTGTTTCCTTTTTCCCGAAATGGTCTCATTTCTCTCTTCAGTTCCCAATGACATTGTCGCGCTGCCCCTCCACCCTGATCTTAAGTCTCCACGCTGATGTTTATGACCTTCCAACCCCTGCTCTGGCCCCAACGTACCGAAACATCTTCTTGGGCCATCTACAGAAGTCACATCAATCGCAGCTCACTGCTAGGGGCCTTTCCCTGCATCTGCTTGAAATCCACTGTTGCAGCTCCCTGGGGAAATGCAGACAGCCGAGCCCCACAGCTCCAGCTTCTCCGTACCACGCTGGGGTGAATCTTCCCAGGCTCACCTACTGGTTTCATAAAGCATTTGCTGTGCAAATGTGCAATTCTTATCCCAGCACTCTCAGTTTTATTTTTCTTTTAAGAGCAGCTCTTTTGTTACTTTTTAAACAGGAGGCAGAGAGAGAAAGGTCGTTTTAAAATAATTTTATTACCTGTCACTCATATTCTCATGCTTCGTGAGGTTTTGAGGGGGCAGGGGATTGGATTTTCTTATCCTTTTAAGTTATGGGCTTTTTTGCTGTCTTTGTCTCCTTTTCCTGGAGTATTCCAGTGTATAATTCAACTCACAGCCTGCTGTTGCAGTGACCTCGAGGAAAGCTGATACTCTTCCTCTGATTGAGTGTTTCAGTTCCTCACTGGAGATCTAAAGGGCCTTTTTTAGCACTGTATTAAGAACTTGCGGGTGAGGATGGAGATTTTTCTGGACCACATTTCTACCAAAGCTTGCTTCCACATTCCTCTGCCTTCTCCAACAGTAGGGTGGTTTTTCCCCCAAAACTCTCACTCGTCATTTTTAAGCACCGCGCTGCACTTCTCAGAGCAAACTCCAGCGGTGCCAGGCTCTGGCCCGACCTGCCCGGGCACAGACCTGTACTGGGTCTTGGCAAGTGGCTGCTGGCGCCCACGCCGCCCTGCAGACCCTGCAGAAGCAGCGGGAGGGTGAGACGTGTGTGTCACATGCACGATGTGCAGGTACAAAATCTCTTCCCTCTTTTCCACGGTATTTGCCTATTGCCCAAAGCCCTGACCCAGGCCTCGTGACGGTGCTGAGCCGCTGGCCGTCTCTGACACTTTTGCCTGTTAGGAGGTGTTATCCCTGTCCCATCCCTCCTTTACACATCCTTGATGGGATCCTTCGGTCCCTCTGAGACCTGATGCAAAATGGTGAGGACCGAGGGATGCCATCCCCCCGGCGCGGGGGCACGCAGGCACCCGCTGACGGGCAGCAGCAGCCCCAGCGTCCCCCGTGCTTCAACAACCGCACGGACACCGAACCCTCTAATTCCTCTCGGGGAGTTAATTAAAGGGGCTTAATCTCCGCTGAGCGCAGTGAATCTGAACCTGCCCCTGCAAATTACTTGCCCTTGACGGAATGACGCAAGCCCAACCCGCGCCCTGCGCCAGGCCGGTGCCGCGTGTAAGGCCAGCCGGGGGGACGGCGCCCTGCCCCGAGCCTGCTGCGTGTCCCCCTGTCCGAGCCTGCTGCGTGTCCCCCCTGTCCGAGCCTGCTGCGTGTCCCCCTGTCCCTGTGCCCGTGCGTCCCCGTCCACCCCCCGCCTCCCTAGGGCGCGCGGGGAAGTGCGCGCCGCGGCATTTGCAGGAGAAGAGCGACCCCTGCTGGCCGCGCGCGGTAAAGGCGGCCCCGGCCCCGCCCCCGCGTGTGCAGCGCCCCGCGCCCAGCGCCGGTGACCCCGCTGCCCGCCGCCCCCCGCTGCCCCACGGGGAAGCCGCCGGGCCCGGTGCCGGTTTGTGCCTCTGCGCGGCCGCCGCCCCGTCCCCAGGGCAGCCCGGCGGGTTGGCAGCGGAGCGCAGCCTTGCCCCGGGGCAGCGCCGGGCGGGCTGGTGCCGCGGCCGCCTGCAGGGGCAGCCCCGCCGCAGCGAGGCAGCGCCGCCCGGAGCGCAGGGCGCGGGGCTGGGCTGGGGCTCCGGCCCCACGCCGGTGGTGGCGCTGGGTGCCAGCCTGACGGCCAGCCCTGACCCCCGGCGACCCGCAAGGCTGGCAGCGCGGTCGCCAGGCCCAACGGGCACCGAGCCGCCCGGGTAAGCGGGCCCCTGCCCAGCCACGGCCTGCCAGCGCGGCCGCTCGCAAGCTGGTACCCACCGTGGTCGTGGCGGGGGATGCGCTGGGCCGCCACGGGGGGAGCTGAGCTGGGCCACCACGGCGGGGGATGCGCTGGGCCACCATGGGGGGGGGCTGAGCTGGTCCACCACGGCGGGGGAGGGGCTGCGCAAGGCCACCGTGTTGGGGGGGGGGCTGCCATGGGGGGGAGGGGGGGGCTGAGCTGGGCCACCGCGCTGGCGGAGCAGGCCGGGTGCTCCGTGGCCTGTGGCCTCGGCTGAGCAGGACGAAGCCCTCAGCGTGGCTGGCCCGTGCAGCAGCCGGAGAGCCCCGAGGCTCCCTGAGTTTCCCTGGAGAAAATCCCGAGGAGCAACGAGTGGTGCCGGACCGACCCAACGCCCCTACAAAGCGGCGGGTGTTTTCTGCAGGGATTGGAAGGAAAGCTGCTGGACCTAGGGGTGTGCTGTGAGATTTAAAATGTAGCACCAGAGCGGCTCTCTGGCGCTGGCGAGGGCTGATCCAGAACAGCCTGCGCTGTGCTGTGGAGCTGCCTTAGTCCCCCCACTGCCACGGGCAAAATGTTCCCCTCGTCGTGTGCTGCCCTGTGAATTAACCTGGGGCAGCCCAGAGGCAGGCAAGCATCCGGCGGGAGACGGCACCGAGAGCAATTCTTGCAGGTACAGCGAGTGCAAAGGCTTGTCCAGCACTTTTTAAAAAAACACAGAGCTGCGTGTTGGCCCTTGGGCATGGAGAAGTGCTTGACTTTTTCCTTGCCACACTCCAAGCACCTCCAGTGTTGATTCGGAGCCTGCTCTCCTTTCATAGACAGTGTAGCACACACTTGATATTCTATCCACACTCCTCTGCAGCTTTATGAATCTCAGTTTCTGGCTTTGATCCGATTCCTGCAACATTAATTAATTTCAGGCCCTCTTGCTCCCTCTTTTTTCCAATATGCTATTTCTAATTATTTCTTATTTCCTCAGGTTACTTATTTCATTTCAAACAATTTTTCCCCAAGAGCAGATTTCTTGGCTGTTGTAACAATGTGTCATTGCATACAGGTCATCAGCTAATCGCATAGATGTGACATAGGGATCTGGCACTCCTTTCTAGCACACAAGCTACTGGAGCCTGTCCTAGCACTCAAAAATGGCAACGGTGTTCACTGCTCCAAACTGTGCACGGAATTGCAGGAGGAAGTTTCCCTCCATCTTCCTCCATTTCACACAGAGAATGTTGGCTCGTGGTAGCACAGGGTTGTTAAGCCAAAGCAGCGGGAAGGATTTCAGAGCTGGTGCAGCAAGCTGACATAAGGCACTTGTCACCACTTGTGTGCACACACTTCTAGTTGTGTGCTGCTTTCTGCTTGATGCTCTAACTCTCTTTCTTCATTTCACTACTTCAGTGGCTTCCTGAAGGTTTTGGATTAGCCTGGTAGTATGACAAGCTGAAAATGATCCTACTTTTAGTAGCAAACATCAACTTGCTGCAAGAGATGCCACTGCTGCAGGAACTGCTGCATATACCATACACCCTTTTCCTGCTGTTTCCTTTCTGTGCCTTTTATTGTCATCCCCTAGAGAGACACGGGGCTCTGCAAAATTTAACAGCTTTAGCAATCCCTGTGAAGCTTGTTGGCAACATATTCAATATGTGTAATTTCTACTTTCTTTCACTGTCATACCTTCATACTTTTTATTATCTCTTGAGGATGGAAAAAAAGTTTGTGGCATCAATGAGCTGGATTAATGTCTCTTTGAGTAGATGAAAGGGCTCAGTCTGGAAGAAAAGCTGGCTATGAGGAATATGATAGAGGTTTCTAAAGTCATGGGTGAAGTGCAGAAAGGAAGTAGAGATTGACTTTTCACAGTTCCTCCAATGTAAAAAAATCACCAGGTGTCAAATGCAACTAGTAGGATCAAAGTTCAGAATGAGTAGAAGAAGGTGGTACAACCCTGTCTGGGTACCAGACCTCTGAGATTTCTTGCCAAAGCATGTCTAGGTGCAAAAAGCTTACCTGGATTCAAGGGCACACCGGACAGCTGTAGTGGGTTTGCATGGCAAGGTTTTGGTAGTGGTGGGGCTACAGAGCTGGCTTCAGTGAGAAGATGCCAGAAGCTTCCCCCATGTCCAATGGAGCCAATGCCAGCCGGCTCCAAGACGTACCTGCCGCTGGCCAAGGTTGAGCCTGTCAGCAACAGTTGTAGTGCCTGTGGGATAGTGTATTAAGAAGGTGGGGGGGGGATCTGCACCAGCGACAGAGACGAGACCTTGTGAGAGCAACAGCCCTGCAGCCCCCCAGGTCAGTGAAAGAGGAGGGGCAGGAGGGGCTCCAGGCACCAGAGCAGATTCCCCCCCAGCCCACGGTGAAGCACACGGTGAGGCAGGCTGTGCCCCTGCAGCCCACAGAGGTCCACAATGGAGCAGATACCCACCTGCAGCCCATGGAGGACCCCGTGCCAGAGCAGGTGGATGCCCAAAGGAGGCTGTGACCTGAAGGAAGCCCATGCTGAAGCAGGTTTGCTGGCAGGACTTGTGACCCCGTGGAGGACCCAGGCTGGAGCAGTGTGTGAAGGACTGCAGCCTGTGGGTAGGACTCACATTGGAGAAGGTCATGGACAACTCCCCTGTGCAAGGGACCCCAGGCCGGAGCAGGGGAAGAGCATGAGGAGGAAGGAGTGGCAGAGACAACCTGTGATGAACTGGTTGAAACCCCCATTCCCCAGCCCCCTGCACCGCCTGGGGGGAGGAGGTAGAGAAATCGGGAATCAAGTTAAACCTGGGAAGAAGGGGGGGGGGGGGGCAGAAGGTGTTTTTGTAATTTGAATGCTAGTAAATTAAACTAATTTTCCCCAAGTTGAGTGTGTTTTGCCTGTGACAGTAATTGCTGGGTGATCTCCCTGTCCCTATCTTGACCCATGGGCCTTTCATTGTATTTTCTCTCTCCTGTCTGGTTGAGGAGGTGAGTGACAGAGTGGCTTTGGTGGGCACCTGGCATTCAGCCAGGGTCAACCCACCACAACAGCCTCCTGAAGCCAAAGTCACTGGAGAGCTACTAAACCACAATATGTAATTCAGTTGCCTTTACTGGCATCTAAGCTGCCCCAGGATTACCCACCATATACACCAGCTGCTCTTCCATAACAGCATAGCTCACCTGGAGCACCTGTGTCCTCCTGCACCCCCACCAGATGGATGTCTGGGACCCCCTTAGGCATCTGAAGGAAACGTTACTGCTGACCATGTGAGGGCAGCTGAATTCACCTTGGGATCTTCTGAATGAAGTGCCTTAAGATCCTACACCACGAAACCGTGACATGTGCCTGTGTTTAGGAGCTGGAAGCGTAGAGGTCAAAGGATCACAAATGTTTGCTCTGTTCTTCTTCCCTAGACCTGTGTCTGTGGGTGCTGTTTGAGGCAGGGCACCGGGTGTGCCTGCATGGGAGCCCCGAGGCGTACCCCCACCCTCCATTGCCCTTTGTGGTCAACCTTTCCCAAGAGATCCCTCCTTCAGAATAGCCACGTTCCGAGTGGGATGCTGACCTCAAACACCTACTGGGCTCTGGGAGGAGGGTGGGTAGTACTACCTTCAACTCTGATGTGCCAAAACAGGGTGTTAAGGGGAGATTTTCTTGTTGGAAATATTTTGCTTCAACAGGAGAAGACAAGGGAGTAGAAAACATGACTTTGCATAACCAAGCACAGTCTTGATAAAGTCCAGGGATGTTTTTGCAGCCAGGACCCAAGGATTAGTGGCAAACAGGCACTTGTGCCCTTCACTGTGTTTAATAGACCCGGGGCATCCCAGGAAATGTATCTACATCTGCACCAAACACTTCTCATTGTGGGTGAGAGAATCAGGAGAAGGTGACTTATGGCCTCTTCAACTGTCCCACCCCCACAGTAAATCTGTGCTCCTACCATTTCCTATGGAAGATTGTCACCAAGCTTTATCTCCTGGGTGTTTGTCTATTTGGTGTCACTGCAATTATTTTCATCTTTTGTCACAAAATTCAAGATACATTTTGCAGTCTGTTCCTGACTGGAAAAAAACCCCCAACAAACAAACTGAAACTTATCCTGTGTGACCGGGTATGGAGGGGTGCAGAGGAAGAGTCACAGCATCACAGGATGATGCCTCTCAGTAGGGTCTCCAGTCCAACCTCCTGCCCCAAGCAGGGCCAGCTCCAGGATCAGACCAGGCTGCTCAGGGCTTTCTCCACATGGTTCCTGAAACACCCCAAGGATGGAGCCTGCACAAGCCGTTCTCCTCCCAGGCGCACAGAGGCATCCCCTGAGGCTGTGTGCAGTCAGCATCACCTGGAACATCAGTGCATGGAGGGGCACAGCCACAGAAACCGTGACTTTATTTTGAAGGTCACATGGAAAATACTTCATTGGTTACAACTATTCCCTGACTCATCATCATCCCTCCCCCCTTATTAAATTGATTGGAAAAAGAATTGAAAGGAGAAAGCAAACTCCATACCACAGCTGTATGTAAGGGACAAACAAATCCCAGCTGCCCAGGCAGTCTGTGCGCCTTTCCTGATCACTTTATTGCTCTGCCACAAGAAAGGGTTCCTTACAACAGCTAATTACTTTTTTACATTAGTGAAAATGAAACATGGTCCAGACTAATGGCTAAACTGCCTTCTGTAAGCCTTTCACCGGTACTATAGGCTCGCTGCATGACCTTGTGTGGACTTCTCCACCTGCCTTCATTTGTCAAGCTTAAAACTGGAACAATTTACCCAGGCCCTAAGGCTGTTATAAGATTTCATTATTGCAAAAACCTGCTCAAGCTCATGCCCCTGTACAATACAGAGGTACTATGTATTATTAACAGGATATGGCCAAAGGAAAAGAGAAACAGAGGAAGCAATTTTTCAAAGATTTTCTTTCCCCTCATTTCCCTCCAGAATAAGGCAGAGCTGCAGCAAACTTCCAAAATGCTGGGTTGGATTCTTTCAGTAATTCTGACATGTTGACAGTCTTAAATCACCATGCATGACAGGTCTTGTAATTGAAAGGATTAAAAAAAGAGAAGTCTAGTGTTCAGCACAAGTACCTCAGCAACCACTGAGAATAAAATTAAAAGGGAAGGAAAGCAAGATGACGAAGACACCAGGAGCAGGAACATCAGCTGCGGGAAGCACTGTTTGCTGTTTCCACAGTTATCTGGCCACATTTAAAATAGCTCCACGCAGGGAGTGGGGTCACATTCTTGACATGTTATTTGCAGAGACAATAGCCTCAGAAATTAACATTTCCTGTGTTTTCCTGAAGCCAGTGCAAGGAAAGCAAGTCTGCTAGGGAAGACAACAAAAAACAACTGACTGATAAAACCAGAGGTAAGAAAAGCACTTCCCAAACCTCAGTGCTCCAGGATGCCTGTGCTCTCCCCACAGAACAACCGCTCTTCGTCTGCTGCAGGCAAGACCAAGGGGCCGTGTGAGGCTCTTCTCACAGCTCTGGCAATTACAATTTGTCTTCTAAAAAACCAGTCCCCTAATGTCCACCAGCCCACCTTTTAGGGACAATCTGCCAGAATCCACATGCATAACCCAATTGCCTGCACATCAGTAGTCCTAGTTCCCTAAAGAAGAGTGGTGGGAGTCTGGGTCGCACCCACAGGCCAGGCAAGCTTGGGCCCAGGCTGCACAAAACACCAACCCACAGTACGCTCCTGACATCTGGAACAAAATTCAGCCCCCCAAAAGGGAGGGGATTTAGGCCAAACAAGTGGCCATGGCAAGTCTGGAGAGCTCTTCCAGTGTAACTGGAATTCTTCTGAAATTTACGACTTTTTTCCTCTTTTTAAAATACACAACTAAGGTTCCTTGTGGCCAGTGTAAAAAAAGAAACAGGCGTGACTAGTTATGGATGCAATAAGGAAAACGGCAACTCTCACTTCTGCAAAATATGAGCTGAGCCTTGCCCGAGGGCTCCTTCCTAAGCTACAGAGACTGGCAGGTGAGAATACAAGAACTACTCCGTAGCATTACACTTTCCACCTATCACACCTTCTGTGTAAGGCTAGATACGTGATAAATGAGCTTCATAATAAGAATTTTTAATGCAAGGCATGATGTTATTGCAGTAGGACAAGCTCTTTAAGCAGCTCCGTATACAGTCTGAAAGTTGAAGTCAGTTGCTGGAAACACTGCAGTACCTAGTAAAAACTGAACTGTGGAAATGAACACATGAACCCATCCAAAGAAAGGCCGTGGCATTTCAAACAGGATTTCATACTTGTTCCCATTTGTTCTCTGCTGAGCACGCAAGCAAGCCTGCGCACACTCATTTTTCAGCAGAGGCTGATGCAGTTTCATGGATTTGGAGAACAGCGTTGCTAGTTACAGACGACTGTGCCGTTTTAAAGTTAGCGATGCTACTACGGGCAGCTTCATTTTGCGCCAAGGGGCCTGTCAAATAGGCACACTGTGGGCAAATACTAGCAGCTAGCGTTTGATCTCCTGTCTGCTCATTTTCCACCCTCTAACAGGCAAGACTCCAGGCTTCAACCTTCCACTGAGGCGATAAATAAACATGAGGTTTCAGTAGGAGAGAAGGGAGGTCAACAAGCCTGCTCAGCATTTCATGTGGGACAGGCTGAAGCTCAGCCCAGTGCTCAGACTCCACCAAAAAGCTAGAGTCAAGACAGCCTGAACCCGTTCTAGGGGAGCATCTGCACATGACACGGGGCACACACACTGCTAAGCGTGGAAACTTTAATAATCTGTAAGGAATCTCCTTCATAGTAAAGCCAGGAGAAGTGATCCCAACAGCTTCATCTGCTGTAGGACTTGCTTCCTTGCTTCCCTCCGAGAGAGGCACCTGTCTTGGAGCGCACACATACCACTCTCTTGTATTTTTTTTTTTTGCAGTATTTTATTTCTGACAGGCATTTACAACGTTCCATTCATAGAACTAAAAACATAAAAATAGACCTTCTTTCAGCTTATAAAAGAAATATATAAGAACCTTTGACATAGACATGTCATGACGTTATGTACAAGAACAACGGTACCTTCCCAGTACCAGCCTTCCAGTATTTCAGCGCTGACTGTATTCCGCTGGGTACAGCACAGGACAGCTAAAACCTCCGCTTCTCTAATACGCTGGGACACAACTGACGGGTAGATGATATAAAACAATGATGTGACAATACAAAGGGTATAGAAACCTTTCTAAAGCTTTTACGAAAAGAAATCAGAAGATAGCAAAAAGTTAATAGAGAAAGCTTTCGTAAGATCAAGTATAGTGCACCAGAAACCAGAAAGGGGCGGGGGGGCAAGGGGAGAATGCTAGCTGGGACACGAAGACAGTGATGGATTTTTTAGGGGAGTAATTTTTGTTATGTTTTAAAATATAGTCAGAGTGGATTTTATAAAATATAATCCTAAAGCTATTATAAAATTTTAGGTTTTCAAAGCACCTACTAATGTGTCAAACATCAATAGATACCAACAAAAAAAAAATTCATATAGTCTTCCTTTTTTCCTATAGGTGAAACTGAAATGGGAAAAGTTATATAAATCTTAAAAAAAAGTGCTATTTTGTATTTTGTATTTGGAAGTCTACTTAAAAACCACAAGATTTTAGTCACGTTTTACCCTGTTTTAGATGTTTAAATAAAAGATTTAGAATGTTAGAGGTTTGCTTGTGTAGAACTTGTTCATACTCTATTGCAGTGGAAAAACTTTTATAAAGGAACTAAAACACACTAGTTTCACCCACAGTAGGAGAGTGGATGAGGTCAGTTTTTTGGCCATGAATTCCCTGTCCCCTAAGCCCAAACTCTGCCAGAGAAAGTGGACCAGACAGATCTGTGATGTTGCTACACTGGCTCCAGCAAGGTTACACCATGGATCAGTTTGGTCCACTACAATTCAGTCATGTCATTTCATTTTATTCTTTTTATTATCTAACTAAACTCCAGTCTCAAACATATACAATAATCCTTTTCCTGAAGAAAGTTATACCTAAATAAGGGTTTCCAGTTTATACTTTAATATAAAATCAGCATTCCTAACCCTCTGCAAAAAGCTAGCCTCGTATTCTAGACGTGGAGCTACACTAATGCTGTAAAACTCTTATCCCTTTGTGCCCCTGCATCTCAGGTAAAATACAAAAAAATAGTTCTTCAAGTGTTAAATTTGGATCTCTTTTAAGAGAGTTTGGCATCTTTACAATATTATGTAAAACTAGAGCTTCCAACATTGACATTAAATTAGACCAGCCACAGACCAAGAGGACTTAACACAACATAAATCCCAAACCTTTCCTCACACATTCCTAAAATACATGTATTTTCTCTTACATTTAAAGAGGGAAAAGTAATAAGAATACTGCAACTGTACACGTTAAAAAGGCAGTTTCCTCAATAAGGAGATGAACCTACGACTGACGTTTTACGGCTATAAACCCCTCTGTTCGTTGTGCTATTGTTCAAGCTAGTTCACTGCACGTAGGTTAAGACATCCAGAGTAATTTGTTTTCCAGTGATGATATTCTCCCCATACTTAATTTCAGCCCCTGATTATTTCAGAATAAATAAAATAGTGTGAAAGCCCTTGGTAACATAAGACAGGACCTCAAGCTTATTCTGTTCCAGGTTTTGAACATTTTACAGTTGCCTAAAGTGTGGCCACATGGCTTCGGACCAATTCAGCTGCCGAAATGGTGTGTGCAAGTGTGCAATCTATCGGGATCAGCTCTCCGCGGTGTGCGGGGGCAGGAGGGAGGGATGTAGGGTGGGACGGGGAGACCTACGCATCCAGGCAGGGAAGGGGACCGGTTTAGAGCTCTGTGTTCAGTTTCCTGCTGGGGACAAAGTCTTCACGCCTAACCCAGATGACCTCCTCGCTGTGGCCCTCCATGTCGCCGTTGATGCCAGACAAGGCTGCCTGCTTCTTCAGCTGGGTCATCCTGGAGGCGTGCGTGTCCACGGGTGGGTGCGGGCGGTCTCCCTGGCACGGCTGGCTGCTCGTGATGGAGGCTGCCTGCAGCCGCTCCCGAAGGTCTCGGTCAGCCACAGCACCTCTCATGGCCTCGCAGTACTCATCGTCATCGCTGAGGATGTCCGTTTCCTTGATGTCCTCCTGCTCCTCATACTGAGCAAGGTCAAACTGTTCCTCTACCCAGCGGTCAGTGTCCCCACTGTGCGTGGGCTGCTGGGGCTCTTTTTCGGGGCTGCTCGTGTAGACGGCATCTGAGTCAATGGTAAACCTGTTTCGGGCCAGCCGCCGCCTCCTCCTCCCAAGAGACTTGCTTGGGGCTGACACTGCACACACAAAGATAAAACCCCACAGGCTTTTTACACATGGTACAACTCTCTTTAAAAAGTTAGTCTTCCAGGGGCCCTTTATTTAACACCGCTAGGCACAAAGCAGGCAGACTCCCACGAATGACCTAGTCATTCGGCATCCTCCCTGTGGGCAAGTCACACTTCACTCAGCTCCTCAGCACAGGTCTCTCTCCAGCTGAAAAAGGAGTTTCTGCTACTCAGATCCACAGTTGGGATAATGGCCCTCAATTACTGTTCCTCCTAAGCGGCAGGCAGGCAGCCAGCCAGCACAAAGCGCATCTGTTCAGCTCAGCTTCTCACACGCAGTGCCCTGCTGTCAGCACACCGTGAAAACCAACTAGGCTTAGGCTCACGCCTCGGTACAGGAAATCGCTTTGTCTCAGGTAAGAGCAACGCTAGGTTTCCCGGTAGCTACCTTGGTGCTGAAAACGCTGCAATTGTTGCATTATTTACAGGGAAGTAAGATCCCTGTCCAGACTCTGCCACTCCCTCCCCAGCTCCCTCCCTACTGGCGGGCGGGAGAGGAAACAACCCCAAAACCCAAAAAGCTTTCAGAAGTTCCTTACTCAGCATCAGCTGGTCTACTAGCTTTTGCAACTGGCCCAATTAGCAAATTCACATCTTCTGTGTTGGAACATCTTCATAAGAGGCTTGTGAGGCAAAGCAGGGGATGAATCCTGCAGCTGAAGGACCTGCAGGCATTCCAGCACTTTACGTGCACACACACGTAGCTCCATGGCAAGCAGGTGAACTCCGAGGTTACAGTTTGTCCCCCTCCACTGAACAGCACCTTAGCACTTTCAGTATGTATTTATTAAACTCTGGCTTGGGGCTGGGGTTACATTTTAATATCCCTGAGCCCTAAAACACGCACTAACTACAACAGCTCAGCAGTTGCAGATTTTAACCGTAGTGAGAGGTCTGGACTCTAGGAGATTCTCATCTCTGCAGAATTCATCATGCAAATGCACCAACGAGCCAAACTGAAAGGTTTGGCATCTACAGCAGATCAGCCCCACAGGCTGACTGAAGAAGCACTGTAGTAAAACAGCTGCATTTTGGCCCTCCTTTGACTCTTCTTCCTTATGATTTTAAGTGTCTCTGAGGCAGATGGCTAGCAACACCCCGAGTGAGAAGCCATGCTGCGAATGTTATTGGTCTGGCCTGCCCATTACAGAAGAGGAACAGAAAGCCTGGCTGTCTACAGTGCTGGATCTAATGAGCAGAACAAAAAAAAAAACCAACAAACCACCAAAAAAACCAACCACCAGACCAGATCAAAACACGCAGCGGTGCCATGTACTTTTCAGTTGGAAGCATGTTTCTTCCCTTCATCATCTAGTGTTCTGAAAATGAAACCCTGCTTTTCCCTGGGATTTCCTCATTGCTTTTGCCTGAAGTCAACTGAAAAGGAAAATCCATGGTTTAGGACAGGCCATTACAATAGCATCAAGTGCATGCTTCTCAAAATGGGAGAAGCAGAAGCACGTGCCCTTTAGCAATAGAGCTGAAAAGTCTAAAATGGAGGACACACCAAGCTATCTCTTCAAACCAAGCCACTCACTTAGGGGAGCTGATTTTTCTTGTGCATTTTAGTTTAAAAGTGCTAGGGTTAGCTCAAAATTCTGTACATGCTTTTAAGAAGTATGCAGTGGGCTTCTGCTTTGTTCAGCTTAAACCCATTTCCAGATTAAAGTGCACAGCCCATCAGTATTGACAGGAATCCCATTTCTTCCTTCCATGCCAGAAGGACTGCTCTGAAGCTGAGCCTTGAGTGCAAAGCAAGGTAAATAGAGGCAATTTAAGGCTCTCAAAGAGGTGAAGCATGGAAAACCAGCAGTTTTTACATACACAGGAGAGAATGCTAATCCTAATATACAAGTAACAGACACCACCACATGTCCTACAATGGTGCTGGGGTTACTGGGATCTTGAAAGTCTGTAGCCCTACAGTACCTGCCCTGTTCATGGCTGGCCTTGCACCTTTTAGAGCACACAATCTTTTTCCACCAAAAGGAACATATTGCTGGGATGAGGGCAAACTTTCGGTTTTAAGAAGCTGTCTTCTGTGTTTATCCCGCAGAATCGAGTGCACTGCTTTCAGAAAGTCCTTCCTGTGTTCTGGTGAACTGAAAAACAGGCGAGAAGAGAAAAGGCAGCATTATCCCTTGGGAACTGCTAAAAGCTCGCTGTGAATGAGATAAATAACGACTGGTTCTGTAATTTAAGACTGCAAACTGACTGGCATGAACCGCCACCAGAGAAGACTCAATTTAGTAACGTATTTTCAAAGCAAAGCTAAACCTATAGTCCTTGCAATGGACATCCAAGGAAACAGATGCACTGTTCATTCACAAAAAATTTAGTCATTCACCCCTCTTGAATGACACCCTCCTTTTCATCCAATACCAGTCACACACTCTGCTTTGTCTGATACACATCAAGCTGACCTATGGTGGCTAATTAAATCTTAAGTTTGTCTCCTGTAAACACACACCAAGCAGAAGTCCTGCAACTCTCTGCTACCTAGTAGTAGGAATTGGCTTGGCATCAGCTGTGTTGGGCTCTGGTGAACTTGTGTACCAAATTCTTATTTGAACGCTAAAACACGTCAGGGCAACCACCACGATGAACACGGACAAGGTTTACTTAAAGAAAAGGCAACGTATTAAGAGCAGAGGTTGGAACTTCACATGACAGGTACCAACTGAACATACCACAGTAGCAACTACCTGGCATAAAGATCCAATGCCAGAGTTTAACTGAACGTAAATTTGTGAAAGGAAAACTGTAATAAGGGTATCTCCATAAAGGTGCAAGCTGATCAAATATATGCTTTTATTTTAATACATTTGACAAAATTCTGCCTGCCAGAAGTAAGGTTTCCACACCTCTCCCCACTTCCCCTACTGGCTATTTCCAGATTGCCTTCAAGGGAAGACACAGGCAAGGTGGGATCCCGTGATGCAGCTGCTATTGAAAATATAGAAAAGCACTTACCTACAGCAAAGGTGAAAGGTTCTTTCTGGCCTGCCTTCAGACTCAGATTTAACATGGACAATCTCACATACAGAATTGGCCTCTGCATCTAAAGTGAAAAGCAAGCAGAACATCATTCAACAGTTTCTCATGTTTAACCTCAATTAGAGTATTTATTCCATAATCCTGAATAAAGGGTTTAAGACCATCCAGGACAACAGATAACACGCTGCAAACAATATTAGCTCATGGCTGAAAGGCAGCAGTGGGCAAGTGACTAACGAAACAACACCCTTAAGTTTGCCAAAATCTAGTAGTACTTTATATGCACTTCATTCAGTCTCATAAAAATATGAAAAAAAAACCCCAAACAACCCCAATCCAGCTTTTCAGGTATTCCACAGAGTACTGTCGCATTTTACAGCTACCTCTTATTTTCTTTCCACTTTCACTTATGCATTAGAAAGGGAGCAAACTATTTAAAATTTTGAAAGTTTTATTAGTATGAACCCGTCGACAAGAACAAAAATTCACTAGCTCTGTTGTCTCACAGCTGCAAGATCGCTTTCTAGTCTCCAGAAGAGGAACAGAGTGAACCAGAGTCGGCAACAACTTTGCCCTGTTTTTCCAAAACCCTGCCCAGCTTCAGAAGAGCACTGACAAGCTGGAGGTACACCACTGGAGCTTCTGCCCGTTCATCTCTCTTCAGGGCTGTTACGGATGTTAAGGTTGTGGGTTCCTTTTACAGGCCCCAGAAACTGCACACACATGTACTAAGGGCAAACACTGATCACTGAACACCCCCAGACCAAACACTAAGAACCCTGCCAAATTCGTGCAGCGGGAACATTACCTGCACTTGCCAACGCTCGAACCTGCAGTGCTTCCAAAGGTATCATGTGGCGAAAGCGGAACGGATCCCAGTCTTCGTAAATTGAAGCTCTATGTGATCCTCCCTGGAAGAAAAAAATACCATTAGGAAATGAGACACCTTGGGATAGTCAGGCACAAAAGTCTCCTGTGCTTTGCACTGAGAACATCCAGCTAGAGACTAGTTGCAATTCTTATTTTCTCACTACAACCTCTTAGTAACCAGTGTCACTGAAGCGCCTGAGAAGATCTTGCTAAAATCTAGACAAAAGCAACCATTAGGCCAATCAACTCTTATCAATGCCTTCAAAAAGTAATTCCAGACCAGTGCTGCATTCTCTCCTCCAAGTGCACATACACTCAAAAACATGTATTAGTTTTGCCTTATTCACTCTGAAGTTACCTTGTGGCCAGCTGACTTTAACCATACAAGCATTCCAAATCATACTTTGGTTTATGCCATATGTGGGAATCCAAAAGCTTTCTGTAATACTATAAACCGTGGTCCCTACTGCAGCAAGGCAGGTGTTTACTGTTAAACCTTAGCTTTCACCTTGAATCCCAAACGCCAGTAGGATCCCCTGACACATACTGCAGGCATACCACATCTAGCAGCACTCGCTCAGCAGCACGCCACAGCCAGAGCGGGAATGCGGGCATTGTGTTTCACTAAGAAAACTGACAGACATCAGCTCCCGTATTTGACTTGTATACACTGACCAAAGAGTCAAACACAAGAGAGATGTTCAAGGTGATACCTTGTTTCACGCAAGTCCGTTTCACAGCACGGGTGAGGCAAGCAACATGAATGACTGGTCCAGCAGAGAGCAAAAGATAAACTAAATGAACACTTGCAGACTGCTGTGCCCAGGCTGAACAGCAGGCCACTCGGCACTACCCAAAACCTCAGCTGTGTAGCAGAGAACAAGGATGACATACGCAAAAGTACCACAAATGCACACACCATCACCGAAAAGGTCCATCCAACTTACTAGTTTCTTCTTCTGTTTGGAACCATCCTTGTATACAAGTACCACAGCAGTTTTGAACACTAGAGAAAGTTAGAAACAAAAGTCACGTAGTCAGTAAGGCTGGGAACAGGTCTCCTCTATGCCCAAGCACACAGACCTTTCAACTCCTCAGACTACACTCACCTGAGTCAGGGAGGGAAGGCAGGAGTAAACCTACCAGCCCTCTTGCATATTCTTCCCAAAAATCCAATCTCAACAGCTTTTATCAGGTTACTTCAAAGTCACTTGAAACTCAAACGAGTTTAAGTTACCAATTATTGGAACAACTATCTGAACAGCAACAGTTCTACATAAAAATTTAGAAAACTTAAATCCCGTGGCTAGGTTCATCTCAGACAAACGAGCAGCATCCAGCTACATGCAGCCAGTCAGCAATGAGACTGTGCTTGGACAGAATTTGAACCCCTACCAGGTGGGATGGGGGTTTATACCAAATTAAAAAGTGAGCACCACTGGCAGGCAGAGGTATAGCCTCATTCCTCTTTTGCCACATAACATCTACTCGGAGCTGGAATTTGTTTTTCAAGACTCCAGTTTTCCTTGTAACCTCTTTCTTTCAGGCCTCAACTGCACCCTTTGTTATCAGACTGAATTGTACAGACACTTACTTCTGGACATTTTATGAAACCAATTTCAAGATTTCTGGAGCAATTAAGAGTTGCTACACATTTCTAGCAGCTTTCATGAGGCCACTCAGCTTCAGGGTATGACCAGGTGCTTTCCCAGCTGACAGGAAAGCAGTCAATTTTTATATGCTCTTCCAGAGCAAAGCTGTAAGAGCCTGTCTGTAATCTGCTTGGTGCAAAACGAAAATAAAAATCATTGGCTCCCTAACCAGAATCACTTTCTGAAAACAACAAGGAAAAAGCCTGTTGCGTGTGAAGAAACTTAGGAACAAATAAAGAAAACTTATCACACTCTGCATTACTTGATATGATTCTGAAAGTACAAGAGATGTGGTTTAGCCAATATAAGCTATCATGTACCTTTCCAAGGGACCATACTTCAATGTAGTGGAAAGACCTTGAGATCTATGCCAACAGCAGTTTCAGTTTCTAGTTTGGCCACCCAAGATAGACTACTCAGAGGGAGACAGACCACTCTAAAGCAACTCACTGGGAGTCCTGGCTTAGCTTTTAAGCACTTCTTAAAGCTTAGGTATACAAGTTCTTTCTGGCAAAAGGCACAGAGAAAAAAAGGCAAAGCCTTTGCAAGCAGCCAATTAATTCTACAGGATGTAAAGTAGAGTTACTTTGCATCAATCAGACTACCAAACTATATCTTTCCAGAGACAAATACCTTTCTATATAGCCCTCAATTCATAGCTTTGGATATGGGTTTAAGAAACTCTTGCTCTATTACAGTAGTCATCTCCAAACTCTTCACCAGTTTTAAATGAACACAGAAAAGAATGTGACCATTGCAAAGAGACAAATAAAGCTTTGAGTTTCAGCAAACCAGAGCCAGTGCTCAACTACCTTCAACAAATATTTGCCAAGGCATAGCTGACAGTCTTTTAGGCATCTGAAATAAAATTACTCAGATACAAACCAAATGCTGCCAGTTCAGGTTCCTTCTTCCACTTCCCCAGTGAAGCAGGAGGATTCAGCCATATCACTGTATTATGCAAAAGCAAGTCCCCCATCGAAAGGTCTGCAACCTGCCAACACAAGCACATGCCCAAACTCACAATGTGTAATTAGTTCAAGAAAGCTTACTTGAATTTTCAGTTCAAGAAAACTTGCTTGACATTTATTCCTAAACAGACAAGGGAACTTTTGGAATATTTTATCAGATGACTGCAAGTGTGTGCAAACAGACTGTGACAGTTAGCAACATATGCAAGTAAAACCTTAAACGGTTAGCATAAATTAGGGGAAGTCCAAATCAGAGTTTGTCTCTTCTAATTTGGTGGGAAGTCAGGGCAAACCCCAGATTTTTCCCTTGCATTTTTTTCCTCCTTTGTCCATCTTCTCCCTGTCGGTTTCTTTCTATTTGGTTTGAACACTTAAGCATAGCCCCCATCACACACACACACAATTTGGGGTGAAGTTTATAGAGACCGCATCATGTGAAGTGGTCAAAGCACTTCCTCCCCACAGTTGCCGTGGCTCTTGATTTTGCCCAAAGGTGCATCTGTGGAAACCACATTGCTGAAAATGGACTAATAAAGGAGCTCATAACAACTGTTGGGAGATGCCTACTAATATTGCAGCAACCAGATCTTTTGTTTTGACTTACGGTCTCCCCGAGTGACAAATCGAGAGCTATCCCCAGCCTAGGGGCCGTGTTAGCCCATTCCTCCAGGACTGAGCCACACCGAGTCTTCACGCAATTGCATATGAACCGTAGGAGACATCTAGACCAAAGCCTAAGGCATTCTTACATACCAAGCACACCAACACACTTTCTAAAAGAGAAACAGCAGTTTCTCACACACCGCACCTCGCATTTTTATCTCTTTAAAGTGATTAAAGAGCTAAGCACAGACTTGCCTCAGCATGCCAGTCCACTCAGACTGGTGGGGTGAGGTTATTTATGTGGAATGAGGAGAGTCAAGACATCGACATCAGAACAGTGAACTGCAGATTTGTGATTTTGACCGAAGCACGATATTGAAGATGCGTTAACCCACTACTTCTTTACATTGGTCCCACTCACCGAACCATACATGGAAAAGCAGTTTTTGAATTGGATTGGGATTTTTCTGTTTGCACCAGGATCCACTTAAATGACACAGCATGAAAGGTAAATATTTGATAAAACATTCATGCTACAGGCACCAAAGTAACAGCCTTTTTCTCCTAAATTTGATCATCCGTTACCTCTTTTTTCTCCCCTGTTTGTTCTGCTATGAGTTGGTCAAACACTGCACCATATTCTTCATGGATTTTCTGCATTTCGTTAATGTGGCTGGCAACTTTGTTCATTGTTTTTATGGCCACTATAAGAAAGACAGAGAGACAGGGGAAGAGACAAAAGGTATTTTGAAGGCTCTGAGGGGAAGGAGGATGGTTCCAGATCAGTGATTAAATAGGGAACAGCAAGGCAGGTTAGCTCCTTACCATCAAGGTGGTAATGTTCTTCACTGTCTACGTCAGTCAGAGCAAAGAGCTCCTTCAGCAGGAGAGGGTATTTCAGTATCCGCTGGATGGGTTTGATGAGGTAAGACTCCAGCGTGGAGGAGTGCTGCCGTCGGGGATTCTGAGCATCCAGAAATGCCTTGAAAGCAGTGTCTGTCTTGGCTGGAAGATTAAAATGAAGTGATAGGATAAATCAAAAATCATAACAGCTACCCTGATAAAGTGACTTTTCCAGCTGTAAATCAATATATCCAGAGACATTTTGCAAGGAACTGCAGATTTATCGGGTCCACAGTATTAGATTTATGCATTTCAGATTTTGAGTTACCCACACTTTGCCACAGATATGCTATTTATGATTTAACAGGTACCCACCTACCATACCAATACACGCAGGTTTTAATTTCACTGTCCACAGCATTTCTGGACTTGCAACTATTGTAGAGCACCATAAAGTGTTTTAATCAACTGTTTCCTTTACGAAAAGGCTCAAGTCGGTTATTTGTAAGAAGTCAGTACTCACCCATCTAGTCTGACAGGTACACCTATAATACTGGTGATTGTTACCTGGTCCTGTTACCATCAAGCAACCTGATCTGGTTATTGTTTCCTCATTAAACCTTAAAATGCAGTACTGAACAACAACAACAAAAATCAAGAGCTAGTAAGGAGGCAGGAAGCAGTAAATTTATGATAGTACACCATATTTTGGGAGAACAGGCAGAGTGGACATCTGATTGCTATCATCTTGTTCACCTGACTGCTACTGGATTTATAAAAATAGCGTTTTCTCTGTTGCTCCCTCTGCTAGAACACAGATTTGTACAGGGAGGGAAGTACGGAGAAGGTGGCATTTTTAGACATACAAGTTACTCCGTGCAAGAACAATTGCTTTTGTTAGAGCCATGTCCCCTGCCAAGGTTGGGTGGGTTTTTTGCAGACAGTCACCTGATTTCAATAAAGCAACTTGAGTTTCAAATCCAAAGGCCACCTGTACCTCAGCTAAGGACACCAAATTACACTTCAAATACACTCCCAGGCTTTTTAAGAGATTTCTTACTGGAATAAAATTTTGTTTGTGCCATTATTCAAGTACAACCATTTCTCATGCAAAACAAAACAACCAGATCTATGGCCTTAACATTAAAGTCTAACAAAATGATGCTGAAAGAAAGCATGGATGTGACTAGCAGCAAATCATTCATTCATGTATTCCAGAGCTACCGAATATACCTTGCAGCACGGTAAATAAGAGTTTACAAATAGACATGAGAAAAACATGTGCACAGCAAAAAAACCAAACCAAAACAAAACCAACCAAGAAACAAAAAAACCCCAAACTTCTGATTGTCAGGCATCCAGATGCTCTTTGAAAAAAAAGAGCTCCTCCCTTAATGCTCCTACAATTGGAACCATTTGTTTATTTAACGTTCTGGCCAAAAATGAACTGCACGAAGAAGCACTGCTAACTCCAAGAGATTAACACTTTCACAGGGGAAAAATACACCACTCCAAGGCAAGGAGGTACGTGAGCATTTAGAAGCCAGACCACAGCTCATTTATCTCTGTCTCAGCAAGCCAAGCTCTACTAGGAATCCACACATAGAAACTTCTCGGGCAAACTGGAATGAAGGTGAGAGGAAAACGACGGGGGAGAGAGAGAGTACAATGAAGTAAAATATTTAGACAGCTTCCATAAAATGTTCTCCCAGGCTGATCTTTTCCTAGTGGCTGTCAGCATTCAACCACATTGGCCAGAGCTTCAGTGGGATTGCCACTAGCAAGGATTCACAGCGCAAACTCAGGGAGGATCCAGAGTTCATTACAAGCATCACTACTCCTGGTTCCAAAGTACACAGTGATCCATTAGCACAGCCCACATTGCCCATTTATGAAATCTTTCCACTCCTCACATGACTGAAATGAAACTGAACATGTCAGGGGAGAACAAATTAAGTGTGTGGGGAAAAGCTACATGCGAGGTTAACGACACCTTGTAGTGAGCTACTCAGGTATCATGCCACGGATGGTGGTCCAAGATCACCCATAGCACGGAGCTCTCTGCAAGCCTCTCAGGCCAGATGGACTTACTTCCCTACTGCAAAGTCTCCTGGAGAGCAACCAGGCACACACATGCCCCCATTCCTCTGCCGCAACTTGCCCCGCGTGGTCTGGGGTGCAGCGGCCACCTCTCCTCATCCACAGGCACAACCTGTGCCAGCTCAAACCAACAGGTCACTGCAACACCTCTCTCTCTCTCTCTCTCTGCATGCCCAACATGCATTTGTCCAACACATGGCTCTTACCTTTCACCAGTACTTTGGGGACTTTTGTGTGGCTGGCACAGAAGGCGCTGTACAGCTTGAACCGGTCAGCATAGTAAAGAAAGGATCCACCCAAGGAAAACAACACTTTCTAGGATTTAAAAAAAAAAAAAAAAAAAAGGCATTAGGGAAAAAACAGCACATGAAAACCAGTTGTTAGAGTTATTTGTTATCTTCCCTTCTTCCATGTCACCTGAAGTTTCCATTTAGCTTTTGGATAACAGGACACTGCACTTTTAGAGTGTTTTCACACCATCTAGCAAGAAACAGGCCTAGCCTTGATCTGTGGATTTGAGCTATGTGATTAACATCATGAGGCAAGTTCCAGTTAGGATGACCTGGAGACACTGTACTGTTTGTCGGACGCAGGCAAAGGAGGAAAGGTACAGTGACAGAGAGAGTTTAGAAACCACAGGTGTTGTCACACCTAACCCATGCTCACATCTCTGCTGTAGAGCAAGGTACTTCAGGTTGGGTGGTGATTGTTTTGTTAAATGTGGTCACAGCCATGCTGTCCTGTTGAAACATCACTGACTATAGAGGGAACTAGGTTCACAGCTCCAGAAAAGTATTTAACCCTGAGCTTAAAATCCTGTTGGTCTAAGCAATGACCAGAGGCCACAGAAAGGACTGGATGTATCTGACTTCATAACAGATCAAGACACTAATGAGCTGCAAGACTATTATCCCTCTGCATAAACACACCAAGGTCTTCACTCTCTTCAAAATGAGTTTGTCTTAAGGACCAAACACAATCTTTCCCTAAGATGTCTATGCCATAGACAAGCATTTTCTCCCCTACCCACTTAAGAACAAGACAACATGGGGTGGGGAGATGAGACAACGCATAGGCAGCTTGCCTACAGTCAGCAGCGGGAAGCAAACTGCAGAACTGGAGCCACAAAACCCTGGAGTCCCATTTTGCACGCTGTGGTCAGACAACACCCATAGGACAGAACTAAAAGTGAAGCTGATGCACTTCTTCTGGAAAAAGGTGGAAGCAGCAGCGCTCGGAAGAGAGAGTTCTCTCCATAAGGAGGCTTCTTCCACAATCCTCTCAAGGCTCAGATGACACAGTGGTCACAGAGGCTTCCTCCACTTAAAAAGAAGAAAAAAAAGTATCTCTGTGCTCTCCATTAAGGGCACATTTCCTACAAAACAAAAGCTCTGTTCTAGTTATGCTGAGGGCAGCGTTCATGATTGATGCTTATTTTAAACAAGCACCTGGTAGCAAAGCCACACAGGCTCAAAAAGACACATTCTTTCAGTAGTTCTTCTAGGGCTGTATGTTAGCTGAAGAGCAATCCCAGTGGAATTATTATTATTATTCATAAAGACATCCTGTCCTCTGCCAACGTAAGTGTTCAAAGCAAGAGTCAAATTCTCCAAAGACAAAACATTGCATTAGCTTCTTGCCATATATTCAATACATGACTGCATCAGAAATAAAACAAAATTTCTGTTTCCACATCTTCCTTTTTTTCTAATATATCTTTAGTTTACATTTCTATCTTTGATGCACATCTGCTGATAAGTGAAAGTATTTGCCATATAGTTCTGCTATGCACCAAAAGTCCCAATACAGAATTCAATTTACGGTTCTGATCTGTAGCCCTAGTGGGCTTCTGAACTACTACATTAGACTTGTCAGAACAAAGATTTTGTGTAACTTTCCATTTCTAGTTTTTCCTGACAGCCCAAGACAAGAAATCTGGCAGAAGGGCAAGAATAGCGTCTAAAAGCACATGACGTTTGAGATTTCTAGTGCTCTACACGGCTAAATGTAGCAAAACCTACAACTGTAGCAGGATGTTTTTCTAACAGCTTCAGTATTAGCTAAAAAAAATAACCTCTAGTGTAAGTAGATGTAGGTTTTTACATGAGCAGTGACAGTAGTGAGGCAAATATGATGAAGAGTGTTAAAGGACTACTCCAAACGTAAACAACGGGATTACCTTAAATTGTTCAACTTTTTCAAGCTTTTCCAGGTCTGGAACCAGCCTTACTCCATCTTCGAGAGTTTTCAAGAACTCTACCTGAAATGCTACCATTTCAGTCAGGTTCCCAAAAAGAACATCCAGCTAGTAAGAGAAAAAAAAGCAAGATGCTGAAAGTATCACTTTGCAGCTAAATCATGTTTTCTAGACTTTCAGTAATTCTCAGTCCAATTGTATAATCAATGTAATGTCAGGAAAAAACCTACAGACTACACATTACTGAGCAGTACCTTTATGCTCTACTCAATCCGTTATTTTAAAAGAAATGGAATTCAGAATTTCTCCATAGCCCTTGCTCAAACAAGCAAGTCAAGCAGGGGGGTGGGTGGAGAAGAGGGGTGTGCATAAGCTATCCAGCAAAAAGATAAGCAACAGTTAACATACCTCATCTGGTGTGAGAAACGTTTCTTTTTGTAGAGGCTTCAGGTATCTCTCCATGAGACAATTTAAGTCCTAAAAATTCAGAAAAAGATTCCCATGTCGGTTCTTCAAACTGCTTCTGAATATATAGAGGTGGCAAAGATCACCGTTTACCTATGATCTATCTATGAATTTTTCCCTTTCACACATAAAAGAGCTAGATTTCACAGAATTTAAGACAGTAAAAGGAAACATTTACATAGTTTTACTTATAAAATCGTTACCAGCTCTCATTGAGCAGTGTTCCTCTGCACACCAGCTAAGTAATTCCAAATGACAGCATAAGAATTCGGAAAGCCTACTTTTTTCAGAGGCTTAAGTCACTATTCTAGGGACAAATTGTAGAACTGAATGTCAGTTAAACAAAAGATACATGCATGAAACATACTTTGAATTATTAGAGAAGAAACTAACAAAGTTTTCCAGATGGAGCAGAAATATTAGTGTGGACTGAAGCAACACATCAAAACCCCTTACTTTGACGTAGGTGCGTTCTGTCTCGAGAAGTTCACAGATAACCTTTCGCAGTTTATCTGCATCTGTGAGTTGTCTCATGGTGGCCAGCTGTGGTCCTGTAAATTCCTGAGGATGAGCACTTGAATCAGAAGAGTTCATTTCATGCAGACTGCGACAGAAAGCAGCGACCTGCTCTGTACTCTTCAAAAAGAAGGAAGAGGAAAGACCAGCGGTAATATTTTAAGTAAGAGCTGTAGGAATGATAGAGCTGAGAAGCCTTTGCAGTTAAGCAGTTGCAGCTTGAGGGCTTTTTGACAGGCACCAAAGTCCAGAAGTGCACACATCATTTCATATATCTGTCTATCCTCTCTCTCAGTGACTGGGGATAAGGGGGGGGGGGGGGGAGGGGGGGGGGGGGAATAACCGAGTTGCACAATTCAAGTTAATTGAAGTGCTGTTCAACAACATTCCTGGTTTCAGATAAGCATGAACTTTAATTTAAATAGGCTGGTCCAGCATTTAAGATTGAAAAACAAACAAACAAGAAGGCCTAGGAATCAGGAACCAAAAATGACCATGCAAACAAAACACACACCCCAGCCCTCTGCCAGTTCCCTAATCTAGTCTGCAACAGTCCTGTGAATAGCTGTGTCAACACAGCCAAGGAGACAACACAGAGACAGAAACCTTTTAAGCTGTTTTTCCAGGAAGCAGAGTCATCAGGGGAACCAAAGACTCTCAAGTATTCAAAGGCAAGCTCTTTCAGAAAGTAACTGTATACCTGTTTTGTGTCTGGAAACATGTCTTGCAGGGTGAGTTTCTTCCCCCTAAGTCAGTTTTTTCAGAGCTGCTACATCTAGCTGGTTTCTGTAACATTTAATCAGCTGTCTATGTGTAAAGACAGTTATCCTCTCTTCCCTCCCTCATGTTAGATCGTCATCTTGCATCTTTTGTTATGCTGAAAAGTTTGGAGCAGGTATAGTCTGTGTCTGTGACGACAGCCCCAGGCTTCTAGGGTTGCCCCAGCAGTGGCACGAAGGGTCTCCATCCCTCCCAGAGACCCGGAGGGGGCACAGGAGGCCAAAGAGCTGCTGCACTTGATCACACCTCTAACCTTCTGCATCTAATGCCTACATGGTATCTTAACTCAGATTTAGTGACTTGCCGGCACTGCCTCTATAGCCCTCCAGTTCACAGTAAAATGACTGACCCAAAATTAGCCTGTTCAGAAAATATGCAAAGAGAGGAGAAGAGGAACACCCCCACACACATATCCCAGTGGGTGGGGTGGGGTGGCATGCGGGGTGGTAAGAAAAAAGAAAAAAAGCGCATCACCACCATGCAGTCTGGAGACAGAGCCGTGCCCCCTGGGAGATCACTCCCACCAACTGGTAGCAACAACCTCATCCAGAACCTGCACTACCCCACACCTCTGCAATGGCTCAGTGCTGAAAAATCTCCACATTTTTTAAGCTGCACAGCCTGCTCATACATACTTTCCCCTCTCAGTGCACATACCATGCCACGAGGCCAAGAGGAGCATTAAACATGCTAGTGACAAGTAAGGGATTTCCTGCCATAATACAGTTGCTATCCTTCAAGGTGTCTTATGCCTGTAAATGTTCACCCAAGTGTACCACTGTAAGGCGTATTAGTAAAGATGCTTATTACGCAAAGGATAAATTTCTTCAGGACAAAAGTGTAAGCAACAAACTAATTTTACTGAAAGTTACTAAAAGTAGCTGACTGTCTATACAAAAATGCCTATTGGACACAGTTTATTACAGGAAATATATTCATCGAGTATCTGAGGCTTAACTCGGATGAGGAAGAAAGGAACAATCTTGTAAATTGAGGACTGGAGTAAGCAGTGAGCTGAACCAGTCCACTTCCAACTGACCCAGCCTCTGGTAATGGCATGTGTCACTGTGAGTTAAGATCTATTAAAGTAATTCCTTCCATTCCTCAGCAAGGTTCCACTATATTCACTGCACTCAAGTATAAAGCATTGTATCTCTATATATGCAGGTTATACTTAAGCTGTATATATGCTTATGCTATATGTATGCTTATATATACATATGCGCTACATATAAGTACAAACCCAAACTTTTAGGTTAAGTTTGCATTAGATTTCAACCGGTGCAATGTTGATCCCAACCGCCCCGAATTCACAAAGTGCAGTACGTGAAAGCCTGGCTTCAGCACAAGTGAAAAAACCTGCCCGCGTTATCTGCTCTGCTGGAAAGGGACAAAGAACTGACAATTAATGGATGTTAATCTGAGCCTGCAGAGACCCAGGACATGCAGGGGTTTGCTCACGGATGTTTAGCTTTGTAAGACGATTTTATGAAACAGTATTTGAGGAAGACATATCCAGTGGCATTTTAAGAACCAAATGTAGAAATAAAAATAGTTACATAATGTATAAAACACAGTATGGAATGTGTTTTAAGCAGTTCATGCTTGATAGCCCGTAGACAGCTCGACATCCTGTGCATGCATTTGCAGTAAGTTGCAGGGAAAGATGGGTCACCCAGAAAGACAGCGCAAATCCACTTACACCATGGAACACCAGCTAAACACCAGTGAGAACCTGAAAATTAGATAACCTTCATACAGGCATGCAGTCTGCCCCAGAAGGAACAGCTACACCCATATGCCAAAAAGGAAGTGTAAAAGACTTTTAAAAGCCTTATCTCCACTTGTGCACGCTTAATCATCTGCTCACTGGCTTCAGCCATGCCCAGCTCCAGCCAGCAGCAACTGAGCTCTGCCTTGCTGGTGTCCTGCCTCACAGCTTTTTATGCATTCCCCAAGCACCACTCACCCAATACTCCTTGGACAGATGAAAAGTCTCCCACAATAACGTTCACAAACCCGTTCTCTTGCTTGCTCACTGAACAAACCGCTGTGGCGGTGTGCTCCTCCCCAGCCACTTAAGCCATAACCACCAGTGGGGGTTGTGACGGCTGCATCCACCTTACTCTGGACTTTGGCGGATGGATGGGAATACGGTAGCCGAGGGTTGTCTAGAATGGTGAGCCAGATGTCTTGCTGGTAGGCAAATATGATCATAAGTCAATTATATTCTCTATAAATAGTAGCCAGCCCAGGGCCCGTTGAGCCCTCCTGCACAGCAGCGAGCTGTACGCCAGGATGTCCCCTTGAGTAGGGATGCCTCCCAGGGTTACTCCTGGAGGTTGAAAGACTCCTTGCCACAAGAGATTCTCAGTATGTGATTAACAGCACACTAAACTGTGAAATCTTTGTGAAGTGATACATAGCGAAGTGATACAGAGGAATGATTGTGCATATATAATCCTTTAGACATAAACCAATGACCAAGTCTGGGACCAGGAGTGGATCCAGCCACACCTACACTCCTCTTTGAGGAGTTTAGAATGCAAGGGGGACCCTTCTGAGCCTCATGGCTCAATGGGAGGGTCTCCTTGACAGGTTTGCCTGACCCTGTCCTCTATGCAGTAAATAATCAAGGGTACCTTGCCACTGGATGTCGTTAAACCGCTGTCACATTAACCATTGAACTTTGTTAACTTGCTGCTTTTATCAATAAAGCATACTGTTGCTTCTCTCTTATGAGTGAGGTGCAAGACTATCCATGACAACTGTCTTGTTTCATTCCTGAATGTGATTCTCGCTACCTTATATTTACATTAAAAAAAATATATCAATTTCTAGACAGAAAACAGATGCATATTGCACCAAGGGAGGTTCATAACGCAGCTATTTTGCTAAAAACTCTCAAACGGTATTAACAAAAGCCTCTCTATTCCCATTTTCCTAGAGAAAGTGGACAGAGTAGGGAAGGTCTGGAACAGAAAGAGATCCTTTTACCTTCCAGTACCAGCTCTGTTTGCCAGCTGTGACAATGATAGCACTGAACCAGGATTTCTCTAGGAGAATTAGGGCACCACACTTCAAGCGCAATCCTTTGAGCAATCCCATCTAGCAACCCTAAAATGAGATGGAGGGCTGGCACAACTGGGCTGTAAAGTGAGGTTTACTTTGCAAGTACATTAACCCCTCCTCTGCAGGGGGCTCAGCAGAGGAGCTAAGCTCATCCTTCCCATGCAGGAGGAGCAAGCCCTTAAACTCATCAAACATATTGATGCTGCAGTGGGGAGTTTTGGCTGCCTGCCCTATAGTTTTGAAAGTGGAATGCCAATTCCTGTTGCGCTTACCGTATAAAGGCATAGGGGTGCCTGCACATCAGGCAGATCGCCCCCTTGAATGGCACACAGCACCTCTGTCTGCCACGGATGGCAAACTCTAAGCAGTACTGATCTCCCAAACAAAACTCAGGTAAATTGCATCCTTTCACGCATTGCCAGGACTGCTAACGACATTGCACGGTAACAAAAAGCCTCTACAGGATATATATGTTACAGCTCAGCCTTGAATTTATAACCTGAAAATTAAAACAGCATGAAAATTCATTTAACTGCTAATTACTTAGACTAGTTGTGTTGCACAGTAGATCTGCTCACCAAATACAGCATACGGTACAGAGAATCGCCAGCTCTCCCAGCGCTTTCATTCTTGAGTTTACGGTTAACTCTCCAAAGAGCCGACATCGCTGGAAAGGCAGTATAGCCAGAGCTGTCACTCATCTAGGAGGAAAAATCCCATTTCTCCACATATTCAGCTGGTCCAACAGGCTTTCCCACTCCAGACAGATACTCCACACTGTTTACTTGGCATGCAACACAGAATACGGCTGTATTCTAATAAGGAAGAGCAGTGACCATATTTCTCTAAGCAAAGCCTTTCTGCATGTGTCATTTGCCGCTGGCCTCGTTCGCTCACCGCATCAGCTGGAATTAAGAGCCGGCTACCAGTTGAAGCTGAGAACTCAACACCGCTTTTCATAGACTCGTTAAGAGGAAAACTTCAGCAGAGAGGCTGAAATGCAGCAAAGCGGAGGTGAAGACAGCTCAGGAATATAAATGTCTGTTGCCTGTAGCTGAGCATGAGCCGATTGGCTATGAACAGCACTGCTGAAGAATATTAAACATCTGAAGGGACAGAGGCACAGAATTAAAAGAACTTAAAAGAGCCAGTTACGCTACTGGAAAACCTACCCTTCAAATCCCTGTTTTAATCCTTTGACATCTATTGCAACACATTGAAGCTTTTGAGACTTAATTCTGGTCTTGACTAATGCTGCAGAAAGACGACGACCTATTTTCTTGGAAAAAATACCTCTAAATGGTATAAGCATGTACACACACAGCCCATTAGGGCATGCTCTCCCAAGCACAAGTGCTGCAAGGTAATTAGCTTTCATTTCAAGAGGCAGATGTCTTTAATTAGAAACAGGGAGAAATGAGCATCCTACAGTATTTTAACTGATGACAGGTTTTAAAACACATTCCCAATTAAATTCAAAGGGCTATTAACAGTGAAAAAAATGCACAAAGATTGATCTTGAGATGCAACACAACACCTATCTTAGCCGTTGGTAACCTGCAACATTACGAACTCACACATATGCTCAGTTTTCAGGGTACCTCCTTTGAACCTCTGTTTACTTTACAGTATTTAAAAGGCCAAAACAGGTCACCACAGAGGCAAGTCACCGTTTAAAAAAATTACTCTGGTATGAAACGTTCCTGATATTCTGTTGAGCTGGAAACTGATAAAGGGGCATCACCTCCATTTCATAAACAGCCTGCAACTTTAATTCCCATGCTAGGTGAAAGCAAACCTGAAGAGATGGCAGAGAGCAGGCTTTCTTTTTCTCCACTCTTCTCCCTCCCAGCTCTCTTCCCTTTGGCTCCCACATGACATGGAGGAAGAAAGGAAAGTCAGAAGCCCACCCCAGAGCACAAGCAACTGGGAGCACAACTCAGACCACTGACAGCTGCACGGCTTAAAGGAAAATAGTTGCATCCAGAAAGCCTAGCTGCTTGCTACTGCCTCAACCCACCTTGGAAACAGGTTTCTAGTATTTTATCAGAATAGTTCTACAGACATTTAATTTTTGCTTATTATTATAATGATTCCTTTGACAACAGTGGTAGAGAAGTAACCTTCACATTATCAGGTCTTTACAGAAGATAAGATTTTCAGGAAACGGAGGAATTCTCAGAGCACTGGTGTACCCTCCAAATCCTTCACCACCATCAACAGCTTGGAGGCTTTTGCAGATTAAGAAACAAATGCACCACTACTAAGGAAACATACACCCACGTGCACACATGCTGGGCTGGGGGAAGGGAAAGAGACAGCTGGGAGGGAGGAGAAGGAGGAGAAGGGAAGACACATTTGAGTATCTCCTGTGTTGTATACAACCATGTATCACCTACATGAGAAAGTTACAAGTAAGTCAGAAGGGACCCAAGCGCAGCTTTAGGTAGAATTTCACACAGCTTACCTTCATAAAAAGCCTACCCAGCCTGTGCTACAAGAGCAGATGAAGGACAGCTGCAGCACTGCGTTCCTCTCCTTTTCCCATGAATTATTAACTCTCCCCTAGGATCGCTTTGCTGGCTGGAGAGCTGGCAACCTTCCTCAGAGCAGCTCTGGGCTCTCCTCCTCTGCAGCGCTCTGTGGGCATCAGCAGACCACCAGCACCACGGCACAGAACAGTGATGTTTGCAGGATTAAGCCCTGCCTCAGGATCATGCTATCGCAAGGCAAAAGACAACCCAAAAGCTATTTTCGGATCTTCAGCTACTAATGCTGCATCTGGGCTGAAAGAAGGAGAACTCTGCATTTAGCTGGGAGGCTCCAGCGCAGTTAAAATGGATTTCCTCTGCTGCCCAGCGGCGAATGGAGAAGAGTGCTCCTGCCCTGCTTTTGCCAAGAAGGGCAGAAAATAAAGAAAGTCTCCCCTGAACTCCTCCATCTGAGGGAGTCTGGAAGCTGTGGCAGTAATGGCATCACAGGGGAACATGCCCCTCCTGGTGGTAAAAGGGCAGGGTGTTCCACTTCCCACGTACAAAAATAACCCCTGTAAAACAGCGCTGAGGACATCAGCTTAATCTTCTGTGCCATAATCCTAGAGGCATGGAAAGGTGTGGCAGTGCATGGACAGGAAAACACCTTTGCTTTTTTCCTCACCATGCCAGCTGGCTGGTGACTTTCCACAGAAAAAGATGTGTTGGAGACTCCTCACTCCCCACACAGATCAACTTTCCCAAGAACACAGAAAAGCAATGGGACTGGGAAAATCCTCCCGTTGATTGAGCTTCTTTACTCCCCTACACCATATACTAGAATTCTCTACAGGCACTGCAGAATAATTTGGGGGGTTCTGTAGCTTTTGTTAGAGAGGAACCACAAAGAAAGCCCACTTGGTACAGAGCTCTTCTATACAAACAGGGACAGCAGCATTCATGAGTATGCCAAGTTGAGCACATTATATATCTTTTTTTATGGAAGACCATTTCAAGGAGCTTGCCCCATAACAACCAGAATGAAAAGTAAAATGCCTCACTCCCCTCGATATCACACAAACAAACCAAGACATTTTTCTGAATTTTAAAAGAAAACATGTACTGATATCAACATTTCATTTACAGAAAAGACAAGTGTTCCTCTCGTTGGAAACAAAGGCTTGTTAGAGTTACAAGCTACTCTTCCAATATACGAATATTAAGCATTAGTGCTGCTAATGCACATTTCTCAGTTTAACTAAATCTGCTGAGCCACAGAGCTAATCATGTAATCCTTACGCCTTGCTTCAGGCAATTACAGCTCTGAAGATCCAGGAGGCAAGATGCAAAATGGAACCCCACAGCCTGTCACACAGTTCAGAAATAGAAAGCTACAGAAAACACAGAACACTTATTCCCCGCGCAGCTATGTGTTATGCTCCGTGCTCTTCCACAGCTTCAGTGTTTAACAGAAGAGACTATTTGCAGAGCATATGAAAATCCCACATATTTACAGTTAAAAATCCCAAAGTATCAACAAACACTTGCACTTACTAAAGAAGAAATTCTTTGTACTTACAAGAAGAAGTTCTGTAATAAAACCTGGAAACAAACTGTACAAGTAATCACCTTCTCAGCATGTATATATTTCATGCACAGGAATGTTTTCTCTTATCTGACTTCCACTGTCTGGCTATCAAAGACAAAACTACAGGCTAGCATGACATAAGAGATCAGGAAACGAGAGGCCAAGGTCTTTTCCTTCCTTTCACTACAATGACAAGTAGAACAGCACAGGGACCAGCTCAGAGCTCACTATAACACATTTTAGTTAAAACAAGAGCTGAGAAAAAACACACCTGTACGTAAGCACAAACTGTGTGAGATCTGATTCTCATTAGATCGTTAATTCTGTAGAAAAATAGCTGTAAGCTCTCATCACCACCTATGCAACAAATACCTAAAAGCAATCAGTGTCTTTAAAATAATGTCACTTGATTTTGCCTCAAAAGATACTAATCATCACATCTAATGCTGTATAAAGCCTGCCAGTACCACAGCAAGTGCGAACTACCAACCACTGCAAAACCCATCCCTCAATAGATGGCAATTAGCAATCCATTTGCACAACCTCTTAGCTATAATTGGAGAGGTTTGCTTCAATTTAATGTAGATTGGCTATAATTAGTTTGCATTTAAAAACTAGCATGTGCACTATGCTATTGATTTAGGGAAATATTGTTTAACTTATATTCCTCCTAAGCCTAGAAATCAAGAAATAATAACAAATTGTAATAACCCACCTGATCTTTTGCTTTAGCTGACCTGCTCTGGTGAAGGAGGTGATAAACTAGCCCATTTAAAAGCTATGTGGGAATATTATCAGAAGTTACTGAAGATGTGAATCAACCCTGGAAAAAGGGCACAAGTCTTGCTTAAGAGGTAGTGATGTGCCATAATCAAAGCTGTAATTTGTTACATTCAATAGCATCCGTAAACACCTCAAAAGTAAGATTAACATTTTCCCAGGAAAGATGCTTTAATTGTGTGCAGCTGTGAAGCCAGCACATCAGCTGTGACTGTACTGCACTTTCACTCCATTTCATGTGAAAATGAAACTTTCTCACCTTGCTCATCTTATCGGCCTCATCAGATGACTCCAAGTCTTGTGCTTCTGCCTCCTCTGGAGCTGTCTCAACAGAGCTGTCCGGGTCGCCACAAAGTGAGTGCCCTGCTGAAATTGAGATGCGCATGAAAACCCAACCATAATTTCAAAAAATTCCAAAAGCTGGGTGCAACAGACGTGGAGCTCCCATGGAGGGCCAGGCCCCATCCTGTACACAAGTACATGCCCACAAGGTGTTATGCCAGAGGCACTCAATGGCCCCAAAGGACTACCTTGGTTTAGAGCAGGGGCCAGGTTTAACTATAGGTGTAAAAATACACAAGTTATGGCCAGACACGTTACTTACTTGGAAACTACGAAAGCTGATTCAGAGATAAGGCTAAAGTGCCACATTTAAATTCTTACATTTAGCATTAATTTCTTGGCTGGCAAGCAATTGCCTACCTTTATACTTCAGTGGTTTCAAATGGAAACTGCAGTATGTGAACGGGCAAGTCATGCCAAGAAGCAAGTCTCAGTCAGCCCTTCTTCTGAGTTAAGCTGAATGTGATGATTTTAAATTGCTTGCAGCTTTGGTTTAACACACCCACTACTGAGTTTCTATGTTGATTTTTAAGGAAGCAGATCTGGTTTTAGCAGATTTTAGGAGTCTAATACATCAACTGAAAACTAGATTTCATTTCCATCAGTACGTGGCCACAACTATGCACCTCTGTGCCTGAGCAGTCTTCCCGAGACTACGCTGATAACACAGCTAAAAACTCGTTTGTGACCTCTTGTAAGTAAATGATGAATTACCGGCAAGTGATGAAAGAAAGAGAACTAATCTCAGCCTGAGACCTCTGTGCACAAATAACTTTTTTGGGAATCTCATCCTCTGACTCAAATAGATGTAAGAAGCAGTATTACTACATATTAGCCAGTCTTCACAGAAAAACAGATTTCATGTATGTTCAGCTTCTAGTTATGGCAAATTATAACGCCCAGTGATGGACTGAACTCTGCTGGGATTCTCCTACATGCGTCAAATGACCTTCAAGCCAGCATAAAGAGGTACTTTACAGTAACTGAGTCCAAACATTAATTCCTTTTAACTTTCCCCTCTCCTCCCCTCAACCCCATAAGGATGAGGGTTTTTTTCTGTGGTGTGCTGCCACTTCTGGGGCTGGATAGGGAAGGATGGTATCTGAGTATGCCTCCCTGCCTGCATCCTGCCACACAAACAGGACAATGTCCCACCAGGGATTATACCTTTTATTCCATTACATTACATTTATTCTTCAGGTAATGTGAAAAAGCCTAATCAAAGTTCAATGGATGCTGCAACACAGAAAATCCCTCCCTTTTAAAACCCAAGACTCAACAGACTATATTAACATAACTTTGGCTGTATTGTTAGCATGCAGCATTTAAACCTTTTGGTGGCAAACTGACACTGTTCTGTAACAGAATACAATTTTTTTTAAACCAGTCTTGGGGTTTTTTTGTTTGCTAGACCTACAAATAGAAGCAGCCCAACAGTGCACTATCGTGTTGCGAGCACCCACTGGTCCAGCTGGAACATGGACATTTACAACGATTAACAGTGATTTAGCACATCAGACGCAGCACCATTTCCATGTTAGTCCCATGGTGACTTTCACGTTACTTGCTATTTTTCAATTAGACATTTCAATTTAGCTAAGTCACATCTATTTGTGTGTAAGAAGCATTTGGCCAGACAGCAATGCTATGAGTAAAAAGGCCACAGTGATGGTAACACCTATTTGTTACACTGATATATTTCAGTTAAATACTGTGTGGTTTGGCCAAAAAGACTATGATAGTGGATGGTCTTTTTAATTAAAATAAAAATGGCAAGCTGCTTTAAAATCAAGAAATTTTTTTAAAAAAAGAACCACCTGATACACACCTAGTGTATTTGTTTATATTTATACTGGAATGAAATATATTTCATGGTCCAGAAATTATAGTCTCTAGGAAATATGTTTCCTAAATTCATAAGGAAAATTCTGCTGCCCCTTCGCTGCAATTGAAAAGCCACCGCTCCTTTCAAGGAGTTTTATTTTAATGCACAATGTTAGTTGGCAGACACATCCTAGGTAAGGTTCTCTCCATCAAGACTGATGGCAGAGATCCAGGTTTGGGTTCCTCAGTACCCAGCTTCAGCTGTTGTTCTTGCAAGCTTTCAGCCACCATCACCAAAACCAATTTGCACGACTGTACAAGATTTCCACTTTTTTGAGTCTGCAAATAATTTGGAAAAAGTGGAAATCAGAAACCTGGAAATAAATTCAGAACGTATATAATGGGATGGAGCTAAACTGGACATGAAATAAAATTAAAAAGACATAAAAGGTAGTTCATAGCTGAACTTCTGGAAGACATGACTCTTTTCTTAAAAGACAGGTTAACTTTTTAAAAAGATATGCCTGTAGGGGTTGTTTGGCAACACAAAATCTATTTGAAGAAGTGTTTTTTCTGTAAAAAATTAGGTTTCTGAGCCTTGCCCATATTTTATCAACTTGGACTATCAGCTTTCTGGTCTCTCTATTAATGTGTGAAAAAATCCTTAAAACCCTTAAGCTATCCATTAAAAAATATGAAAAAAAAATGTGCTATGTGTCATAATTTGTCTGGAGCAGTCTGTGTTTTTTCCCTGCAATTAACTTCCCATTACAAGCTGTGTGAAATACATCTTACAGCTGTTTCTCACCCCAAGCCAAGGCAAATAATGTTTGTTTGGGGGTTTTCATTTTTGCTTTTAAGCCACCACTTTTTCTTTTCCTGTATATTAAAACACCACTTAATCTGTTTCCTGCAGTATAAACACTTTTACCCAGTAGACAGCAATCGTTCACTCACGCCTTAATGAGCAGTCACACAGCACATGTGCTCAGGGTATTTCTAATGTCTTAAGCTGCCAAAGTCAATGTCGACTTTAGCAGGTTTATCTGCGCGCTGTTAAACGTAGGCAATCAGTTCAATAATGTCGCACGTCCCGGCCTTTTAATACCTTCCAGTTACCATCCCATTTCTGTCAGGTTCACTACATCATTTTATTTTTGCCCTGTAAATCTTTATTTGGCTCTGCAAGGAGCTCAGAGGGCAATATGTTCATTTCCTTCTGCAGCACCTAAACGTTGCCCAGCCACTACTAGGGATGGTAACACATGGGCTTCACTTGACATTAAGGAATTAGAAAGGGAAATGCAGGAGGAAATGGGGGTCAAATCCATGCGGCCACCAGCACAGATGGAGGTCACACGAGCTCCCAAGTTGCCTCAGCAGTGTAATATCTGTGACATTATGACTAATGCCCATTAAATAACTCCTACTTATGGCTAAAACTAGCAAAATGAAAGGGAGTCTTATATCACTGGAGCAAAGGTTCTGGGGCTTAAAGGCCTGGAGAATCACAAGCTTAAGCACCATGCCAACACTTGGCTAAGATTTTCCATGGCTGCTGCTTCCAATTTGCAGAGTTGCTGTTGCTCAAGATTTTAATGAGACTTCCACAATATTTGATATTGCTCTTAAAGTCCACTTCTTGGTGCCAGATTATATATTTTTTTTAATACAGCAGAAATAAATATTCCTAGCCCAGCTCTGTCAGCTGGGGTGCAAAGCTCAGAAGTGCACATCCTACTAACACAAAAAAGCAGCACACAAATCAGAAAACTCTGCATCTCGATGCTTTATTTCTGAGTATGTGGAATGGGCGATACTGAAGGTAATCCTCCCGGTGGCAGCACTGGGGAAGTGCTCAGTGCTGGCAAGGGCAGCCATCTGCAGCACGTTGTACGCTCAGATGGCTGAAAGCTTTGGTTTGTAACTTTAAGGTGCCTCAGTCTCCCAAGGCGGTTGTTTTACACGTCTCAGCAACCCACACTACACCTTGCCATGCGACTGAGGCAGAGCTCTGGGGCTGCCGCAGCTGGCCAACAAGTGCCAGGGACAGGAGCTCAGCCTGGTGTCCTTCCCTGCCTGCCTGCCACCGCTTGCTCCCTGCAAAAGGCGTGTTGTGCTCCTCCGTATTTCTTTCACCGATGACAATCAGCAATACTGGAAGTAAAATATAGTGATTGCTTAATCACCTTCAGCAGGAAATAAGGAGCGAACCTCATCTGAGCTGAAACCACAGAAGAAATATGGACCAGGCGGAACGTGACTACCCCAGCTGAATCCCAGCCAAGTCACTTAGGTGTCAGTGCTCCTGCGAGAAGGGCTACAAAGGTTTCAGTGGCCAAGTGCTTTCAGCACCTCATGTTTGACTGTAGTCTTAAAAGAAAAAGTTATCAACTTACTTGAGCTCAACAGTAACTTCCTTAAACAGAAATTGCCATTTCTAAATGCTGCTGGGGAATGGCCCCATTATGACAAGAGAGTACCTTTCAGAAAAGACTCCATCGTTAAACTGAACAACTTGAATACGAATTGTTAGGGAACCATCTCCCAGATTAAATTTTTATTTGAGACAAAATCTTGCCTATAAATCCACAATAAAAAAAGGTAAGTATGCATTTTTTTTCTTTTGTAGAATTCTGGTTAGCTTTGAAACACTGAAACATGCAAGAAGGAAACATCCTTTTTATAGTGGGGTATTCTGTCCCATTGGGAGGCCCCACAGAGTTGATATCTTCTCCAAAGACCTATAAAACTGAGCTACAAACTACCAGTTTCAGTCTACTGAGCCACCAAAGAACAGTACAGGAACAAAATGGGAAACACTGCCTTTCCTGCAGAGCTACAGAACAAGCCGCATAAATCTCTTTTCTTTTCAACAGAACTCTTTTGCTCCTCCTTCCATTGCAACTAGGTAATAAATTGTACAAATATAGAAAAATCTATGCTGAATGTCACTTAATTCACTCTCTCTTCTTGGGGAAAAATGCATATTCAATGAAACCTTCCCTGTCCCAACTGTACCATGGCCACTTTTCACCCCTTCCCTGGTCAGGAGCCTAGTCAGGCACTTGTAATGTGCTTGAGTAGCCCCTTGGGAATAAACAGGATTTTTCATAGATGTAAAAACAAAGCACGTGCTCAGGGACCTTGGAAACCAGAGACACTGCAAACAGAACAAACAGCCTTTTCTTCTGCAAATATGGCGCTGGGAGCCGGCAGGGGGAGCGGCAACACAGCAGGAGTATGAAGATGCTAAAGGACGGTGCAGGTACGCTTACTGCAGCGGCGGTGGGATGGGGGCAGAAACCCAAAGCCACAAGGCAAAAACTGACGCGTCAACAGCAGCTCAGGTGGTCTTTAGAAAAAAAACAGGAATGAGACCTCTGGACACAATTCTGACTGAAGCAACATCCTTGAGTTTTGGCTTTTAAGCTCTTAGAAATGAGATCTCATGAGCAACAGTTCTGCATGTCTCTCATTAATTATATGCAAGACTCTCAGATTGCTGCTGCAGTAAGGGCCTCTCGAATTGTTAAATCAAGCACTGAATGCTCACAGTATTTTTTAACATACTACAAAAGGTATGAAATCAGTCCTCTGCCTCAGGAAAATAACCCTGAAGAAATTAAGGTTACTGTTAGTCTCAGCTTGTTCTGAAATCCAAATTACTTAGCCTAAGGGGACCTGTGACAGTACGAGGATGGAATGAAAAATAGTGGCCATTCTTACAGTGCAGTGAAAGTGTGTTTCAGTTTTATAGCATAGTCTTTACGGTGTGTGTTAACTTCAGCCTCTGGTTCTCCTGCTTTCTGAATGACAAAATAATAGACTCCTTAAAAATACCTAGCTACTTCAGATCTAGAAGATCTTTTTTACCATTTATACATTCTGCATGGTGATTTATATGGCTCACAGTTATCCTTGCAGAGTTATCCCTTATACTAGAGGTCTCCAAAATACAGGAGCGTGCAAAGCCTGAACTTCAGAAACTCCACCCCGGTGTAAAAAAAGGCAGTGAACTGTGGGGAGACCACAAACAAGTATGGATCCCATTCCCAAATCCCCTTCCAATATAAAATACCTTCTTTATGATTTTGGGGAGATGCAGTGCTGCGTTTCCAGCTTTCAGCCTCTCGTTCCCTGGATTGAATGGAGCAAACAGGGAGACAAATAGGGAGCAGTTCTCACTGATCCTTTTAGGCAATAAGGAAAACAGGCTGCAGGGCTCCAGACAGAATGAGAGCTAGTCCTCCTCAACCAGATTTATGTAGGCTGCATTAGCAAGACAGAAGAATGAAAGCCAGGAAAAACAATAATAGATTAAAGGAACAAAGCCTATGGCTCTGCAAGCCTGATGCAGCGTGAATTCCTAGGAGAAAGTTTATATCATACTCAAGATGATGTTTTTCACATCAATTAGAGGTATAAAATGCAAGGTCATTTCAAGAATAACCTGTTAAGTAAACAGAATGAAGTAATCACTGCCACAGGGCTGATTTGCAGCTCTAGCCCCAGCCTCAGTATATACAAGGTAGTTCCAGATAATGAAACAGCTGTTACGAGACCCATTTCACAGAAGCACTGGCAGTCACTTCAGGGAGGTCAACTCCCAGAAACACAGCACTGCTTTGCTCCTGGAAGACCTCCCGCTGAGTAATGAGGCATTAGGAAAGCTTCCTTAGGAAAACGTAACACAGCATCTTTCTATTGAAAACACACAATATGTTTTGTCTCACACAAAAAACCTACCCTTTGCTGCCTTCATAGTCGATGAGGATGAAGAATTGCTAGTGAAGATAATTATGGGACATCAGCATGATCGACCAACCAGACCCTGAAGTTCTGGAGAATGGATGTGCCTACGGGTGATTTATACCTGCTGGCATTCTGGCCCAGCAAAGTTTCACCCTCTGCTGAAAGGGGGTTGCAATACTTCAGGACCAAATTAAAAAATCTGCATGCTGTAAAAGCATCGAACAGAAATCACCGAGCTGATTTGACTAGCCAGCCAAACTGCCAGAGATCAACAAGGACACAAATAAACAGGTCAGTGGGTATTTCATACTTGACTGCTCTCTAAAAGAAGCTATGGAGCCCAGACCAAAAATCTAACGTACAGCCACAATGTCCCAAACAAAAGCATGTACCCCTTTTTAAAATTTCACATGGATCCCATTTTAGGTAACGAGTCCCTGAAAAAGCACAGGGCCAGACGAAGAAAGGCTTCAGTAAAACAGCGCGTTCTACAAACACCTAAGTGGAGAGAAATTGATGGAGAAGATCAAAATACCTCCCAGTCACACACTTGGGTGCAGATCCTTAATTTCACTCCTGCCTCAGGCTAAGCATCCCAAATTAGAGCATCGGCATTGTTTAACTTTAAACACCATCTTAACGTCATTCTTCAGAAGCGTACTCCAAATGGCAACTACAGATGCTTTCAGAAGCTGCCACAGACACCTGCACATCTGCTGATGAGCTATTGTGTTGCTTCTGTTGGTTAAAGAAGTATTCCTCTGCCTTTGAGGAGGAAGGTGAGTCCCACTTTGTTTGCCATGTTTTTAAGGAAAGCAAATGTCAACAGAGGTCTAGCTTCTGTGCTGCCTGTTGCCTGAAAGAGAGTGAAGGAGCTGACTATAGCACACCAAAAGCGATGGGCAGCTGTACTGACAGAAATCTGAAGGGAAAAGGAAGCCCCAAAGCTTAGCCCTGGTCCTGGGGAGCTATTTAAGAAGGAAGCGCTTTAGCCCACCAGACAGTTCACATAGTCACTGCAGGACATGGAAAAACAAGCAGCCGTTCCACACCACAGCGATAACCACAAAAATCCAGCTCAGGAGAAGCTTACAAAGGAGGACAGACATGAGTTGAGAGCAGCACAAAGGAAGTCGTGCCTACAAAGCATCAGAGGCAGGAAGCCTGATTTTGTCATGATGTGTCCATCAGCAATGTCCTATGTCCGCATTTCACATGGGGCACGCAGGGTTATTACTGGGTAATGTTAAAAGGCAAATGCTAGGTTCTCCAGACACATTTGGCAAACCGTGCGTTATCTTACCCTCAGCAAGAAAAAGGACCCCTTGAAGCCCTCACAATAATGATGCAGAGAACTGACAGTGGCAGAGAGTCTGCTTGTTGAGAACCTGGGTTACAAAATGTGACTCCTCTGCCTTAGAAATCACTGTGTTGCATAAATACAAAAGTCCCAGTCCCTAAGTCTTTGCACCCAGGGTGGACACTCACTTCAGTGAAAAGTTAGAGTATGAGGATTGAGCACTCAGGGATTCAGTGAAAAAGCACAGGCAAGGACAAAAGGACGGGCCCCACAAAGAGCTGGTGTTAAGTAGGAAATAGGGGCATCTTGTGGCCAGCTGTAAAAATGTACAAGATGAGCTTGATTTTTCAGCACAAAAGCCTAACTGGGAAGAGTTCCATGAAAATTCGAAGGGGAGAATGTCCTTCTGAAAATGTTTAATTTTAACTGCCTTTGGAAGTTTATCCCGCATCTTAGATAAGGTTGCTTTTATCAGTCACCTCTGAGGTATTTGCAATAAGCTGTTTTTAAGCTTTCTTGTTCATGCTATTACACTTGCTATGAATATCACAGTCCCCAAAGTCAGCCTAGGGGTCCAGCTTTCCCTTTCCTCACTAGGTGTTCCTGTCATCTGAACTATGGCATTTGTGCTGGATCACTTTAAGTAAATATTTCAAGCAAAGCCAGAGCAGCATCCAGAAATGTTGAAAGGCAGGCTGCACCTCCCTGACCCTTTGCAGGCAGACATGAGTCAGCTTGGTCCTGAGCCCAAGCAAACTATCTTTCACTGCAGCTTCTTTGCTCCAGCTCAGCATCATGTTAATGCACTCACGCTGCTCCTGGGTTAGCTCTAGTTTGCACCCACTCATCCCAGAAGCCCCTGCACTGAGTGATGGCAGCAGTCAGACATGTCCTGGGAGAAGGCTGACTTTGAACATCAGTGAAGTGCATTAACAGCTCTGCTCCTACTCCAGCTTTTCATTCCAAGTGCCCAAACCAAAACTATTTCATAGTTGTCAAAACAATTATTTTGATATTTCTGAAACCTTCACTTTGTGGAGAAAAGAAAGTATTTTGACATATTCAGATGCCATTTACTTTCGACTGAAAGTCAAAATTTATCTCAGCTCAGAATAGTTTTGATTATCTAAAAACTACTTCTTTTTGGCCATTCCACTAATTTTTCCTGTATTTTACATTATTCCAAAAAACCTAAAGCAAACAGTTATGTCCAGTATCCTCTTCTGTTTTGTTGGGGTTTTTGGGTTGTTTTTTTTTTTTTTTTTGCGGGGGGGAGGGGGCATTTAGGAGCCAGCACATAAGACTTGGCTAAACAGGCAAGTAAGAGAAGACATGGTGCAGGAGCTTTCCAGTGCAATTTCCAAAACCACTGTCTTACAGATGTATCAGCCAGCAACCACCAAGGAGGCAGTCCTACTATTCTGCAGCCATTTCTTTTAACCCATGCAAGACTGCGTGGCCTCAGCTGGTTCAGGAAGCTAAACTAGCAGCAAACAATTCATATTTGCTGGGGATTAATTTTCTGCCAGTTCAGTTTTCTGAAGAGGGCAACATGGTGGGCAGGAATGACCCTTCCCACTGCACTGTGCTGTGGGACCAGTTAGGTATGTTTGGCTGTAATGACAATCCCGACTTTAGTTGTTTTAAACTGTCCTTGGGAGTTATTTATGCATTTCACAAAACATGCAGGGCTCCTGTGCTCCTGGCTAACCCCACAGAGGGCGAATGCTTATCCTCTCTTCCTTCCCTGCCATACACATATCCTGTAGGCAAATCCAGAGCTATAGGTACCTCCTGAGCAGCCCAAAAGTAAGCACGTAGTTCTGTGACTTGCTGTAGGCACAGCTAGATGATGTGGCATGGATTTGGCGATGACACCGTTTCACAGCCTAACCATGTACACAGTCACCCTTCATGGCTACTGCAGATGATACCTTTACGGCTTCCAGAGCTCCCACGTACTATCCGCCCAGCACACTCAGACTGTAATTCCTCTCACTTCCACCATGGAAGTTACATGCAGGGATCAATGGGATTACACCAGCACACTGTAAGCATGAATCTTCTTCCTGGTGATTTCTAAATTGAACCCAATACCTTGGCTGCTGCCAGCAAACACCAGTGTGCTGTCAGTCAAGTCAGACGGGTTTTCCAAGCGACGTGGTGGTGGCTGCATTAGTTTCTGCCCTTCCTCTATCTCTGGATAGGTGCGCACAGTAAGACACAGTGAAGGCTGCACAAGGGCATCTTTCAGCAAAGCTGAGTCCAGATCCTCAGCAGCTTTCTTGTTAATCTCCACAATTTCATCGCCAGCTTTCAGGCCTGCAACACAGAAAGGAACAGGTAAGACTTGTACAGTAACGTTTCTGTCACCCACAGACATCAAGGAGCTCAGCCAGGTGTTTATGAAGTGCCAGACAGTGTTAGGTCTAGACATAAAAGTAAACATTTATGACTGGAAAAGGTACTGAAATTTGATTGACTTTTGCAGATTTGTTGTCAGGCTGGTAGTCCAGTATGATCCCTAAGAGCATGGTGCCCAGAAAGTCCCTCACAATGTACCAGCAACAAGATAACCCCTTTTTCTTCACAGAATCAAAGAATGGTTGGGGTTGGAAGGGACCTCTGAGATTATCTAGTCCAACCCCCTTGATAAGGCAGGTTCACCTACAGCAGGTTGCACAGAGTTGCATCTGGGCAGGTTTTGAGTATTTCCAGAGGAGACTGCACAGCCTCTCTGGGCAGCCTGTTCCAGTGCCCTGTTACCCTGCAAGGGAACAGCCGCTGTACAGCATGGCACACTACACAACACATCGCTCGTAAATAAATATATACTGAAGGACAGAGCCAGACTGCTGAGGTGCTTGCACATAGGATGGCGGAAGGAGTAGCTGGGCTGGCTTGATTCTTGCTTTTAACTTCCCATGTAAGTGAAGGCTTTTATTTGAAGTGGTCACCTACCCATACACCTAGGAGGAAAGAAAATGTTTCCCACTCAACTGGGGTGTATGGTGTAGAACTTCAGACAGCCTCGTCTCTGGCCGTCTCTGGATCACGTCCTAGCACACAGATCTTCAAAAGGCAAATTTTAGTGCTTGGTAAGTTAGTTACGGTTTTTTTCCAATCTGATTTCATGAGTTATTTATAGCACCGGTGCCCAAGGGAAAAGGGGATCTGCAGAGGAAAAAGCTGACTCCTGTTCACTTCAGGGGTGACACAGCAACGCCGAAGATGTGCAGCCCTGTGAGAGCTCCTGCAGGAATCCTGACCTTCCCTCAGCCAGCCAGGCCCGTTCTCCCAGCTAATAACAGCAAGCTGGACCAGGGTTTAAACCTAGGGTCAGGCAGGCAGGAGCATGCCAGGGCATGCCAGTGCTGACAGCTCTGATCACTGGAGCTGCTCCTGCCACTGCAGCTTTTGTCTCCACTTGGTGACACCAGCAGTTCCCCACAGACATCCCCCCAGGAGCTGACCCACTGGGCACAGCTGGCAGGAACGCATGCTCTGCAATGGCCACTCACCCACCAATGGGACTGCCTGGCATCCCAGTCACTGTCCTGGCATTTACAGGAATGAAAGCTGGAATTTAAAGGGTTGAAAGAGCTGCTCTGTGGGGGTGACCTGCCCTCATGCCATGCAGTCCTCTGGCTGGGCAATCATGCAAAGGGTGAGTCTTGCTACCCTTAAAGCTCAGATGAAAGGTCTGATTTGATGAGCCTGAGCTGCAAGCAGAGCTCAGCTGCATCCTCCAGGAAACAGATTACCTACCTGCATTCAAGAAAGAAATGTGGAAGGGAGGAGGCTAAAGAGCTTCAGTCTTCTTTAGGAAAATTGAGATCTTTCTAAATGCATGTAATTGTGCCCAGAAACTGTAGTGTGGTGTGCAGTTTCGGAGAGAATAAAATGAACTAGATAGAATAGCTACAAAGTAAATGGACTGTAAAATCATATTTGAAACAAGGACAAAACAAGGCAAGTCAAGCATTTCACATTATTTCATTTATTCTACTTAGTGATGCCATGTCATAATAGTAGCAGATTAATATGCCTGCAACCATAAACATCCTATCTGGGGCTTCATTTACTCTTTGTAATCCTTGTTTGAATCATTTGGGATAAAGCATCATGTCTATCAAGCACCTCAAATTCCAACAATGGTCTAGCTAATGCAGACCAACAGAAAAAACAAAAAGATACACAAATTATTAGGAGAAAATAAAATCTAATTTTTCTAATTAGAGAAAAAATAGGAAATGAAATACGGTATCTCATTAGACTTACTCTAGGAAGTGCAGTCAGATGCAAACATGTGTAAGTAATGGAAGGAAGAGAGTTTTCCTCCCTGCTTTCTGCTAAATCTGGGTATATTGTCACAATATCCTGCCAAGTACTGTTCATACAGAAGTGGCTTTTCATATCAATTATCAAGAGCAGCGTATCACTGAAAGCATGTTTTAGCATTTCAGCCCACAGGAGGCAGTCTGCGTTCACGCATTCATTTAAATTGTTGTACAAACATTAACTAAAAGCAAAACAAGGAAGCCTTGCTGAACACCCACACCCTCGCCATCATATTCTCTCCCCACAAGAAACCCACAGGGTTTTATTTCCCTGTGATGGGCTGGTAGAGAGCTAATCCCAGTGCCCATTCAGGCCTTTTGGCACAATACCCATCCTGTCAGCCAGGGCGTATGGGGCTGAGGTGGCGTGAGGAGGGACAGGAAAGAGAAAGAGGGCCTTTTCAAGCCTAATAGACATATGCAGCAGCCTCCAGGATGACCTACATGGTTTTCTTAAACTAAGGTTAGAAGCTACAGCTGAGCGAAACTCCAGGCTCCCTGCAACCAGGACTGTTCCCCCTCCCCTGCCCCCTGCTTCTTCCTTCCCAGTTTCTGTCTACACAGTCCTGTCCCTCCACTGTGCCACTTCTGCCACTCGCTTCATTGCAACACATGCCGACTCTGTTTGCTAGCAGGTCAGAAAACCAGCCATGCATTTCTGCCACAGCAGTTTTCCATCAAGATGGGGAGCTGAAAAGACTCAGCAGAGTGCCCAAGCCAGGACAAGGCAAAGGGATGGAGCAGTTTGGGGAAGACCAGCCCCCCACTGCTTTTGGCAACAGCTAACTGTTGAATGAGCTCTGCGAGACCATATAACCACTCACCCAGAAAACTCTGAAGGTGTTCTTGAGGACTCTGCATACATTGATGGGTTATGAAGAGATGAGAGTCTTTTCACTCTTCATGCTCCCCATGTTATACTCCAAAATCCAGTTAGGTTTCAGCTGCCCAGCTCCCTGACCAGCCCATCCCATGACTGCATGAGCAGCAGCACTGGCACATCAGAAAAGGCAACGAATGGGCAAAGAATAAGGGCATGGCAGTGTCAGGGTTGACCTCAGCTTGGGTAAGCTGCAGTTAAACCATATCTTGCTCTGCCTTGGGACGAGCCCGGCAGCCTAGTTATCTCTGCCAGTTTCTGGTCCAAGTGCTGTCATGCTTCCTGCAAAGGCTGGAAGCAAAACTAGAGGCAGTAATCCCAGCCACAGAGAGCACTATGATGGCTTCTACTGTACTAGTTTATCTCGCAGTGACTGACCTGAGAGGGCCTCTGCTCCTCTGTCTAGCTGCAAGGGACATGCTGACCCTGCTACATACACAGCAACTCAAAATTAAGAGGTTGACTACATAGCATAGCTGATCCCAAGATCAGAACAGTAATGTATTCAGTACCTAAGGTTCTTCCCAAAAGACCATGGTCTCTTTTGGACTGAGGCCCTGATCTGGTGTGTTCATAAAGCTCCTATCCCAACAATCTCATGGCCTATAACAGGATTAAACAAACAGCAACAAAAACACTTCAAAAAGAATTTTACCTTTCTTGAAAGCTAGTCCTGTCTCTTTGACGCTGTTCACATACAGCCGACGAATCCCTTCTTCTTCCATGGAGGACAGAGAGAAACCTAGGGAGACACACAGCGAGACGTTAGAAAAAGCCAACCACTTCCAGCATGTCCTAACTGCACACACCACAAGTCCCTGCAGCCAGCAGTTGGGAATTCCTCCCTTCTCCTTTCCCTCAAACCTTTACAAACATGAAGAGGAAGTTAAAAAATGGAAGCGGCTTTAACAGAAACCCAAAATGAATTTCTGAGTCTTTATATAAATCATCCACAGCTTTATTTGAGAATACCACAGCTGCAAAACATTGGAACAGACTTCTAATTCTCTTGCTACAAAAGGTCACTTCAAGAAGTTTTGCTGTTTGCAGACAAAAGCTCCACAGAGCTGTGGTTTGTGACCCAAGCTGACAAAAGCCAGGAAACAGACAGCTATGGCTGACATGCCATCCTGAACTCGGACAAGGCATAACAACTCCTGCTAAAAGCAGAATGCCAACTTTTACTTTTTGAAATTCCTGGACTGGACAAGGTTTTAAAAACGCCACTTCCCCTTTTCCCCTTTTCTTTCCTCAGCTGCGCCTGGCACAACCAGCTATTTGCGAAGTCTCAGCTCAGCGCACATTTCGTAGCTACACTGAGACCCACTGAACAACCGCATAATGGAAGTACTGACACAGCCTTAATTCAAACAGTGCAAATGGTACTGTTACATTTGGTTTTGGTGATTTTCTTGCCATTTGTGTTTGACACTGTTAAGATAACAATGTGTAAAGGAAATACAATGTGGTTAGTTAAATACGGTTTGTTTATTTACTGTTGAGGGTTATCTAAGGCAGAACATATGCCTTTCTGAAACTTCATTACTCCCTAAATGGGTGTAGGCAACCATTTGCTCTCTTTCTCCAACTAGAAAAACATTTACAAACCTCTGGGGGAAGATGCTTGTTTGACATGGAATCAGTCACCAGCCAAGAGGTACAGATGTGCTAGGAGCCTATTCGGACTTTAGGACTCTTTTCAAGTTGATGCTTATGGATGAGAAGTTATTTTTTCATCCATCATTTAAAAAAAAAAAAAAAAAAAAAGAAAAGGAAAGAAGAGGAAGAATGTGGCAGCCTAGAAGCAAGGAGCATATGGCCCTTCATGACTTACTGAGCTACTTGGAATCTGTATGTGAGCTCCACAGCCCGAATAAAATTAAATTTGTGAAGCTTACTCAACACACCAACTTTGGCAGAGAGAAAAACTCCCAACTAAACAAAAGAGCAACTGTAAAATATAGTAGTTATTAGCTGTCATCACCACAAGCCCACCTGGAAACCCCTTAAGCAGAAGCACAGTGGAGGATGATCAAGACTGCAGTCTGCGTCAGCAAAAATCAGCAATTACTAATACCATCACCCTTTTGCAACTGAAATGGTGTTTTGCAGCCAGCTACCATACAGTTAAAACAAGGCTGAGCTGCATCTCAAGTTCTCACGGTGGCTAACTGTCAAGAGATTAGCACACCCATGCAATCCCAAGCTCCCATTCTCCTCCGTGAGAAGACCTCTGCCTCCTCCAGTCTGTCAGGGCTAAGCACACATACAGTTGTTTTTTAATCCGTCTTTCAGTCAAAAAAACCACCCCATAAATCCTGAACAGTAATTACTGACAGAACGGGTGTAAGAAGCAATTACACATGTTGCCATCAGCTTTAAGAGATGAGAAATGGGCAATGGGCAACAGCCTTGAAATGGTCATCTCACAAATACACTTAATCCCCCCCCCAGACAGGGTGTCTGACCATACCCCATGAATGGACGAACTGTTTTATTTCCGCAGTTGTGACAGTGGCTTGATCTTGTAAACAATTTGAAGCAGCATGCCTGTTCCGTTGCAGGGCCGGTGCCAGTGCTTTCACTGCCATGCAGTAAAGCAGAGCAGGGAACCCATCCAGATGAGAAACACCTCAGTCAAATGGGTGTGTGTATGTATATATATGTATGTGCAGTTTGTACATACACATGTATAGTATGAATGCACAGTTTCCATCTGGCTGAATTCTGCAGGTGCTCCACACAAACACTAGTACTAGCACTGCATGAGAGGAAGGGCAGGAGTGGGTGGAAGTGACAGTGATTGCATAAGCTGGCATCACTGCCAAAAAGATTATTATCAAACTGTGCATGGACTCTGAAACACAGGTGTGAAGAGATGGGTGGTGACCCAGACAGAGCCTTTTCTTCGCTGCAAAGTTTTGATGACAGGAAAACAGAAGTCTGCATCCATGAGTGCGCATGGCCTCACTGAACCAGCACAATACCTGAACAAATCCACCTCCAGAAAATTACCTCAGCCCCTGTGACAGACAGTTGCTAACAAAAATGCCAGCATGCTCCCGGTACATGCAGGAGCTGGAAGCAATAGGTTCCTACTGCTGGCGCGCCTTGATTTCTGCCCGCACAACCTTTGCAAAGAGGCTGGTACCAGTGAAAAAGTCAAGAATGCATGTGTCCCAGGTGTCAGCAGCAGTATCACATTCACAGATTTGATGCTGGCAAAGTCCAACACACTAGCCAGAGACTCCAGGAGTGCCTCTTACCACAGGCATGCTGGTGGGAATAGAAACACTACAAGACGTTCCCAGGTGAGCTTTCCCTAAAATGCTCTGCTCCATCCTTTTGAACTTACGGTGTGCTCAGGTGGGATAGTGAAGCTGCTACAAAGGCCTGCTAACACCTGAAGGAGCAGCTCTGCCACCTCCCTGGCACCAGCATCTCTTTGCTGGCCCAAAACAGCTTACAAAGCCAGCAGACAGCTATTCACTTATTTTGTTATCTCTCTGCCCGGCTAGTGAGCTGAACTGGCCTGTCTTAATTGCACCCTTAGCAAAAGCATTTCACCTCCCCATCTGTGATACCATGTCTGCTAAATGGATATAACAGCACCGTCCGTATTGTTGGGATTAATTAACAGCTGCTTGTGAAGTATCTTGAAAATTCAAGGTGATTTACAAGTATTATTGTTGCTATAGCTGGAATACTAGCAACAGCAACAGGTAATGTCACTAATGATTTTCATAATCTCATCCATTTTCAAGATGAAGACTTTTCTACTTCTTCTGGAGGAATCAAGGCACAAGGAATTTGGACATATGTTTTTTAAATGGGCAAGAAGTGGCAGAAGGCTTGAACAAAGCTGCACAGAAAAACAAGCAACGATCAGAATAAAAAGCCCCTCGGCGCCCTAGACACCAGCTGCAGTACTGGCTCCTGACCCTGTTCCCAGCACTTATGGAAGTGCTCGTGAGCGGCTGAGGCCCGAGCAGCACCCAGCTGACTGAAAACCAACCTCAAAGACAGCCCTGCTCACAGAAAGGCTCATGCAGGTTGCTTAGATGTTTTGAGACTGTGCAGTCACATCATTGATTTAGGTTCTTTTCAAAAAAACAAACAGCAGGCAAGAAGCCTTAAGCAACCCTGTTAAAAAGAACCTATGCTGAAACTTTAAAGCTCTGATCTTCATGTTGCCATAGCTTGTGAACGTGCTGTAGCTTTCTCTCATACACCTCTCATACAATACGATATGGATTGTAAAAGCACATATCGGCACTGCTAATTCTGTAAAGAGACTAAAAGAACTACAAACTCAACTGTACCTAACATACAGGATGGGAAAGAATCTCAGAAGGAACCCTAGCCTTCCCCAGCGCTCAGCCAGGATCAACACTTCACCTCTGCTCCCCCGCACACACGTATTGCAGCCCACACTTGTCACTGCATGAACACATAGGACTGTTTCTATGAGACAAATAGAGACTACAGAAATTCTGCTCCCATTCAGTGTCAGGGTAAGTTTTGACATTTTCTTTCAATGAGACCAAAGTCAGCTTTTTGGGGGTGCATTTAGCATTCACTCCCTGCAGGGCCAGAGCTAGTGAACAGATGCATCCTGTGCCTGATCTCATTTCACAGGACATGACAGTGCATTTCACGGTCTTTCCCATCTATCACTTAAAAAAAGAGAAAACGAAATAAACAGGAAATGCTATGATAACTCTAACTCTTGCATGCTTTCAAACACAGTATAATTATTGAACCTAGGGGCATCACTGTGCTGGTTAATATTTCTTTCTTAGGCCTTCAATATTCAAACTGCAGTCAGTACCACTGCTTTGTAGCAGAGCTCAATATTCAAATGGCCTGCAGCTGTATAATAAGCAGTTTGGGGATTCAGAATTATGCTAGTCATTAAAACAGAATATTTAGATAAACAGTACAAAGATGCAGATTGCCTTCCCACAGGGTAGGTTGCACAAATAACTTTAAAATACACTACAGAACTGTAATTGCCAGACCAAAGGGCAAACTTACCAGGCTGCAGGTCTGTAACTTGAAATACTTGAAAGCTAAGAAATATGACCACCCCCATGCAAAGATTAGGGATTTTGCAGAAATACACAAGGACGACTTCCCCTGCTTCATGTTTTATGCACAGGTCTGTAGGACATGTCATATTCTGGCTCCAGGAGTCCATGCGGCATTCTCAAGGGATGGGTGTGCACTGGGGCCAGGCTCCCCCAGCCCCTCTTGGGACAGCTGCCCAGCTGCAGAGCTTGAGATGCCTCCCACCCACAGGCGATGCTCCTGGCTGCATCCCTGCAATCATGCTTGGTGGAAGGAGTGAGAAGGGAGAAAGCCTTCTAGCGTGCTAGCAGTGGCAAGCCACAGTGGCAGCCCTCTCCCAAGCCCCACTGCAGGGCCCTTGTGAACGCCATGACGCAGGCATTCATGTAAGAGATGACACCTGGCAAAGGATGCTGTCTTTCACTGGCGCTCAGCTGCACAACCTCTGTAGGTGGTGTTCTGAGAAACTGCAAGACAAGAAAACATTCGTCCTTCCTGACCCTGTAGCTCTCATCAAAGAGCTACACAGCCTACAGCTTGAACACCAGGAAAAAGTGTTCAGTGCACTACAAATAAAACTGTCCTGCTTCAGTGCTTCAGCTTTCTGTGGATGACACAGGAATCACATGTGCTTTTCTTTGTGTGTCCAACAGGCCTTTCAGGTATATCAGTGAAGAGCAAGCAAGAACCTGCCCACACTAGAATTGACTTGGTAGAAAAATAAAAACAAACAAGGAGAAACTCACCATAAATATCAGAGGATGCATCAGACTTCTCTATTTGAATGTGCTGTGTAATTTTCTGACAGATTTCTATTTCTTTGTACAGCTGAACAGAAAAAAAATCACAAAAATACATTACTGTGGGAGGAGACATCAATTGTACTAATTTTGAACATTTTTTTTTTAATTCCAAGCAGAAGAAATGGACTGTGGTCATTATCAGTTTTTCTCCACATGGGTTAGATGTATTAGTAGTGTCACTAAGTTTTAGCATTAGAACACAGTTAAAGAGGAGGAAGCACTGTTTTACTACCACCATCAGAAAAGCAAGGATATATGTATTTCACTTGATCAATACCATTCTGAGTAGACAAGAAACAAAGCTTCTATTCTTGTTTTCATATTTTACGGGTAGTCATCATTTAAAGTTTCTATATTATTTTGATTAAGACATTGCAAGAATTCAATTATTTGAGAGTATTAAAATCACAAGGAGGGATCCTGTTTCTTAAATAAATTTCTGAATTGTTAGAAGACGATGGGATTTGATATGCAGCTCTTTCTTAGCATGAAATTTCACCTTTAACACTTTCATGTTTATTTGTTCCAACAAAAGCCCCCAAGTCTTTGAAATGGTCACTAACATCCTTCCTGGGAGACCGGCACAAATTCACACCTAGGTAATAACCCAGAAGCCCACGCACTCAGGTGCAATTCACCCTGCCTTTCAGGAGCAAAGCAACTCCTCAGCAGGGCTACACCCCTCCACCACAGCTCACACATTTTGAGCTTTCAAATCACTGAAGTTTTCCCGTCTTGTGTGGCTCACTATTGCATCCAGGTCCTGCCCTGAGTGCCGAACAAAGGAGATGGTAGTGGGGCCTGTCATCCTACCTGAGGCAGGGAAATCCCGCTTCCCCAGTCCAAGTCAGACATTTAGAGGCTCGGAGCTGACATCTTTGGGAGTCTGCCCTGACTTATTCCTTGTAAGGCAGCCTTGACACACTGGAAACCTCTGGCTCAGCACAGGTTTGAAGCTGTTTTTTCCATAGCACAGGTAGCACTTAAGTAATAAACTATCCTTCCCTCTTTAGAAAAAGTCGTAACCACAGGTGAATGAGAGCTCACAGGTAACTATTGGTTCTGTTTACATGCTGGTATAAGTGTGTAAAAAAGCAATTCATAATAATTAGCATTTTGAAACTAAGTGACAGCAGTGTTTCAACTGAAGTATTTAAACCATTTCTTTAAAATAGTAACTAATTAGTAAAGGGCATCTTTAATAAAAGTATCATTTTATCTCCTGCTTATATCAGCACTTACACATCTGCTTAACTGCAAATATTAGGTATTACAGAACAGTTATATACCCATTTAAATGGTTGTTTATAGTAAAACAGAATGTAAAATGAAATGAGGATGCCATGCTAGTAATATTTTTAAATGCATTTTTCAAATATAGGAATATATTGTTCAGAACCAGAAAAAGAGTCAAAAGACAAAAAACGCAGCTAGACTTCAGCAAGGGTTTTAAAAAGAGGAGAAAGAAAAAAAGTGAAAATAACAGTATTTTCAGAACAAAATTTACGTCTGATCCCTGCAGCCATCTCAACTGAGTATGCAGGACCAAAACCACAGAGGATGGCTGACAAGCTCTCACAGGGATATGGCAGACACTTGCTGCCTGCATCCCAAAGTGCTGTTTTCAAGCAAGAACCTCTATCAAATGGGAGACAAGTAACTCAGATGCACAGGTTGCAGCTGAGCTGCCCAAACCAGAGAGCCAGCCCCGAGGTGCTGCTTGCATTTCCTTGCCCTGTGGACCTGCTGTCCCGACACCCAAAGGCAGGCAGCATGCCTGGGCTATGGTGGCTCATGCCATGAAGGTGTCAGCCTTGCAGGCACCACAGCCTCGGGGGGGAAACCCCCTCCAGACCCAGAAACAGGCCCAGGGCTCTGCATGGAGAGGTTTGATAGCAATACTTGGAGCATCCCAGGGCAGGATGCTAGGTACCGGGGCCAGGATTTCTTCCTGACAGCAGCAGCAGCATTGCTCCTTTGAGTCGCTCCAATCCCTCGTAGTGTTTTTCATAGCAGCTTTGGGTTGTTATTATTGGGTTTGGTTGGCTGGTTGGCTGGTTTTGGTTGGTTTTTTCCCTTCAAGATTATATCTTCCTTGCCTTTTTCTCCTCTACCACTTTTGGTCTTGTCCCAGCATCCTTTCCCAGAGCTACGTCTTCTAGTAGTTCCAGCACCTTCACTCCAGCTTCAGCCTACCTGCCAGACTTCTGGGGAGGCCCCTGGTCTCCTGCTTCCATCTAAAAGTGCATCCTACCCAAAGTAAAAAGTCTGGCACATCAAGCTTCAGCCAAAACACTCCAATGCTTTGTTTGCAATAAAAGGTGCTTAAAAGTCTAACTGCCTGGTACAGCAGCTAATGTTAAATGCTCTCCCCTGAGCCCTCAGTAACATTTTAAACACATAATAAATGGAGCTTGTGATTTTTTAAAGACTGTGTCAGTACACAAAGCATCACCATTAATGTTCTGGAGATAAATGGAATATGGATATTTAATCTCCATTTCTTACTTCAATATATCTTAGAGAGTCTGCAAGAAAAAGGACTATCATCCTAAGAAATCACTTTTCTGCAGCAATGTATGTCTGCCAAAGCATTTTAGTAGATGGAAGACAGCTCTAGTGAGGTAACATCAACATTAGACAATATTATAAACAGCTATTCAGGAGACTACAAAAATAGAGGCATTTGTTGTATCATATTACACCAGAATCATTTAATTAAACACTTACATGAAGTAACTAAAATTTTCTCATGAAACAAGCGTGCACACACACCAGCAAACACACAAATGTCTGTTGGTTTAATGTTACATTATATAAAAGCCTGCCACACCTATCCATATTATAAACTTTCAACATGTGCACAGTCCCACCGACTGTAGAGTTTTCGTTTAATTTCATTTTTTCAGAGTAAACAATAATTGATGACTATGTCAATCCTACATCTTCTCAACATAAGAAAAGTCACCAAAGTCCTTCCAGGCAATGAAAGCTAAAATCTGTCTCCTCTGAGTTTTAATTTTTCCCAACGATGTTTCGCTTCCCAGTCCTAGTATCCCACTTTCTCACTTTTTTTTGTTGTTGTTGTTGTTGACAGTGTTAAACGGCAAATCCTGGAACTTCTTTACTAAATGAACAAAAGCATCCCTAACTGGCAAAGTTTTACTTCTTATAAATAAAGCAGCCACCAATGAAAAGGACTTTAAAAAGCTTTACAGTCTGCATGTGTAAAATCATAGAGTTAAAGCATGACACTAATTCCGTTTGGTCTTTTTTTAATCTCTCATTTCAATATTCCTTTGAAGTTGCTTTTGAGATTAATGATATGAAAACATCCAACTGAAGCAATTAGGAAAGTATATTCTCACACGTAACTCCAGAGCTTTTTAACCTCAGCATTTACCTTCCCATTTAGGGAAAACAAAAACAAATTAAACAAACAACAAACCAAAAAAGCCAACTACCTGTGCATTTCCCCTCTCTTTAAAAATCGGGCAAAGCGATCTGAACAAGAAATACTCAGGCCTCAACACTATGTCTTTAAAACCACCAAGGACAATATGAACAACAGAAAAAGGCAACCTTGAGGGAAGTAAGCTTAAATGTATGTTAGAGTGACGTTCACACATTACCTGTGCCTGTTCCTCCTCTCTCTCTTCCACACAGACGCATGCACAAACATGAGATAAATATCAACTCTTTCCTCAAAATTAAATGTTTGGAGAGATTACTGTAGGCCAATTTGCTATGGTCTGCAAAGCACTATAATTGCAAGTTAAAAAGCACAGCTCTACATATTACGAATGTCAGATAAACACTTATTAAGTGTCCTACCAAGTGCCATTTAATTTTGCTCAGTAGGTAGCATTACCAGTTCATAGATATCCTCTTCTGGCTTTGGTACATAAAACTGGATCTGGTTTTCAATCAGGAATTTAAGACGCAGGTAGTGAGCAGAGTGATCCAACTGGTGTGTCTGCAAGAAATGGAGCAGAAGCTTTACAAGAGAAAAGCAATGGCTCACATCATCTGTACTTAGAGAACGGCCTGAGACTCATAGGAAGAAAAATGCCCCAGCACCGTCTTTCACAAGAGGCCCATGATCTCCTAACCTGAACCTCCTCCTCTTCCCCAGGAGTAAGCATTCATTTAACCACTGACCAGGATGTCAAGGGCAGCACTAGTACTCTAAGCAGCCTCTGGTTCTGCTTATCTGGCAGTTCTGCTCCTTCCCATGCTATTGCAGAAATAAGCAAACACTTTTACAGCAGAAGACTCAGAGCATACCTTTGCATACAAAGGGCATTTAAAAATGCAAGGAGGAAAATAAATGTTGTGCTAACAGAGAAAAATGTAACAGGACAGTTTTTTCTGTTTGTTTTGGGTGTTTCAGAATCTTCGTATTTTAATGGATAATTACGATGTGGTAAATACCAAGCAAAGTTAATATAAAAAAAATCTTTATGTCCTCTAAGTTCAAAACCAGCTCTGGATACACTGGCTTTATAAGGCTAAAGGAAGCCATGAGTTGCATACTGGATTACATCCCAGTGGAAACAGGTCACACCATTTTAATGAATTAGTTATAATTAGCTGACGATACAGCATTTGGTCTGGGAGATGTTAACGACCTTTTCTCAGCACGACTAATAAGCTTGATTTAAGCAGAGGTTAATGCAGTGTGTAATCAAAACGCATTAGAATTATGACAAACACAAAGGATGTCATTCAGAAGTTACTTTCAAAGTTTGTAAACTGTTGACTAAGGCTAATGAAAAACCCCAAAGCGATTCACAAATATAGGAGGTAAATTCTCCTCACTATCACTTTTGAAATCCCATTATATCTTTTTATACTTGGCTTTTCTATTTTATACGAGCAAATTACCAAAGTTTTCTAGGTTGTGCTAAAAACAATGGCTCATCTGAAAATTCATGGAAGAACGTAATTATTGCCTATTTATTATGTTTTTCAATGCCTTGCTTCTCCAGTTCAAGCCAAGATGATGATACAGCGGGACTCAGCTGACTGATCACAGTAATGTACACCGAGTGACCCGTAAAAAGATCACACACTGACCTAGCAAACCCTTCAGCAAATACTCAGATAACAGTGAATGTTTTCAAAGTCTAGATTAGCCCATGAATAAAAAAGAGCGACCAATAAGAATAATAAAATAGATCTATTGCTTACTCTACGTACTGCTACATTCAAATATGTCCAATTCAAAGACCAAATTCAGGAATCAAATATCTGAAATGGAATAAGCTCTGTAATCTGGACAAATACCTAGTTAATGAAATAAAGAATCTGAAATCTATCAGAGGCCAACATAAAAACAGCTGAATGTAGGAGACCCCTACCCTCTCCCCTTTCCTTATTTTTAATAAGCATTTTGCACACTTTCCTCATTGTTCACTGACCTTTTTCACTAGTTTTTTCTCTTACACACACACATGTACAAACATGCCAGAAATTAAAGGGAAGAATTGGCTTTAATGGTTCAGAAATGACACAGAGGAGTTCTAGATTAGTTTCCAGTCATATTAGTTTGCTATCCCTATACACAAACTGAAGAGCACCTCACACACCAATTAAACAAGAACATACAGAGACATGAACCTACAGACTGCATACCCCATGTCCAGAGTGAGCCGTCTATGATAAATCTCTCTGCAAGTCCATGAAACACTTGAGCCATTTACAGCAAAGCCAGTGGGGAAAAAATTCTATGTGGAAAAAACCACACTAGCAGAAAAAGAAGCTAGACAGCCTGGCAGCCTCCACCTGCCACCACGCTGTATCGTCCTGTGGTCTCCTGTGCCAAAGCTGTCATACACATGCTGCATTTCATGCGGGGCCGGACCACGCCGGTCAGCCAGACATATGCTGACAAGCCACACACCATCGAGTAAAGCCCAGGGTTGGGAGAAAGCCCCTGTCTGCAGCTGGGTATTCGTGTCGCTTCCCACAGCAACTCTGAATGTCCTCCCCTTGCAGTGGAGACCCAAAGGGATGCTTTCCAGCCTGCCCCAGGCCAGCAGAAATCACAGCCTGTTGCAGAGGGACATGAATTTATGTAGTCTGGGGCCTCCAGCCACTGGGAGCAGACCCAGAGCTGCCTCACCTGCACTGGTGGGGCAGGGAGCCCATGCTCAGCCACCCCAGGCTCCCCGTGGGGCCAGGGGCACCCCAGCACCACCAGTTCAGATCCACTGCCCGCCCTGGGGCAGGGGCAAGGTGCGCTCAGACCTGCTTGCAACCTGTTCTGCAACCTGCACCCTGATAGCATCTTAAAAGAGCAACCTTTGGCAGCTTGATCTATCATCCCAGCGGTCAATGACAGGGCTTCTGCCTGCTTTGATACGGGCACTGCATCAGGCGTGGAGGTGATAGCTGACGCCTCCATTTTCACACCTGTCTTTGCAGGGAGATCTGCTTATGAGAAAATTGTGCATGCTGTCCATTTTAGAGAGCAGGAGGGAGCCAAATGCAAGATGACTGATGCTGCACTGAAGCCCTGAACTATGCCAGAGAACAGCATTGTCTGAAGAGGTCACCAGATAAAACTCACACATTTTTTACGCCGCTAATTTCTTCCACGAAACACCAGCCAGGGTGTGTGCCATTCATCCACTACATTGCAGTCCCATCCAAGTCATGCAAGGAGAGTCATCACCATTAAAGCTGTGAAGGTGCAGCGCATGAGCCACACCATGTAGTTAATTAACATCTGCGTAGCTGCAGCAATGCTTTGTCTACCTCAAAAATTTACGCTAGTTAAACTGTTTCAAATAGCAGCATGATTTTCTACTGAAATGAAAGGAAAAGGTCCTCTTATAGCGGACACAGCCAATCTGCCCTAAAAGCCATACCATTAACCTGCTTCTTTTGTGGCTGATCTAGCTGCGTCCATACACGGGAAGGCAGGAGCAGAAACAGGGCAGCTTTAATGGTATTTAATAATATAATATAACCTTTCAAGACCACCCAAAATACCTTTTAGCAGTCCAAATAAGCTTCTCGGTTTATTTATTTCTCTCCTAATAACTCTGGCTATGACTGGACTAAATTAAGTAGCTAACCCAATTTAAAGCATAACCTGACAACTTAACCAAAGTGCTCTTGAAGAAGAATTTACAGCCTGGGGTGCGATCCAGCTCAACAGGCTCCGAGCAGTGTAGCGGGTCGGCACACAACCAGAACTAGTCATCCATTTCAGCTCCCTTCTAGTTAAAGCAAGGGACACCCATGTTCTTTCAGCTTGGTGGGGGAGACCTTCATTCATGCTGAACTGACAGCATCATGGAAACAGGCGAGCCACCTCACCATACCACCCGAGCTTCGCGCTTGTGTGGCCCAAACCTTTTCAGTGAGAAAACACCAGCTCAAAATCAAAGTACGCCTGCAGAGCATCAAGCTTAAGTAACTTCTCAGAGACTTTGAGCACAGATCCGGAGACCTAGGGGGAATCTGCTTCTTGCTCCTCATGCAGGTCTCTTTGAAAAATGCAGGTTGTGAGAAAGCACAACCTTTTTCACTTCTCACTTTTTATCCATTCAGTCAAAAGACTAAATGCCACGTAGTCTTCTAGGCTTGATTTTTGGTGTTATTCTCTCCATACTGACTGCCTAAATCCACATACTTCTACTCAATTTTAAGACATACCATTATGCAAATGTTAGTAGTAAGTATACACACATTTACACTGATCAGTATTATCCATGCATATACATTGACTTTTCCTGCCTTCCAAGTGATGTCATTAGTTAAACCTTAGGTGAAATCTTCAAGAAACCACTTTAAAATATGCTTTAACTATTCTCCCACCAAATTTGATCATAAAAGTGTCACAAAGCAGCCTCCAAAACCTAACTTGCTGTATAATAACAAGCAGCAATGTGAGTATAAGAACACATTTTCTACAATGACTTGAGTGCACTTAATGTTCTCCAACAGAATACTCAAGCTCAGTTTAATAGCACAGACAGATTTAACCACATCTACAAACATGAAGAGGTTTATATGAAATGTAGATCTTGAAATGTTTACTATACCAGAACTTGACTGGTTCTCAGATGGCAGATGATGTGAAATGATGTGGATCAGATATTAAAGGGGAAAAAATGAGCTGAATGTAAGAGACAGAAGAAAGAGATTGATTATTAAATGCTACAGCAAAGAAGGCATCCATCAGTGTTTTCCAGACCGAACACTTACAGAAAGGAAAGAAACAGACAATAGCTCTTCAAAAAAACAAACACTCACCCACCTCCCCTATCCTTATATACCACCACCCACAACAATTAAATACACAGCGGGAGACCAGATTCTCAGCAGGCACCTACTGAAACTGGTGGAGCTACACCAATCTGTTCCAGCTAAGGATCTGGCCCAGTGAGTTAATCACTCTTACTCAAAGGAAAATATAAATCCTAAAAATAAATCATTACTAATAATGTGTCATCCAGCTTCCCTATTATGTCTCTCTCCAAAAATGTCATCTTTTCCTGAACACAATGAAGCGCTTTCACAAGCTGCAGCACTCTTAATAGTGCACCTGGCAGAGAGACGAGCACACTGTATAATTATTGGAAACAAACGCTGTTCCCTCACCTTCGCTCTCTTTGGAAGCACATGCAACATGTTCTAAAAGTTCCCAAAGTTACGCGCTTAACTAATAAATGTTTTCTTTTCTTTTGCTGTTGTTGTTGTACAGAAGAGGACTCACTTTTCAGAACTGCACGTGACATGAGTTGGGTCTAGCTTGCAGTCAGCCAGTTAGCAGAAAACATACATTATGTAGCTGCCAGAACTGAAAGCTTGTATTTAATTTGTCAAAGCTTTCAACTTCTTTGCTGAGATGTAACTCTTTTTAACGGCCAAATGTCTCCGATACTTCATTTTGCAAAGAAATCCAGGTGGTTTTTCTTCCACCCCCCACAAATGCAGATAAAAGCTTTCCTCTCTCTTCCCTCCTGCCACCTACACGAGGTGAGTCTGACTCCGCAATGCAGACGGCAAACACAGGAACCTTCTCCTACTCCTGGTGCTGTCGTTTTCTCAGTGCCTTCCTCCCCTACGCCAGCCAGAGGGGAGGAAGCGGCAGGGGGAAGGAAGGAGGAACAGCACCTGGAAACAGGACAACCTGGCACCTGGGAAAGGGTGAGATCACCCCGCCTGCCTGGCGGAGGAGGGAACGGGCCACGGGGGGGCTTGGCAGAGGTGGGGAAACCAGCGTGGCTGGGTGAGGACAGGGTGACTGCACTACCATGCTATGGGGCATTCAGTGAGGGGAAGGAGGCTGGGGGGGTGCAGACGGGGAGAAGGGGAAGGGTCCTGCACACAGCTTGGTCTCCAGTGGAGTGGGTACGTAAGAGGAGGCAGCACTGGGGTGTGAAGGCACCGCAGAGGCTCACGCACGGTGGACAGAGTGGAAAAGACAAAAACTAGCCTGCCTTCCTCTCCCTACGCACATGCCAAATTTAGCTCTAGCTGCATGAATATTTCTTGTGTGGTGCTAGCGTGAAAATTTCAGTATCGTTCATGTTCTCCATCTAACATACAACTGATCTCACAATACAGTGCACTGTGAGCACTGGCATACGAGAAAGTTACGATGAGGTTCACCTGAAAAGGATCGTGGTTGTAGATACTTCACCCCACTTCAGGGCAGCCCTTACCTTGCAAATCATTTCCAGCACATCCCGTGTGGTGTCCCCAGGACGGATGACTGTCAGAGCAGGCTGGTTGTTCGGCAGGCAGAACCAAGATGGTGTAAAATACTCGTGAACCCAAATATCACAGTCAGGATTGTGCTGATGGACACTGCTCAGTGCCACTTCTTTTTCCCTCTAAACAGACAAAATCTGTTATGACGCTACCAGAAAAATACAATCTCCCTCTTCATCAGTAACAAGTGTAAGGAACATTACATGCTGTATCAAAAAGCCTGCTTACAGAGAAGACATTTTATTCACAAGCCTAGACTGAAGGCTTGTCTGGACAGGAAACTTTGCAGTTTTACCTGAGCAGTACAAAGTGTGCCTTCTTATGCCACCCACACAGCTACACTGGTGCAGTGTGCTTTTCCTGGGGTTTTACCCTATGGCTATTGGGAATGCTAGGAATGCAACAAAAAATAATAGTGATAAAAAGAGATTTAAAATTAAAAATTAAATGTACTGTGTTTCTGAGTAAACCAATCCAAGGCCAATAAAACTGTTGTAAATGCTACAGTTCCTATACCTAGAAATGGCAAAATAGCAAATCTTAGCATTTATTCTGAATTTACTGCCTTTTATACATCTGAGCTGCTTTCTAAGCTATAAATCCCCAGGAAGTGATAAGAGTTGCAGAATCCCTATTCGCTGCAAGTGGGCTCACGCAGCTAAACCTGTATTCACTACATGAAGAATGTGCCTCTTAGCACTGTCTTAATGCTGTTTTATAGCCGACTTTCTCTGGGGAAAGAAAGTAGTTGTAATTGTGGCTGCAAACGGAGAAGCTCACAGAAGCGCATGAGAACAAAACAGAGAAAGTCCTGCGCCTCACAGTTGTGCCAATCCTGAATTATGAAAACCCCATATGGCTGCCACAAGGAACCATCTTCCAGAACCAGCCATGGTCCTCCTGTGGGCAAGTACTTCCCTGGCATGCAGTGCTAACACCCCTCTGGGTCTGCTACCTCCAGCTGCGTTTAGGGTGCCACGCTCAGCGAGCCCTTTTGACCATGAGCAACCAGCTCAAACCCTCCCGGAGCAGCTACAAGCCCTACAGCACTCAGAGGGTTCTCTCCTCTCCTGGGGACTCCGTGTCCCCTCTCTCATCCCAGAGTCAACGCTGCACTTAGGCTGGCTGTAAATGGGGGGAAGGAGGCAGCTGGAAAGCTGGTGTTTTACCTTGCCATCTGGGACCGTATCATCAAAGATTCCTTCGAGAGATTTCTTTACTGAATCAACTCCTTCACCAAACACCTGAGGAACAAAGAGCAACTCTCCTTTAAAACATGAATGCGCCTCTGTGCTGTCTGCAGCACACACTAAGGGGAGAACAGTGTATCTAACATCTGGCATGGAAATCAAACTGAAAAGTAAAACATTCATCTCAAAACACAGAAAAGGAGAGTAACAGCTTATTAAAAGAGAAGGAGGTGGGGGGTGATGGACAAGCTGGTGACAGGACGCCATTCTGAGAGATAGAGACTAGTTTTGCTTAGGGGTCTGTCATTGACCTACTTGGTGGAGCTGGACAAATTTGATATTCGTTTGTGCTCATTTTCCTCACCTGTAAAGTGGGGGAAATGAACACTTCTCCACCTCTGCTAAGGCTGAGATATCAGAAGAAGGGATCCGCTTCTGGCTGATTTCATAATAAGCCAGCTTCAAAATGTACTTAGCAAACATTCAAGTACTACCAGGCACAGTAACCCTTCTCTAACGAAGTAAGAGCTGGTAACCCAGCATGAGCCAGAGAGCCAAAATCAACAGGACTCTGTGCAGGATGAATGACAGAATGGGAATATTTACAGGATCCACCCCAAATCAGCACAGGACTGCATCAGATGGGCAAACAGCAGCATTGTTACTGCAGCAGAAGCTTGTAATTAAAACTGGAAAGTTAAGTTTTATAGCTCCACATCCGCACAGCTTTATGATCAAGTTGCTGGGTTTGGTTGTTAACTACTCAGCACCTAAAACAAAGCAGGGACCATGCAGGATGGGAGAAGATCACTTCTTTAGGGATTTACAGTTTACTGCTTCAGCTTTGCAATACTTTGCATGCTAGTACACATGAGCAGGGGAAGTGCATTCAGGCACTATATTTAGACATTCTGCTACTTTCTCAAACTTTGCTTTTCCTTTGACTCTCTGCAGTATGACTCTTCTTTAACTGGAACAAAATCCCTTTTCACGCCTGTGCTTATTGAGGACTGAGGGGGGGGAAGAGTGGGGGAAGGGGGAGGAAGCATGAAGAATGCATTTATCTCCACTGAAAGGAAAAAAAGGGTCTGAAGACACAGCATGGGTAGGATTCTAGCACAGGACAAGGGAATGCCCTTGATTTGGGGAAATAAGTACAAAGCAACAGGGATCATGCAGCTCCGGTGCAAAGACTTGGGAATACGCTCACAGAGGCATCTGCTGCTTCCCAGCAAAACCCTGAGCTTTTGCTCAGTCACTAAATGTTAGGTGAACTTCTAATGTCTCACTAAAAACAAGATGAACAATTTTGCAGTATTCAGCCTCTGCTAAGCAAAACAAACGCCCACTGCTGCTTTAACAGAAAGAAGAAATCACAGGGCAAAGAACAACATGTGTCCCAAGCCTTTCTCCCCTCAAGAAGTGAAAGAAGAGAAAGAAAAGCAAAGCCTACATTTCCTGCAATTAGATGAGGTATGGCTCTTAAAAATTGAAAGCTATAATTAGGGATGTTTGGAAAGAATAACAGGGAAGCACCTTCCTACCACACTGAAACACGTTTTCCAGAGACAGATCTGGGCAATGACTGGGTGGAAATGCTTCAGCTTTTGCTTTTTTAAAAATCTGAAGCAAAATGGGGATTGTCCCTACTAAATGCAAAGCTTTTTCTTACTTTAGGAAGTTTTCCCCAAACTCAACTACATATGAAGTATTCTACAAACTCATAACTTTACTTTTAAGGAACAAACAAGTCTGCACTTTCTTTTCCTTCCAAAGCTGTTATCTGTTTTACACTGCTGCTTTGTTACTCCTGAGTTTAGGGGAAGTACCTCCAGCAAAACCAGAAGTAGCAGAAATACAACAGTGGAAATGTAACCAATTCAGCTAAAGCAGGTGCAAACTCCAAACCTTGTTTGATAGGAGCTGCTCTATACCTATTTGTAATTACAGTCACTGATTTTTGAAAAGGATGTGAAATGAGATGACTATATGCTGTGAAAAATTAGACAGGCATGGTTAAGGCTGAATGTGTAAGTGCTTGATGCAAGTGACTCGTTGCATGAACTGCATGCTGCACAGTAACAAATAAGCCTTGAAAATAACAGTATCACAAACTTCCACACACTTACCTGATTAATGCTTGGCCTCCCTTGCTTTTTCTTCGAGGTAGTATCCAGCCCCCAAAGAGAAGAAAACCTGCTTCTCCGTTTACTGGCAGATCTGGACATGGCCTGCGTCCTTCTCCTCACTCCGGACTCCCCTGTGCGAGCTGCCACCTGTCAGTGCCACATGGTTTTAAAATCAAAGGTTGCAGCATCCCACTGCACCATGGCTTACATAATCTAATAAACAGTGGAATCTGCTTTGAAAGAAAAAGGCAAATGCTATGGCAACGATGTGTGCTCACAACAGGGACAATGGTGATGCTTCAGGCTAGTTCCTCCTCACTGTGATCTAACTCACTTCTTCTGAAGTCAAACATCAAAAATTAAAATGGACACTACCACTCCCTCATTTTTTTTTGGCATTTAATCTGAGATATTTTAAAGCAGCCTCATCATCACAGAGCAAAGCTGCAGCACCAGTGAATGGTTTGGGTATTTTTCTTTTTTTTTTTTTTCTAACAAGGTTTCAAAGCTGGACATGTGAAACTTGAGATACCCAAACTTATCTGTTGCTTCCAAAAAGCCCAGCCTCTCTCTGCTCCTTCCTGTGGAAGCATCCTGGAACTGACTCACAACTGCTACAACCTCAGATAAAGGCTTGCAAATAGGTCAAGGTATTTAAAACCTGCACTTCCTTAAAGATAGCAACATTTAAAGGAGTGAGCAAAACACAGGAAGCAAAAAAACTGAGCTGAAATGACCCTTTCAATTACAGCAGTGTTAACTGCTTGGGTACTTGAAAAATGACCTGTGGAAACCCCTTCCAAGCCAAAAGATATTTGCCTTTAGTGAGACCAAATATCTGGGGAGTGTTCCCCAGGTGAGGAAGCTCTGGTAGAAATTAGCGCGACATTAGTCAGAAGTGTTTAGGCCAGAGTTTAAGCAGATTTCCCATGTGGAGGTGGCCTCAGGAGAGTGAGCTCCTCTCCTGTGAAAAAGGGAGTGGTAGGAGATGGCAGGCATGAACAGGAGCGCAAGGTGAAGCTAGACAGACAGACAGACCCACCCTGCCGACTTGGCCGTATGCTTCCTGGAACACCTTTGTACTGGATTCCCACAGCCGAAACTAGCAAAAAGTGACTGTCGTTTGGCAACCCCAGTGGGAACACCCGAATCCCTGAGTGATGCCCCAAGCTACAGAGCTGAGAAACTGGTCGGTTGGGTGCAGCAGATACAAAACCCCATATGAAGACAGGTTGAACAGAAGGCTGGCTTGCGTACCCGGGGAACCGTTGCTGTATGAGTAACAGTGATTCCCCTTGGGAAAGGTGAAGAAATCAAGGAGAAGGAGAACTTAAACACTACGGCAAGCGTCTCCACTTCCAAAGCCTGGACTTGTGAGCCGTTTCTTAGCTGTACCTGGGACATTTGTGCAGAGGCACCTGGGAGACTTAGCACATCCTCTGACTAATGTACCGAGGAACATCTTCAGGAGAGCTTGGGATGCCACGCTATCACCATGCAGCACCCAGCTCAAGTCTGAGACTCACTGCGCCATCTCTACGCTACTGAGGGCAAAGGAGGACACGAGAGTTTGCTTGAAGGAGAAGAAAGCATGTGTCTTTTCCAACACAACATATTCAAAACATTATTTTTGTTCACTTGGCTCTCAAGAGACACCAGCATGAAGAGGCAGACTGTTTTTCAGGCTAATGCTTAGTGCTTTGCTAGATGCAAAAAAATAAGCATAAATGCAAATTACAGCCAGCCACTTAAAAAAATATAAATCCACCAGCAATTATCAGGATGATGACGCTAATCTTTTCATATATAAAAGAATAAAAACGCCCCTGATGAATTACAGCCCTGTATTCAACTGAAGGGTACAGCTGACATCTACAAGACAACAGTGGAGCTCAGCTATTTCTATGAAGCTCCAGGAGTCCAAGACAAAACTACAGGAACTTGATTTAAATTCATTAAAACCCCGCCACTTTGCAATACATTTCCCTGTATTTTTAAGAGCTGGGTTGTTACATTATTTAAATTCAAACAACCATTTTAAGCATTATTTGCTACACCATAAGTAGCAGAGAAGAACATTTCCCCTCCCTTGTGGAGCATCAGGTGTTGATCACTGGAGACCGGTTATTAGACTAATTGGTCAGTAGTTTCATCCATATGGTAGAAGACAAGCCGTGCCCGCGAAGGTCTAAGCCAACATGTGCTGAGGGCCTCGGAAAGGCTCTCATTGATTTCACAGGACTTTTGGATCAAGCCCATGTATGTGGACATTAGAGATGAGCCTGCTCTTGTAACAGGATGATCTGTTTATAGAAAGTATGTTTATAGTGCAGATCTGGTAATTCAAATTCACATGTTTAGGAGAAACAGAGTTCTTCCACTTCCATAAGGCCATGGCTTGCAAGCATCTGCTTTTTAATCTATACCCAGGACACACACCCCTTTCAGGAAGCAGAATATTCTGCACACTAAGGTAAGGGCTCACCTCCCAGGCACAGACTGTTGTTTGTTGATGTGATCTCTGCACTGGACATGTGAAGCGATTTACAGGTTGGCAAAGATGACCCCTGGCCTCTGTTCAAACTTACCAGTGCATGAAACGACGAGACTGAAAAGATTCCAAGACGGCCCATCGCAACTTTCGTCGGACGGCTGGCAAAAGCAAGCAGTCTTTTAGGGTTTGGGAGCTCCCCTCCTTGGAGACTAGCCAAGTAACAGCGGTACCGAAATAGGTCCATCTGGAACTGTTCAAGATTTTGTTCCCAAACGAAGATCTGTGTACAGTGAAGATTGAGGAGCAAGACACACGAGAAAAGAAGGAGAGAGGAGAAAGAACAGGGTGGTAAATACCTTGAAAAAATTTTATTGTTCCCAGTAAAACACTTTTTTCACCAATGCTGATTTCACTCAAGAAACCTTGATTCCCATTCTTTCCCACTCTCCCCTACCCTCACAATCCCCAAAAGGATACAAATAATAAAACGTTTTCATTAGATGGAAAACAACTTTTTTTATGTTCATAGCAGAAGTCTTCTGGGACAACTACTCCTTTGATACAATGCTAATTAATAGGATTAAAATTTCATTTTTAATTTTCTTTGTATTCCAGGATTCTCTTCTGAGCAGTCCCTTAAGAGGCTTCTTTCATGCATCAAGGGCATCTGAGGAACAAGAAGACCACACCCCACCGAATTCCAGATACAGAGCGCCCCAAATCAGCAGCCACAGCAGCAGCGTTGCTGTAAGCATCAACAGAGCTTGCCATACTTGAAAAAGTGTAGCACGCTGGCAATAATTAATCTTATCAGAGGAAGAGTAGTACAATCAGCCTATGTAAGGACTTTTTTAAATAATTCAAATTGCTGATAGGAAACAGTTTCAAAGCATTTAGAAAAACTCAGTTACATAAAGAGAGAGACTGCTCTGCCCCCTTACTGTGATTGACAGCCTCTGAGTGGAGCCCTTTCAACAGAGGCGAACATCTCCCCCCTCTCACGGGCTTCCAGGGGGTACAAAATCTCTTCAGCTTAGCGCATTAGGGCCTGGGCTGCTCCCTACGGTTTGCATTACAGGCATGTTTGGCAGCCATGGTAAAAGAGCTACAAACTAATGAATTAGGAGCCATATGTTAGTTTCCTAAAATAAGGTGCCGCTGCGGCAGTAGGAGAGACATCTGCTCCAGGCTCTCTGCTTCAGAAACACAACTACGTTGTCCACTTCAAGTCAGAAGGAGAGGTCCTGAGGGGCAGCCAGGGTTGCAGCCATGAGGTCAAGGCAGGCCCTTGTAACAAGCAGAAACCAGGGGCGCCTTCATCGACCCATCTACCAGGAAAAGAACCAGTCTCTTCCATGCTCAAGACAACAAGCAACAGCAGCATTTGCTAGTCTGTGACCAGCTCTTCCCTAAGGCATCCTGCTGCCGTAGCCTGGTACCCTCTTCACTCCCCTAAAGCTCTCACTCCACCTCCAGGCAGCTAGCCAAATCCCTCATGCGGAGGCCAGGAGAAGACAGCCCATGCTGTACCTTAGTGCACGTTGTTTGGAGAAACGGTGCAACTAGGGCTGCCAGCACGGCTGTCCTGCCAACACATGTCCCGCCTGCTCTGGGATGCTCTGCCAGCATACACATGGCATAGCAGGAGCAGACAGATGTACTGCTAATCTGAAGAAGGCCTTAAAATATTTGCTAGGGGCTTATTTCACATAAGCAAGTGAGATTACTTGATCCAGTATGGTCTTCTTCTTCTTGGAGTCCGTTACTGAGGACAGCTGCATTTCACCCATCTTCTTCATCTTCTCATCCATATCAATCTTCTGCTCCAGCTTTTTTATCTCTGTTTTCAGGAGTTTGACGGTGTCCTCTTTGTGATGCTGCCTTGCCACTGCAGTTGCACAAGCTGAATGGATTGCCGTGATCCAGTTCTCCAGTTCAGTCTGGCTAGAGGTCTGAAGAGAGGGGAAAGAGGGGGAAAAGAAGTCAAGATGCTCTTTAAAACTGATTGGAGATTAACAAATGCAATCCCAAGGAGTTTCCTTTCCCTTTGATCTTAAGATCCAAAGCCTTAAATCCACTTACAAGAGAAGTAATAAGAACCCCATCATTCTTAAGCAGGCCATTTTTAACTCAGCGCTAGGCATTCAGCACTTAGAATTACACCTATATCTGTGCTTTGCAGCTGGGCAGTGTTTCCCAGCCAGGTCTCAGGAATTACCTTCCCTGTTCAATACAACGCTGCTATAATTTGTAGCTCAACATTTAATGATGTTTTCTAAACTCCCAGTTCCTTAAGGCAAAAAATGTAACAGCCTCTGTGGTCTTCACAGTATGGAGAGTTTTTTTGGCACGCAACAGTTAGCAATAAATAAATGGCATAAAACACAACCATAATATCCATGAGTAGCTTTATTCTGATGCACAGACAAACAAGCTTTCTGCTTCTGAAGGTCCCAAAGCACTCTGAAGGCAACACTTGTTAACATTAAAGGCAAGCTCATTGTAATTTTTACTGTTCTGGTATTGTCCCTTCCCAAGCGTGTGTGTGATACTCCAGGAAAAGGGAACATTTCCCGCTCCCTGCAAGTGTTCAAGGCCAGGTTGGATGAGGCTTTGAGCAACAAGTACCCTTGGCCATGGCAGGGGCGTTGGAACTAGATGAACTTTAAGGTCCCTTCCAACCCAAACCATTCCGTGATTCTACAAGATATTAGGCTGGGGAATGGGTCACCAGTACATTCTTCTGGAAGAGCGCTATTCTGTTTAGAGGCTTCTGACACGGAAAAAGAGTATTTCAAAGCATCCCTTATCCAGACTTTCAAAATAAGAAGTAAATCTTCTTATTCTTCTTACTAAACTTCATTCCTTTTTACAGTAGGTTGTAAAACAAAATTTACAGCCAACTCAGGGTTGCAGCGGACTTTCTCTTGAGTGTCAGCCTTTAGCAGTAATCACAATGGTATTTGGTTTGTGGCTGAAAAAGTAGCAAGGTGCCAAACCACCTTGTTCTAATTAAACTTTCTGATGATACCTGATCTTTTAATAGACAGCACAGTTTGACTTCTCCAGTTGCTAGCAGAGATGAAAAAGCTCATCCTCACTGCTCTCCTGGCGGTCACAACTAACAGCAAAGGATGTGGCTTACTGAAGCCAATGAGAGATTCCCACAGAAGCCTAGCTCTGGCAACCAGGTATGCAAAGGCTGGAACTTCAGGCTGATGCGCCCAAAACTTCTGTGGTACTGAAGCTGGTGAAACACATGTCCCAAAATGACATCACTTTCCTTAGTTTAGGTTAGAAGTCCCAAGCAGAGGACAGGGTCTACACTGGGAGGACCGATCTCTTACTCGCAATTTTCTTGTCTCCAGTTGACACTGAAGAATGTATTACAGAAGAATGACACAGAATATATTACTTAAATTGGTCAGGGTCCCTGACCAAGTAATAAAATTAATAAGGGTTCATTCATAGATAGGGGCTTACAATGTCTTATCACCACTGCTGAAGACACGTTCAGCCCACCTTGCTGAGGAATGACTGCTGAAAATAGAAAAATTATTTGCAGAACGGGAAATACTTTGCCTACGGTCAGGTGATGAAACCCAGCCCCCAGCAGAGAAGAGAGCAGCACTGGACTTACAAAGAGATTGTCTGTTTTGTTAATTCCTAGCAAAATCGTAACAGCAATTCAATTTTAAAATATTATCTGTATACCAGCTCATCCTGGAGGTCATCTCTAAGCATGTCGAGGAAAGAAGGGTCAGCAGGAGGAGTCAGCATGGACTCACCGAGGGGAAATCATGCCTGACCAACCTAACAGCCTTCAATGACTGAATGACTGGCTGGGCAGACCGGGGAGAGTGGCGGACGATGTCTACAATGACCTCAGCAAGGCTTCTGACACTGCCTCCCATGACATCCTCCTATGTAAAAATCTGCACTAGATGAGTAGACAGTGGGGTGGATCAAGAACTGGCTGAATGGCAGAGCTCAGAGGGTTGTGGTCAGGGGCGCAGAGTCCAGCTGGAGGCCTGTAGCCAGTGGTGTTCCCCAGCGGGCAGCACTGGGTCCAGTCCTGTTCAACTTACTCATCTATGACCCGGATGAAGGGACAGAGCTGGAGAGCTGGGTGGAGAGGAACCTAGCGACGTTCAACAAAGGCACGTGCAGGGTCCTACACCCACGGAGGTACAGCCTCAGGCATCAGTACAGGCTGGGGGCTGACCTGCTGGAAGGCAGCTCTGGGGAGAAGGACCTGGGAGTTCTGGTGGGCAGCATGTTGCCCATGAGCCAGCAGGGTGCCCTTGGGGCCAAGAAGGCCACTGGGATCCTGGGGGGGCATTAGGAAGAACGTGGCCAGCGGGCTGAGGGAGCTCTGCTCTGGTGAGGCCACATCTGAAGTGCTGTGTCCAGTGCCGGGCTCCCCAGTTCAAGAGGGACAGGGAACTGATAGAGACAGGCTGAGAGAGCTGGGCCCATTTAGCCTGGAGAAGAGAAGACAGAGAGGGGATCTTATCAATGCATACAAACATCTTCAGGGTGAATGTCAAGGGGGCAGTGTCAGACTCTTTTCAGTGGTGCCCGGTGACAGGACAAGGGGCAATGGGCACAAACTGCAACACAAGAATTTCCATTTGAATATGAGGAAAAACTTCATTACTTTGAAGGTGACAGAGCACTGAAACAGGCTGCCCAGAGAGGCTGTGGAGTCTCCTCTGGAGACATTCAAAACCCACTTGGACATGATGGTGGAACCTGATCTAGGTGAGCCTGTTTTAGCAGGGAGCTGGGACTAGATGATCTCCAGAGGTCCTTTCCAACCCCAACCATTCTGTGATTCAGAGTCAGTTTTCTTTCTGGTTTCCTGGGGAAAGGGAGGGAAAAAGAGAATCTGGAATGGATTTTAGGATCTAAAGACTCTTCTGGTAGATGAGTAGGCAAGGGGAATCACTCCACTTCTCAACGGAAAGGACCACATAAACAAGCTGCAAACATCTGATACAGAAGTATGTGGTGTCACAAGTTGCTCTGAGTTCCTGGAAAATGCATGTGACATCTGCAAGTAATGGATTTGTGTAGGCATAATAAGAACTGATTGCGCAAAGAATCATCGTGTAGGAGGTATGTGATGTCTCTAGGTGCAATGCAGTGGGAAGGCTTGTTACAAGATGTCCAATATCTGTACGCATTACAAGGCAACCCTATTTTTCTCCCTAAGTACACAACATCTTCTGCAGGTCTGGGGTTTCTTCTCATCAAAACCGCTACTACAGCACTGTGTAATGGATGGATGGATGCGCACAACCTGAGCAGTTAAGTAACACTGCTGAACAGCCGTACACATGCATCGGCTGCTCTGAGTGCAGCAGAGCAAGCCCTACAGCGCATTACTTCCACCACTGCAGCTGGTCTCATTCCCGTCTCCCCAAACCCATCCCTGCTTTCTCTTCTGCTTTGCTAGCGATGCATGGGTTCTATGACAAGGGACACATTAACAAAAAATCTCTGCAAGGCGATATAAATTATTGTTTTTCATTTCAAAAAGGCTCATTTTTGCTTTTTCCCACAAAGTTGCATGAAAATCTACCCATGGCATAATGACACAGGGCTTTTTATTGAATAAGGCCCTGTGTTGCCACAAAAGAAATGTACTGAATGTGACCTTTTCAGTACTTAGCACTGGCATTAATTTTATGAGAATTAAGGTTTTTCCTTAGAAAACTGCATGGGAAAGATTTTACAGCTCCTATCAGTAGATTGAGAGGAGGTGGCGCTCCACAACCTTTCAAGAACACACTGAGACCGTAAGCACCACGCTTACCTCCTGGATTAAGCTCTCCAGGTGGCAAAACACACATACAGTGCCCAGGAAAGGCACCAAGTAGAAAGGGGCAGTGCAGTATTACACTATGAGCTAAGGAAAAATCAGACTGAGGTGGCAGAGAAGCTAGCCTGCCAAAAAAAAAACCCAAATTTTTTTTCAGTATGCAATCAGATAGTCAGCCTATTTAAGATGTGAGCCAGCACCACTTCCTTTGAATCAGTAATGTCTTTTTATTTTGCATGAATATGAGAATCTAGCCCCTTGTTTAGGACAGCTGCAAGAACCTATGAGACAGTGCAATTTTAAAGATTTGCTCTGGAGTACAGGGGAGTAATGATGCGGGGGCACATCCTACCACAGAGTACCTTCTGATTTAAGAAGGCAAGAAACTCTGAACTCATTGCCACTGGAAAGGGAAACAAATAAGGGACTCCTCTGGTGAAGAAAACTAAATCAAGAGAGGAGGAAGTGCTACCACCTCAGTACAGGCTGGGGATTACAAATAAAAAGAGTCTTGATTAGTGACAACTTGCAATAAGAAAGTAGAAATCCAACCTGAAAATCACTCAGGGAAGCAGCAGTTACCAAAATCCAGAAATCTTCTTCAGTGAAACCATCAAGTAATGCATGTTTTTTGATGTAAATACTGGATTTTTTTAAAACATACCCTGTGAAATTCAGACATTTCTATTTTTTGATTAAAAAAAATCAAACATGCGCTTTCAGTCTCCTCTCGGGCAACAGCAAGATGTTGACTAAGGTCCGTATGAACAAGAGGCAAATGGATTATGCAGCACCACTGGGAAAGTACCTGGAGGTCCAAGTACCCCCTTGCACTTCTGACTCCTCTTGGTCTTGTAAACTCTTTGAGCCTCCCCACAAGGTCCCATCTTTGATATGTCTCTTATGAGACACACATCATGTTATAGCACATTTAATGCACTACTGTATGTCCTACACTGTAACTGGCCTTGTCTGTGTGTTATAAGCACACCGTCAAACCATGCAAAATTCCCGGTTTGTACAGGGTAATAACAATATTACGTAATTCTTGCTTTGTTCCAACCATCTACACAAAGAGGGTCCGGTCAGTCAATAAAACCAGCAGATCTGACAGTGATTCACATGTGGTGGTGGGTCCCTTGAGTGGCATTTACCAAATATATCATATCCTTGCTGCAGCACTGCCAGAGGAAAATCCCAAAACCACTGGAGTCAGTGGGATTCTTCCACTGATTTCAACTACAGCTAACACTTCCTCCTTGGTCGGAGACAGGAAAAGGTAACAACTTTGTGAAAAACTTGAACCAGACCAACCTGAAAGAGGAAAGCATCCCCAAGGGAGTTGCTGAGACAGAAGACAAAGTCCTTCTTGGGGTGTTCAGGAACTGCTTGCACTATGCTGTTTTCCACCCAGACAGCATGCTTTGGGATGCTGTTGTGGTCAATGCCAGATCTGCCATCAGTCTCATAAAAAAACAACGTGCATCCTAAAAGAGACAATCGTATATTAGCAAGCAACACATTTAAGCATAACGACCGCCCTGTATTATTCAGTGCTGATACTTGGGACTGTAAATCACCTGTAAAACTGTCACAGAGATGGAGGATTTGCCAGTGCCTGCTCAAATCTTCAGCACTAGCTGAAATCACTAGTGGAGAGCAGTTTTTAGCCCAATAAAGCGGTGGTTTCCACACCATAGGGGCACACCACCAACTGTATGGTACATCAAACCGTGCCCCAGAGGACCATTTTGTTCACCTTAGCATTCCTAAAATGGAGCCAGCCACAGACACGAGCCGAAAAAGTCATGGGCAGTAAAACACAGTCCCAGATGAGAAGCACCACTGTAAGTCCCAAAATGGGAGTCCTCCCCAGCCACCCTGTCCCACCAAGGGGACCACAAGGAAGACGCAGGTGTGAAAGCGTGTCTCCCCTGGCACTGCCGAGCAGACAGGCCCCCAGGCAAACCCCCATGGCCCTGCCTCAGCCTCCTGCAGCTGCTACAGCCCCTGCAAGGCAAAGATCAAGCGAGTTAAATTACTGGATGCAGATGAGTAACTGGAAGAAAAAGAGACTGGAATGAGCTGTGCTTTCTAAAAGACAAACATACAAAAAAGCCCCAACAAACAAACAAACAAAAGGCATAAACCATATTCTTATTCCACTATAATATTTCGGATCTGACTCATGGTGATACCGCCAAAAACAAAAATGCGTTTTAGCTGGGGACAGCAAACAACCTGCTTGGGTTTACAAAATAATCCTTACAATTCTCAGAGAGAGGCGGGTAGCAAGTCTGCAATTTGGGAGACTCCAAAAAAAAGGGTCTCCTCTTCCATCTTCCCACATTATCTACAGTTGTTTTAAACTAAAACAGGCACATTGTTTCTCTGTCACTGGAACTAGCCCTCTCAGTGGCAAAGGTGCTACCCAGCCTCTCAGAGAAGTATTTGCAGCCAAACAATACCAGCTGTTAACTTCAAAGCCTCCTTTAAACACTAACATTATTAAGGCACAGCAATCTAAGGAGCAAACACTTCACTTCAGTTAAAGCACTTCAAAATAAAACTGCCTCCGTGCTCATCCTTCCCCCCTTTTCCTCCCAGATGGCCCTTTGTTTGCCTGCCCCTCACAGCAAGACCTTCCTGCCACATAGCCCCCCTCCCAGGAGATCAGCCCCCCCTGCCCCTGCCCCCTCCCTCCCTCCCCTTTCATTTCCCCAGTCTCTCTAACCACCCCAAGGAAGGGCTGGCACCTAACTTTGCTGTTGGTTTTAAAATACTGCTGCAAATTACAAAAAAGAAAAAGAAAAAAAAGAGTGCTCTAAAAAAAGCATTCTGTGGGGAGGACAGGGCTTTAACTACACTGAGGTTTCTGGCAATCCCACCCACAGCAGAAGACACAGCTCTGCCTCCCCTGGCCCACAGAGAAGGCTGGTTGCGGGGGCGGAGAGCGAGGCCAGTCCCAAAATCCCGCAAGCGTCGCTTCCCGTTTTACTGCTGATGCAACCACATCAAGATTAATTAGAGGTCGCTTTAGGAGGCCAGGTCCCGAGTTTCACTGCTCCGTTAACGTTTATGGGCATTTATAAGCACTCAAACCCCAAACTGCAGCATGCTCCTAGCAGGAACTGCAAAAATTGGGAGAGAAAAGGGTCTGCGGGGCAGCAGGGCGGCTGGGTGCTGAGGGCTGCCCATCACCAGATGGGTGACACAGACAGAGCCAGCATCTCCCAGGTCACAAACCAGTCTCCGCAACCAAACCATGGCTTCCCATCCACACCGCGAACGTGTTGCGGCTCGCTGGGTGTTGATACTCCTGAAGCGAATCTCAGAGAAGGAGAGGCCAATGGCACTAAGCAACAGGAGTTACAAGAGTTTTAACAGTTGGACTTGATGATCTCAAAGGTCTTTTCCATGATTATATGATTCTATAAGAGGAATGCACACAAAGACAGAGCCCCTGTTTGAACACGTGCCAGTGTCATCACTAGCCAACTCCCACCATCACGTGGCTGCAGCTGCACACAGGTATTTAGTTTGTCAGCCAGCCATAGACATGCTTCTTCAAGGAACCCAGTGCTCGGAGAAGCCACCCTAGGTGGTGCCAGCAGGCCTCCAGGCAGGGTATGAACCCCACTTCAGTGCAGCACAGACATGTGTCTCTGCCTACACGCATGCCATAATGTAAGCACATCAACGACCATCAAATAAACCCCCCCCTCTGAAAAACATCAGGACCACTTCCTCGTGCTTTGGTTTAATTACACTGAAGCTCACAGTGGCTTTTAAAGCCTAGGCTACTGGTTTCTTCATCTGCAGCAATACACAAGCCAAAGGACACCACGGACGCCCGTCTGGATAAACCCTTGCATGCTTGCTCTGTACCTTTGAGGGAAACCCAGTAGTGCTTCCATTTCCTGCGCGTGGCTGACTCCACTTTCTTGTTCTTCTTGTGCACCAGGAAATTTTTGACGGCCAGAGCACCAGCTTTGCGCACCGTGCCCTGGGCGGCTGTCAGGAGGATGTCGGACTGCCCTGGGGAGCTGAGGGTGCCGCTGCTCTGCTCGTCGCTGAGGGCAGAGCCAGCCTCCTCCAGGTTCTCGCTGTTGGTGGTGCTCATCTCAAGCTCCCGGCGGAAGTTCTCGTAGACCCCTTGACGAAGCCCGTCACCTGTCGAGCTGCTCCCGCTGTCGCTGCCGATGAAAGCCCGACTGGCCGTGGGGGAGTAACTTGAGTTGGTAGCATTGGAGCGTCTAGAAAGGAGGTCGGTGTCGGTGGCTGCTCCCTCGATCCCACTGTCAGTGAACTCGCTCCCCTCGCCTGCATTGACATCCTATTTGCAAGAGAGACACAGCGTGACATGAAGAGCCTGGCCCAGCCTGGCCTTCTAGAGAACACCGACAGAACCCGAAACACCCAGGTGGCACCACATTTCTTCACACCCCCATTTTGTCTGGCACTGGAAATCACTCCTCTCTTTTTCTTCTGAAGACAAACAACTGGAAGAAAAGGTGGGATAGGCAGAACTTCCAGCACAGTTTAGGAAGGACCAGTCACACACACACACAATTTCAGGTTGTGCCTCTACAGCCTTAGCATTTTGGAATATAAGACACAGCATCATCTGTTTACATTAAGCTAACAGTGCTAAAGGTTTTGCAAAAGGAGAACATATGGTAGCAAAAACTGGCAGTGTCAAGAAAAGCAGCAATCAACCTACGCATTTTGAAAAGAAAACATTAGTATCGTACATTCACACCTACAGCTGAAGACACATTTTAGACATCCCAAGCTTGTGATTTACAAATTATATAACTAAATAGGTACTTTTTTTTTTTTTCTCCTAAGAGGTTAATGTATTTGAGGTTACTTCTGTTTTGTGTCACTTCTACATCACAAACCCTAACGAGGGGCCACAGGATATCCCTTGCCAAATCCCACAGTAATAGACCCTGACAAACCACTGCAGCAAAAGACCCTTCTCGGTCCCCAAGAGCTCACAGTTGAAGTATCATAAGAGACAAGAATATGGCTGGCTTGAGCAAGGCAGGAAATAACGTGACTGAATTCAAGTTTCGAAGTAGCTCAGGCTGCCCCCTGCAACAAGGCTGGTGCCCAGAGGGGGCTAACTGCTACCGCCTCAGCATCCAAAGGCACTTGTGGCAGTTTTTGAAGGAGGACAGTAAAGGCCAAGCCCTGTAAGTGGTGACAAATATGTTAGATACTTGGGAGAAGAGGGAGCCAAGGACGAAGGTGCAAAGAGGTGAGAAATACGGCCAAAACAACAGATATTGCAGCCTCTACCTCCCTTGCAAGAGCAGCTGGTGCTTGACTTACGAGTCTTAAACAAAGTGAGGAAGTCTCTGAGAAGAGGTGGCAGAATGAAGTATTTCTTTTGAGAGAAAACAAGCTTCTAGGTGTTGGTTCGAGCACGAGTTTCCTGTGAAGGCAAGAGCAGCTCTGCAGAAACCGAGAAACCCTCTACCAAGCCCTGTTTGAAACCTTCCTCCTGTGGAGCAAGAACTGGATGAGGAAACCTTAGGGGGAGGGGAGGGGTGTTGCTGAATTTGACCAACTTTTAAGGCATTAATTTGTAACGGATGGGCCTGTTCTTCATAAATGCTACCTCTCAAGGGAGTCTTGGAGTCCAGCTGGAAGAATAAGCGCTTCCTTCCCTGCTCAATGAGCACAGTTATCCTAGTCAGTCTGGTTATTTAATGCAACACAGCGATAGACAAGCTGTTCTGGACAGGCCAATATTCCTCTACTCCCACTGCCTGTGAATGAGCCGAGCAGGGCTTCCTGTAACTGCAGCCATCTACCCGCATAGAGCAGTTTTCACAATGACATGTTTTTTCCTGCTGTTCCAATACATTTGGGTTTTGGAAGCCAATTATCTTCCAATTTCTTGCAGCTCTGCAAAGGAGGGATAGCTGGAGAGGGGAACTGCAGCTCTGCAAAGGAGGGATATCTGGAGAGGGGAACGGCTGCTGCTCAGAAACCAGTGTTTACAAAACACTGCCGTGAGCGAGCTTTGAGCGAGCTTTTGTGCAAGCTGGATGGTGCAACTTCTGATGACAGCACTCCATCTGAGACCCCATGCACCAGGGAGCCAGGACTGGCATGACCACTCAGCGCTCACGCCCGAGGCACTGCGCCTCTGCCAACGCAGCTACATCAGCATAAAACTGGAGCGCCAAAGAACTGAACCGGATCGCCCATGTTCACTGGGATAATTATTCCCATAGAATGATTGGGGTTGGCATTTGTTTCCTGGGCCCTTCTTCATCCATAATGTCTTTAAAGGGAAAAAGTGTGCCACTCACACAGCATAAACAAATGTGCATTCTGCAGTGAACACGACATACAAGCAACAAAAATTACTTGAGGTTTTGAGATATGTATTATATGGTTAATGATTTAATAAATATACAGTCTGTCTCATAATTATTTTATCCATGCTATACAAAAAGTATAGAGTTAATTCCAGAATTTCAGCTGATGTTACTTTTAGGAAGCACATCTCATGCTTCAACCAGAATTAATCGGTTTTTAAAAATGAAGAGCTACTATAACAGGTCACCAAACTGAGGGAGATGGGATGTGTAATTTTGCCAGTCAGAGTATGCATGAAACTTTCTTGGTGCTTTTTAGCAGATGGAGTATTTTTTCAAAAACAGAAGTGCACCCAGAGATGATGCACAGCGCTGCAATGCAGGCTCTCAAGGTCACTCGTGCACAGTGTGACACAGCCTTATTGTGTAACCTTGGTGAGACACAGCATTGATTGCCTCAGTTTCCCCTGTCCATAAATGCAGACTATACTCTGGAACTGATACATGGGCATAACAGTTTACTGTTTATAAAAAAATGCAAGGATGGAAAACTCGGAGTGAATGTTATATATGCTCATGAGCTTTAATTGCAGCACATTTTGAAAACATCTTTATAATCTTCACCACAGTGCAAGTGATAGGCTGGATGGGTCAAAAGATCTTTTCAGCATAATGCTGCAGCCCTGCCCCTAATCTCCCTCTGTACCCTGCACTCCCTTTTCCTCTCTTAAATATCCTGTATCAAAGACTTCTAACCAACTGATTCAAGCCCTTCGGTAGGAGGAGGGTCTGGGCATACAAAGGTCAGAACGGTTCAAAATCTATAGCCTGGTAATATTGTTCACACTCATGAATTATGAAACGTAGCATTGAGTGAGCTTAGCACTTTCGGAAGTCTGCTGTACGAGAAGATTGGTCTCAGGGTTAGTAGGGTTAAGAGCATTCATTGCACAGGTCTCTGACTTCTGAGCTCCTGCTGCAATGTCAGCTCGTTCTCATCGGAGGGTATGAAAAGCTCTCCAGAAGCAGCCAGCATCTGCTCTGGCTGTCTCACAGTGCTATAACCCGCATACCGAAGTGCATTCAATTAAGAGTTCAGCAGAAAGTACAGAGGTTTAGTATTGCGCTTCCACAGAAATGTGCCACGGCTGAAGGGGTAACAGTCCCAATCCAAGCAACAAACTGTAGCAGGGTTTGATGAACACATCACTGGGGGCACAGAACTACTCCTGCAAATTTTCAAATGACGATGCTGAAAATTAAGCATCCCAGCTCACACCATGAGCAGCATGGCTCTCCACTGATGAGATCAATGTGGATACACAGGCCTCTAGCTTTGGTGTCCAGCTACTGCCACGGCCACCACAGGCTGTTGCTCTTGAAGGAACGCAAACATTGCATAACCTTGATGATAGCTGTTTAAGAATTACTCATGTTTCCTGCTTAGGCTATCAGAGAGCCCCATGGGCAATAGCAATGTCTCTCTCCTCCAAGGAAGACTTATTACTGTTCTGGGTCCATAACGGACGTGCCACAAAGGCTTGCTAACGAAACAGACATTCTGCTCCTCAGCAGAAGGAGTTCCCAGGCAAAAGTTTCTGAAGCCAAGAGTGAACTACTCAGCTCAGCCTTCGCTACTCACCCCTCTGACTCCTGCCCACCGTCCCTCAGCTCTCCATCATGATGCTGATGGCATGTGCCAGGCACACCACAGAAGCTGGGAGACAGCTGAAGACTGCAGAATGCTCATTTCTGAAGCCTGCAGTTTTGGACGTTATACACACATTATCACAAAATCACCAGCACATTACTCTGGATTTGCAATTCCTATCACCAAGGGACTCTGTTTTATTTCACGGGTTAAAAACCTCAAAAGTTTAATTCAGCTCTGTGTAAGGTTCAAGACACTGCATCTGATATTCTGCATCTCACCAGAGAACTTGTGTTTTGTATTTTCAGGCTGGCAAACAGCTGTCTCCACACAAAGGAATATTTTTTGCCCCAAGAGACCATCCCAGGAACCAAACGCAAGATTGGAACTAAAATCTGTGCCGCCCCGCTTAGCCTTCCCACTGGTGTTTACCTAGCTTCAGGCCTGGGAGGACAAGAGGGCAAAGCAAGAGGGAGGTGGAAATCATTAAATTGGTCACACCAAGGAGAAAGCGTGTAGTAAAGAAAAGAAAGCGTACTTCCTCCAAGAAGTCGTGGGAATAGCAGCTCTCGGCATTTTGCAGACACAATAGGTCTTAGACCATAGGGACAACAAGTCGAATAAACAGGGGGCTTTGTCGCTTTGATTGAAGATTTGCTCTGTGGAAAGCAGGGAGAAATTCACATAAAGACGACTGGCTGAAGAAGGGAACTAAACAGGCTCTAGCAACTGTGCTGCACGCTGTGCCTTGATGGGGAGGCGGTAAGCAGTAGCACAGCATCCACCAGGATCTGGGATCCCTGCCACTGCTGAAGATGACAGAGGAGCAGCACCGCTTCTTACACTGACAGTGTTACCATATCCGTTGTAAATGCCCAGGGTTTATGAAAGGACGTTCAGCAGACAGTAATGGAGGGAAAGGTGGAATGCCCGACACCAGAGAGGCATGCCACAGAATGAGAAACCGGCTGAATGATGGGCTGAATGGTGCCCTTGCTGCCAACAGGAACGCAGTGAGGCCCTGCAAGCAGGCCACGTGCCAGGGCTGTTACAACAGCCCTAATGGCATTGGAGTGTAATGAAGTGGAACTATCGCCGCCCCACCAAATGCAGACAACAATTTAACTGATGAACCAATTGGGTAAAATATTAGTGAAAGTATTAGCAACCTATTTAGCTATATGTTTTTTCCTCACACGAACACTGGGTTTCATGCAAAGCAAGACAGCAGGGAATAAAACTGTAATGCAGGCTACATTAAGCTAATGCAGTTCGTGCTGTAGCTTTTGCATACTCACATGATACTCATACTTCTATGTGTCTACTGCAGCCACATTTGTTAAAAAAATCTTTCTAGATTTAGAAGATACACAGAAAAAACCTTCTGCCTTAGAAAAAAATGTTTACCTCCAGCTAGCAAAAATCAGGCAAAAAGTTTTGGGGCAGGTTCCAAGTGTCTACAAACAGAAGTGTCCCCTTGTTGAACATGTTTGGTACTGGCCTCCGCTAGCAAGAGACCACTGGATCGGATAAGCCTGACCCAGCTCTCCAGCTCACGACTGGACACATTCAGAGCGCTTGCAATAACGATGCACTTACCAAACTTCCCACCAGCAGCCCAGTTACAGGCACTATTAAAATGGCTTCGTGAATCACTTTCTCGTGCTTGACTGGCAGCAGTGATTCATGGGCACTTCAGGCACATGGGACTGATTTAGTAGGAAAACTCTTACTTCCCTAACATAAACAGTTCCTTATGTGGTTAATACTTCTTTCTAAATTAACCATTAGATTTAAAATTACTTGTTAGGCTTTTAACTGAGTAGGTTTTTTTCTCAGAAGGGGGTCCCTCCAAGAGAACACATATCCTCTGTTCCCCATCCTTTTTAGCAACAGAGCAATAAGGTATTCACATTCAGCAACAGCCTGAAATTGCACATAACCTGTCTGGTTGCTAGTTAGAGAAGCACCACAGAATACATTTGAAATAGATGGGTACGCAGCCTGATGGTTTGCATGCTTTTATGTGCCTGGTGTCTCTTTGAAGCTCCTGCGTAGAAAAAGATTGGCCTGATAAGTGGTTTTCCTTTCTTTTCAGCACTGACTCTACCATCATGGATGGTGAAGGTAGTCTGTTAAGGTACTAGTTGCTTCAAATCAAAATGAAACCCTTTCTCCAGAGTAACTTGAGCACCTGGTAATGAATGCATTAGAAGATTTATCTGTCTTGAAAAGAGTCAAAATATTCCAATAAGCAAAGATAAATCATAAACTGCAAGTGAAACCCAACTGGGAGAAATGGTTTTAAAGCTGCAATGGAGAAAACAAAAGCAACTCCATAGCTCATTCCGTCTGGAAGGAATACAGTTTTGAAGACTGTTACAAATGTACAGAATTGTGTCCATGTAACTCACTGCAAAGTCAGAGGGATTATAATAATGACATGAAGGAGATCTGCTGCCACAGCAACAAACAAAACCCCCTCAACCAGATGCTAAATATGAATGAAGGTTTTGAAGATATCTACAGACCCGTGTACAACAGCACAGTAGCAAATGAGAACTAGCCTGGACGCACCAGACTGGCAACAGGCTTTGGAGAACCAAATTTTCAGCCACAAACCAACATGGGCCAACTGCAGTTCTCTGTTGGATTGGTTGGGTCTTGTTTACACCTCCTAGGAGCGCTCCCAAGTCAAGTGAGTTATAAGCCAACTGCAATTTGTATGTGGATACCATACTGAGATGCTGGGTTTGTGACCTTTGGGAATTCAAAGCGATCAGATACTGATATGTACAAGCAGCTTTGGTTCCTACTTCTGTGCACTAACTGCACTGGTGCAACAGTTCTTCAGATATCTGAAAGAATCCAAATTAGAAAACAGCAACAAACCCTTATATGTGTTATTAAAGCTGCTCAGAGTAGTTTAATAAGCAAGCAAGTTTTGGCCATGGTTCTCTGAAATCAAATTTACTTCCGACAAAAAAGGTACTAGCCCAGACCTCTAGGTATTCCTCCTAGCAGTAAGCTTCACTCTTATTACAAAAGGATGAATCAGTCACAGGTTTCTGGGCAATAATCCCTGGGAAAAGTCTTCAGGCATGGATTTCAATGGGGTTTGGTTCCAAGATTCCTTTGTGAACTTGTCCTGGTGAATGCTGTAGAGTGTAATTTGGCACCTTGGAAAGACAGCAAGGTGTCGGATGCTAGGCACCCAGAAGATACTCGAATATGGAAAGGAGATGCAGATCCACTTAGCTCCTGCAGGACAGGCAGGCAGCAAACACCAACGTATCAAGCATCCATCAATCCCATTTCCTTTGCAGGCAACTCTGAGTGATAAATGTGGCTGTTACCTCAGTATTACACTTGGCTCCTTTGCTCCATGTCAAGCCGTCACATTAGCTTAGGGACTCTAACATGGGGGTTGGGAACACTTTCGGTTCACTGACTCCCCAGACATTTTCCAGCTAATAGGTGGGTCCCACCAGAAAGATCATCTCTGTAGACCACCATGCTTCCCCAAGGAGCCTGGGTTTGTTTCTTACCTGACTTAGATGCCTTAAAGGCAGATTATGGAACCAGAGGGACTCCTGCAGCAGTCAGAAAAGTACAAGCCTAGAGGCTTGTCAGCTGTGAGATAGAAAATGTGGAAAATGAAACTGTCTCCCATAAAGCTGCAGGGAAATACATGGGACAGCTTTACGCTCCTCTCCAAGGTACTGTGTGGAGATCTTCACTGACTCAGGACAGTTGTGGCATCAGTTTATGACCTGTCCATGTTCGGAAAGTTAGGTTTGCATCCCTAAGAGCTAAAGTATTGGGTAAAGGGAAGGGGAAGGATGTTTTGATTTTGCTTTTTAATAACAGGAGAGAAATCCAAGCCTGCGAGAGAGCACACAAAGAACAGGGCCTTCAGCGGGAAACAGCGGGAAGCACTGCCATGGGACCTGAGCATACCGGCTCTTCCCTGGCTTTAGCACTGACTTTTAAAGGGTGCTAAAGTATAAAATACCATGCATGATAATCAACCCATAATCCAGTAAAGCCTCTTGCAGTGTGGTCCCTACACGCAGCTTCTGACACCTGCGCAGATCTGGGTTGGACGCCTGCTTTCCATCCCCACCAGTGGGAGGAAGTCTCAGTTCTTCAGTGCTGCAGCGTTTAATCCCTCTGCTCCCAAACGATATGCTGAGGACCCCCCAAAACTTACCTTGCTTTCATCCCAGTGGACCACCCGGCTGAAGAAAGTTTCTAGTGGGATTGAGCTAACCATAAACTAACGCAAGCAGCCTAACTGTGCTTGAATTAAACAAATGGCAACATGCCTAACCAAAATCCTCGAAGTAAAACACAGGGTTAGGTTACTTTATGTTCGTTCATGCCAAGAAGAGGCAATTCTTCCTGAGAAATGTAATAGAGGGGGCAGAAGTGGGGAAGACGGAAAGCTGCTAGAACAGCAGCTTGAAATCAAAATTCAACATCTGGGGAGGTATTCACCTGAACAATCAGCTAACTTAAGGAAGCAGGGAAATGTCTGCTGTCTGGGATGAGGACTAGTCACAGGATCACATGCTGAACCTCTCTGAAAAGAAAACGTTTGAATAGAGCACTTAATTGGAAAGGATCACTACTGCAAATTGCATCCATCTAAGTAAGCACAGCCCAGCAAACAAGCAGCTGGGGCAACCTGTCTGTGATTTTTAAGTGAAAAGCACTTGAAACCAAAAACACACAGTGTATGTAGCTTTACAGGGAATACAATTATTGCCAATGGTACAAGCACTTCAAATGTATAAACGACAAAGTCCTACTGTTTAAGAAAAACATGCCTGAATAGAGCTAGATCAGATATCAGGACTGCTGATTTGCTTTCCATTGGCTTCAGACCAAGAGCAAAGGAAGAAAAACAAATTAAGATCTTCAAAAGAGTATCAAAATATTTGCTAGCAAAGACCAAAACACGTATTTTCACATGCTCCTTTCCCTGACAATATTAGGGCACAGTTCTGTGCTCTGAAGAGAGTGACTGCTATTTGCTTTAAAATATCCTGAATAGCCAATATCTGATCTGATCTCATCCATCTAGGAAGGGCAGCCTGGTGACAGAGCAGGGAAGAACTCTGAGTGTGGGTCCCTCTGTTCAAACTTTCCTCCAGGCTCACACTGAATCTGCTTCCAGTTAGCCAGGCTATAAACAGCTTATTTGGTTTAGCCATTAAATGGGTCTGGTCATACAGACCCACTGAGAGCTGCCACGCTGGCAGCCAGCAGGACCCAAGATGTGGATTCCCAAACAGTTTACACTGGTGCAAGCTTGGGCTGCCACCAAAACGAGTGGTTACCCCTTCCCCCCCAGCTCATTTCCACCTCTTCCTTTAACTTTGTGCCCTGTGGCGAGCAGCTGTAAACAGAGATGTTTGGTTTTAATAGACTTGTTTGCCTGGAGGCTCAGCAAAGTGACCAGCTGACCAGTGCTCTTTGGGGGGATTCAGCTGCCAGAGTCACCCAAGCCAAACCCTCCGACTCGAGGATCTCCACCTTTTGGAGGTTTGGAGCACAGTTCAGGCTGTATCCGAGACCCTGGCAACAGCCTCTGTCTGAAAGGCACTACAGGACTATGTGAACAGGGGCTCCAATCAGCGAGGTGCACACCAGTAACAACGTACTTGTAGGCACTTACTAAACTGTATGTCATTAATTATAATTTAATGATACACGACTTTGTATTTCTTTCCTTGATTCCATCTGGACTCAAACGACTAAGATTAAAGGTCTAGGTCGATCTGGTTAAGAATCATACTTGGGTTGAAAATAGCTGTGTTTTCCAGACTACAGACAGAGATGTACAGAATTACTTTTAACAGGAGCAGAGCTTTAGCTGCTGAAGATGCTCTGCCTGGAAAAACAATGACTGAGGAGGGCTACAAGAGCAGGCTCTAAGGTCACAAGCGTTATGCAGAGAGTGAACAGGATGCAGTGGAAGCCAGAAGCAGAAAATTATTTCAGAAAAGAGAATCCATGGGGGACAGGTCAACCCAATAGTCTTGGATGCATTCCTCACTCAGGAAGACTCAAATCGCTAATCTTCTGGGATGGCAAGAATGCCCTAAAGGAAAGTTCACCATGTACTCTCCCAGTTTCTTTCTTTTTCTCTTTTCCTCAGCACCTGGTATTTGGGGAACAAGGTACTGGACTATATGGTGCTCTCATGTGACTAATCCGGTGAGGTCCTTTTACATTTGAGGTTATATCCTCTATGCCACAAAACCATTTACGACAAAGTTTTACACAACTTAAAAACAAGTATCGGCTCTCTGGAGTTTAGCCATCCTACAGAGCATAATGAAACACTATAACCTGTTATAAAATTCCCTGAGATGGTAAAAAAATAATATCAACCAGAAAGATATTCTAATTTTAGACTGGTTTCTCTGTACGTCCTGATCTAATTCCCACAAAAAAAAAAACTTGGTTTCATCTCCTGCATATTCTGCAAGATTTTTTTAATAGGGTTTTATTATTTTTTTTTAAGGCTAGAGATCCCGAATTCCTCCAGGCTACCTACAGAGGCCTAAAAATAGTAACAAACTTGAAAATTGGACAAAAGGGGATTTAACACGCCAAGGACATAGTCTGTGGCTGGTGCTGAAGGAGGTGCGGTTTCCAAGCCAGGCAGGAAGCTTGTTCACTCAGTTTCACAACAAACACTGGACTGGACATGGCAAAACCCCTTTGCTTTCCCTGCAGAGTTGAGGGACATCTTCCTGCTACTCCTTCTCGAAAGTTATGTAAAAAACCTGGACGGCACTACTGTAACACTAACACAGGCACTGAGCTTTCCCAAGGAAATCACAAACTGTGCTACAAAGCTCAGAGAGGAACAAGCCACCCTCCTCGTATGTCAGCGCTTGACCATGCAGAAATGCTTTGGCCACCATGTCTCCTTGGATTTTAATGCACACAGGAGTCACACCGTGCTCTAAATACTGCTTGTCAAACACCACCGCTCCCCTACAGAAGACAGTGCATGCATAGCTTCACACCTACTAGGAACTAATCCTAACATTTTTTCCCCACAAAACAAATACCAGCACTGGAAGGCCATGGAGGTCTCTGGCTTCAATGGCCACTGCCATCACCACCGCGACCATCACAAAATCTAGAGGGGGAGGAGCGGGATCTGTAGAGCTGGAGCCAGCATCAGGTAGGGCTGGCTCAGGGCCATCTGCAGCAGGCACCCATAAACAGACACACTGCTGGCACCATGGCTTGGCAAGCAGATTTTGCCTCGTGACCAGAACATCTTCTGTACATGCAGGACATCTTCACCCAACTGCCCTCATAATGGAGTTTGAAATGTCAAAAGAGGCTCATGCCCTACGCAAGGCTGTATCCACCCCCATTTGATGGTCTAAAGAAAAAAGCAGCCAGAAATTATCCACAATGGGGAACATGGAATAAGGAAGTGGCAAGATGGGCTTGGTAGTGGCACAAAACTGTATCTCGAAGTTTCCGTTCCCCAGTTCCCCTCCTGAATCTTCAGTTAGGGTTTGTAACAGCTGGTGAGCATGTGGTTACAATTGTCTCTGAACATCCACCAGGAGAAGGAGAAGAAGGAGGAGGAGGGGGGAGTCACCCGCAGGCAGATGTTTAGCTGCAAGCAGGGCACAACAGGGCCGTTTCATCAAGTGTGGATCCCAGCAGGCAGGTTGTAGGATCCTGGGGACCTCACAACCCACAGTCAGAACAAGATGTATCCAACCAGAGCTTGTCTCCCTTAAGCAAAAATGGGTGAAAATGTCAGCCAATTAAGCTTTTTCCACCTACATCACACCAGCTCCAAAAGCCAAACATGATCCCAGCAGAACTCTCCAGGAAGCCTTGCTTCAGCAGATCTGAACCCCTAATGTTAAAATGTTAAAAAAAACAGAACTGCTGCGTGGGTGCCCCCAAGCCACCCTGTGAATATTAATTGCTTGAATGTAATTGTCTCTCCAGTATTAAAAAGCTCTCCTTCTCAATTAGTGGAAAGTGACTCCCACAGTTCAACTGAAGGTTTAAATTTGGAAGGGAGAGATTTTCTTTTCTTTTTTTTTTTTTCTTTAATGTAAACCACATACTTGTAAAGAACCCATGGATAAGGCACTACAACACAACATGTACAGCTGTAATTCTGGCACCTCCTTTCTGTGACACATTCAGGGCCATGTTTTTCCAGTAGCAGTGGTCAGCACATCACAAAAATTAAAGCTACGGACAACTTCAATAAATTCAGCCCATACAGAAAATAGGATGACACACATGCACGTCGCTGGACATGCATGTAACAGTGGCTGGATTCAGGAATCAAACACAAGGGCACAAGTCCATTGCTGTGGTCTCAGACTTACCCTGCGCTTGGTGCCTTCGGCTTCCAGGGACCTCTTTAGGAACTAGACTAGTCAAAAGATACCTACAAGTGACCATCAAGACCTTCCAGCACTACTAGCACCAGGGCAGGTGTGACTGAAAAAAACATGCAAATACCCCAGCTAAGAGTTTCCAAAAACTAGCAAATACAAACCCAAATTCTTGTGAGGATGGGTGACAGTGATCTGGGCAGAAACCTCCCTTCCGACTGTGAGGCTCAGTTAGGTGACTTTGAACAAGGGGGTTACCTCTGCACTGCTAAATAACACAGGGGCGATGACAGGTCACTGGCCTGAAGGCCAACTGTGTCCGACGCCATATTACACTTGGCCCTGGGTCACCTTTGTGTGGTGGCCCTGTGACCCTAAGACATAACTATTATTTTGTGGGATCAGGATGGGGGGAGGCAGTCCAAAAGGCTGGAAAAAATATGAAAGCTCTGCCTCAGTCTATTACATTGTTTTTGCAGCGTGAAACGTTTTCCAGCATGAGGACACACACGGCAGGCTCTGGGACAACACTCAAAGTGGTCATCAACAGTGTGAAGCCCACTGAGAAAGTGCTGGAAGACTGGGAAGGGCAGAGGGAAATCAAATGCCCCAAACCAAGCCCAGGTACTGACTGGCACAGACCAACGCAGTGCCAAGGAGCACATTAACAGCAAAGCAGTAAGGCCATCGGCTCTACCTCTCAGCTCCCACCACCTCAAGTAAGGGTAACCATCAGGCTCTACTTCACGGGTGTCGAGTAAAGACGAGCAAAGTGTTGAGAGACTGTCGGACTGGGGACCTGGTACAGAGACAGGTTGGTAGCTTCCCTCCTCTCACCCCTAAGCCACCTAATCGGGTTCACCAAGGAACTAGTCCTTGTACTTTGTGTGCAAATTTGGACCTCCTTTTCGCTCTGTCTATCAAACATGTAATGAGAGTCATTTCCCTACGCTTGCTAAGGGTAAGCTTGGGCTAACATGACTTCATTGCTGACAAGTATCTCATACTTACTGTATGCTGCTAGGATTAAAGACTTGGAAGGAATTTTGACCTTTCCAAAGCTTTAATTTTGTTGAATTCATACCTGGTAATAATCACTGCTGAGACTCCTTATAGCCACTGTCTCCAAGCTCAGGAGATACATCTAGTGAAACCAGCCCCACAAAGTGATTTCCCTGGGTATGGCTGTGGCGTCACAAAATGCTACTTGAATTCGTGACTTTCACTAAATGGCTCAGAGGAATCTTCTTAATGCCAAGATAGGCACCAAGAAGAAAAACAAATGCTTTGCTGTTCACCAGCGACACTGTTTTTCTTAAATACACTTGAAAGAGGGCTGGAGGCAGCAGTTGCACCTAACAATCTCCATGAAAGCCGTTAACGTTCAAGGCTGCCAAATAACATCCTTTTTTTTTTGTTTGCTGTTGTTATCCTCTTGCTTTTTATCCTGTACTGCCTTGATGGAGGACCAAAAGGTTCTTGCGTTCACACTGTAAAAATGCCTCTGAAAATAAAGAGCTGATTCTGAAGTACAAAGCTGCTGTTGTGGGACACTGCAGCATCTGTTTTAGCATGCCACTTTTATATTTAGAAGCAGCGTATCTCCACAGATCAAGCACAGCCGGCAAATCACTCAGCAACTCCTTCCCACCACCTCTCACAAGTCAGTGCCAGCCGACAGGGGGGCACACGCTCCTCTCACCCTCCACACCTCCGCAGCCCTGCACCTCCTCTGCGGCACGCTGCAACCTGCCTGACTCACGCTGCCCAGCCTGGTATCTCTAACGCTGGTGTCCTGCCAACAGCTCAGCTCAGCAGCAAGACATGAGCCCGACGGCCTCCGACCTTGATGCAACGTGCTGCTTTTTTCTTTTTCTGGGTCACGCAGCGCAGTGGGTACACTCTGCATGGCATATGTAAGAAAACCCATGCGATAAAATCGGGGGAGCTGCTGAAGCACGCAAACTGGTGCACAGCTCTGACCATCGCACTGTTCTGTCCGTGTCCCCCGGCCATGTTTCTGAGCCAGCACCCACAGCTAGAAAACAGTGCAGTAAAAAGCACCACAGCTAGCCTCTTCCATTAGGCAACTGGACCACTGCTCTGAGAAGGTCCAGCAGGCCAGCCAAAGGAACTTAAAATGAGCACAACACGCCTGCAATGTGTGTGCAGCACGAGGCTCGTGAAGGTGTGTAGGATTTGTAGCTTCTTTTCCCTCCTCTCTAAGAATAATCTGCCACTTAAATGTAAGCAGAATTGCTGTTTGCAGCACAAGGCGGTGCTGTGTAACTCGATCTTGGCACCGCCAAGAAAAGCAGGGCAAAACATAATAAAGATGCAACAGCAGCCGTCAAAGCAAAGGTCACAGGACTGGTGTTTCAAGCGCAGGAGGGGCACCAGCTAGAAAAGCTCATCTTGGCTCTGTGCTGTCTATTAAAAGGATGAGGGGTGAAGGGTATGATGCCCTCCCTGGCTAGGAGAAGCAGCATCTTCCCCATACATCTTCACCCCCATGGTTTTCCAGTTTACGGCAGGTGAGCACCTCAGCTTGCAGGACCAGCAGTCTCCTGTGAGGGGACAGCACTGTTTCTGGGTGGCGTTTTGCACAGATGTGGACATCAGCTAATTAGAAGAGTGAAATTTCAGCCCAGTGAGTGTTCACAGCAGAGGGGAGAGGAAACACTCATTTCTTCTTTGCCTCCAGCAACGAAAGCAAGCCAAGGAGTGCTTGCATGGGTGCAAGCAGCGGAGGGTGACAGGGCAGGGAGGGCAGAGAGGGCAGACACAACCAATGTGTGCGAGCTCCCAAGAGGAGTGATTGGTTTTGGCAGCTCCCCTGGAAAAAAAAGCACTGTCAGCACGGCAAAACACGCAGGAAAATCTTTAGCTGGCAAAAGCAGTTTTATCTTTTCCAGAGGCAGTGAAGAATGGAATGGAAAAGGCCCAGAGCTGCAGATAAGGAAGGGAGCAGTGATGGGATCAAGCCAGCTCTGGAGACTGGTTAGTTCAGCTCTCTCCTGCATACAGCACTCTTCTTGGAAAGTGGGTGTTGAAGGAAAACAGAGCCTGGAAGAACCTGGAATATTTTTATCTACTGACACAGCTTAGCAAATGCCACATGCTTCCGTTTTACACAGAAGGAAAGTGCCTTACCTGAGTAGTTTTCGCCCTTCTGCCTTGCATGCTGTTACTATGGCTAATTTGTGGGTTGGTGGCCCCTTCGGAAAGGCAGTGGGATTTCCTACAGGGCAGCGTGTTGTAATTACTGTAGGAAGGTGCATCCTCAGTGGTAACTGATACCATCTTATGGCTGCCAATATCTGGGATGTCAGACACTAAATTCCGGCAGTACCCTCCAAAGGCATTTCGCGGGCCTCCATTGACAGTGGCATTCGTGGTTTTGGGGGAATACAAGTCGCTCATGGAGTTGGCACGCTGGCAGGCAACCAGCGGCTGGGGGCTACCACTGGCCTCCGTCCCCAGGGTGGCCTCAGCGTCCTTCTCCTCGGCCAAGCCCAGGATTTCCTCGTTGCTCGTTAAATGCTCCTGGCTGAGGTCGGAAAGTGAAAATTCCAGGCTGTCCTCACGCCAGATGTCGGCTGATTTCGAGCGCTTCTTCTTGAAGCTGGCCGTCTCCATGAAGTTTGTCCCGTTGGCCGCGTATCGATGTGACCTGCCGTCACCCTCTGCCAGGAAGGGCGGCTCGTCCCCATAGAGCCGGCTCTCCTCCGGGTCAGGCATGCTCTGGATGGAGGCGGCGGTGAGGACAGTGCTGCTGTCCACACTGGGGGTGACGGAGGAGTCGGTGTGATAGGAAACGGGCCGCAGGCCCATGTCCACACGGTCCACCCAGATGGGGCTTCCAAAGTCCTCTAGGTTGGCCTCCTGGGCGAAGGGCTCCAGGCCATTCTCCGCCAAGGACTGGGGGATGCTGGGGGTGCTGCTGGAGCGGGTGCTCACTTCTGAGTTACGGTGGATGATTTTTCCAGAAGAAGCATGCCGTGTCCGGCGAGAGGCTTTATTGGAGAGGCGAAGCGAGCGGGAAGTGTGCTTGCGGCCCAGGCTGGTGTGCTTGTCTCCATAGAAGGCATGCTCCACACTCTGGCTCTCCGCGTTTCCCATGGTGTCACGGTCTGCAAGGGGAGAGAGTGGGGACTGTTAAAGGCAGCAATCAAACATGCAGGCAAGAAGACACATGGACTCCCCAGTGTACCCAAAAGGGCTTTTTTTTTTTTCTTTTCTTAATGAACCTGTCCAGAAACCTACACCACAGCTTCCACCGGGTCTCACAGGACATGCTGTAACAGCAGCAACTAATCCCACAGAATTCATTAAGTGAGCCAATGACCATACCAGCAAACTTACAAATACAGCTCAGTTAAAGCAGTATGTAGGAAAAAGCTAGACAATAGCTGTGTAAACGAAGAGTGTAGAAGAGGGAAGGATTGCACCTCGATGCTTGGTGTGAATGAAGCCAGTTCACCACCGAAATGCACTGGCAGTCTGTGCGCTGCAGACGTCTGCTTGACTCTTAGCATTAGCTTCATAGTTCCAGCCAACACCACAAACTCAAAAAATCAGCAGCTATTGTTGATCTGCATGTAACAAGATGCCAAAAAGTAGATGAATATATACCTTTATCTGAGATTGCACTTTTTTTTTTTGCTAGGAACTGCGAGTTCAAGCACCAAATAGCAAAGTACAAATTCAACTGTTCGGCAGCAGGCTAATGACAGGTTTGATTTCTGGAACAAAAAAGCAGTGCAACATTAAGCAGGTACAGAGAGCCCCACGCAAGAAAGCTGTATTATGAAAAATCAATTAGCATGAGTGACTCAGACTATACAAAAATAACCTTTCCTTCCTACTCACTGTGAAGCAGATAGCTAGATCTAAGCGCTTTGATCTAGCAAAGGGAAAACCGAGCTGGAACGTGGGGACTGGGTTTCTGTCTCCATCTCCATACCTAGCCTCCTGCATTATTCAGCTGTGCATGCCCCACCATGAAAAAGGTTTCCCATCCAGAAGGTGGGAGTGATGACCTGGATTCAGCCTTGGAAAACACTCTGAGATCTGTGATTTCACTCAACAAATGTCAGAAATATTTTATCAGTAGTATTGGCCAAAGAGCAAGAAGACAAAGGAGAAAAGTAAATGTTAAAGAACATGGTGATTCAAAAGTAAATAGGAGATCCTGAATTACACACAAGACAATTATATATAGATAAATAGTTCATAAATATTGAACAGAAATTCCAAGAAAAAACTTCCTTGTTCTGAGGTATTTCTATTAGTCTTGGCTGAAAAAAAAAGCTGCCCTGACAGTAAAATAATCTGGAGTTTTTAATTTCTTGGGGCAACTTCCTCTCATTTGACGGGATGCGCCAATGGGTATTGAGCCAGATGTTGGCAGAATTGATGTGACCATGTATTCTCCCTCGCTATCTAAACACACACTATCGCTCCTGTGCAGAACTGAATTAGCCCTACATAAATTACATAGAAAGCAAGGAACTGATTGTGCTAAACACAGGCACAGAGCTTCTGCTGTAGGCTGCCCTGGGTGCGTAGGGTAGAACTGAACTTCTGCAGTGATACTTCCGACCACAATCAGAGGACTGCACTTGCTACTCTTCTACCCAGCTAAGTAGGTTGTGTCTGAGGCTAAAATTCTGTTCAGTGCTGGAGCAACAGGCACCTCCATAAATATCTGGACATTTCTGCATCTAAAATAAATATAATCGCATGTGAAGTAAACTATACCAGGAAATACCCTGCATCTACTGAAATCAACAGCAGAACTCCAATTGACTGTCATGAGACTTGGTTATCATGCATTGTTTAGAAACATAAATGCACAGAAGAGACGGAAGTTTTAATAAAATTTAAAAAAAGACAGCATTATAAATGCCTAGACAGGGTTTATTATTCCTTAAAAGCTACAGCTCTTTGATACAGACTGAACTGAAAAACAAATGTCAGCTACCTTTTGCATCTAAAACATTTTAAAACACAAAATGTGCACTTTGTCTTCCACACCGCTGTGTAAAACCAGACCTCAACGCTGCTCATCTTGCAAAAGAAATCCTCTCAGGGTAATGCTTTTTGCTGCTTTGATTCTGAGTTTCTTGCTAACCACACCTGCATTCGACAGCATTTCCACATCTGCAAAGCCCATCAGAGCATGCAGCCATTCGTCCCCAGCCTCCAGTCATGCAGCCATCACTTCAGTACCTATCTAAGGAGAAAGAACAGTTTTAAAAGTCCTCTTGAAACCCTGAATGATGGAAGAGTTCTTTACCTTCAGGAAATGCTACTGAAGGGCAGAAACATCCCCAACACACCACAGAGCGAGGCACACTTGGTGATGAAAACGCTGGGCAGTGCAGCTACAGAAAGCATCCCCGTGCCACCACCTCGACGTAGGCTCCATGCACATCGGGCAAAAGTTCACTCAGCCAAAAAGTAACAGAAGCACAAACGACTTGGCAAGGAAAGGAGCCGCAGCTCAGGCTGCATCCCGTAAGGAAATAACGCTGCTGCGAACACTCTCAGGGAAGGAGGGAAGTCTTTTCTCAGAAATGTTTACTGAGTGATTTCACACAATGAGAAGTATCTGCTAGATACTGGCAAGAAGTGTCAGACTTCAAAGTAAAGATCTGTCCCTTTTTAATTCCATGGATTGGCTCTTTAGGTGAGGACACATTTGCAAATCCAGCCGACGACTATCTATCCTGCATTAGCCCATACCTCACTCCTGCACCCAGCAAGAGGCCTCACCCTAATTCCACTGATTTCCCCAGCAACAGGTTGCAGCCCGGGTGGGTGCAAGAGGGCTGCAAGCAGACAAGGTGCAGCTAATCCAGCCAGAGCAACGCGAGACAGTGACATCCCCGTGGTCCGCCACCATCCCCAGGCAGAGGCCATCTCCCCTGGGAGATGCAGGACACAACGGGCTGAGCCCGCCTCAGGTGGAGACAGTCAACCCCACTGGGTCAAGCTGAGGGTGACCATTTGTGGGGTGCCCGAGACCAACGGCCTCCCCTGGAAGGGACCCCCATCCCACCTTCTCACCCCCATTTTCGCCTCCCTTCTGCTTTCCTGGCTCAGCGTTTCCACCAGTTACTCTGAACCAATTCAGGTGCTCATGCAGCTGAGTCCACTAAAGCAGCAGAAAAAAAATCCAGAAACAAACAAAAAGACTTTATTAATTAGTTTATTTTTGCTGAGACAGTGAGTTGAACTCACACGTGCCAAAGGCAGCACAAGGGTGCCCATCTGGGGACACAGCAGGGCGAGGACAGGGCAGCATGGCTGGAGGGCAATGTGGGAGCCAGGGAAGAGGGGACAGTGAGTGGCACCTCCCTCGTTTTGGGGCAGCAGTGAGCTGTTAGGTCAGCTCAGGCAGACGTGGAAGGGCAGCCCTGAAGCATGTGAATTCGCACTGAAGCAGATGCTGGCATCCTCAGCTAGCAGGAGCGGGCACTGGGCAGGGAAGGGGAGCCCCAACCTCCCCCTGCCAGGGGCAGCAGCAGACACCCTGGGGCAGAAAGGTCTTAAACAGCTCCAGCTAGGACTGCCAGATGCTGCTTGTCTATGGCTTAACTGAATTTAGCGCACACAATGAAAAAAATCTGTATCAAATTAAGAAAATGAGTAATGTTAATGGAAGTTGCACGCAAATGCTGTTAGAACAAAGGCTCCCCTTGTTAGCTCACCCACTGAATCCAAAGGTGACCATTAAAGACCTATCAAGGTACCACCAGGATACAACATAAATCAAGTGTGACACATCTTGATGCTTTAAACAGGTCTGTTGCACTCGACCAAGGATTGCGATGTGTCAAAATCTGTTCTGAATTATTCTCCGAAGCTAACAGAGATTAGCACACACAGACCGTGCACTGCAAGCAGAACTAGTTGGACATTTTTCAGCAGAAAATGTTGATTCATCAAAACCCAAACTTTTCGTGGGAATAGACTGCTTTTGATGAAAGGCTCCTCCGCTCCGAGACAGAGAGATTTGAAAGCTGAAGCAGGGAGACAGGCATGTCTCCTGGAAAAGGTACCAGCTCAGTGACTCAGTTGCTTGCTGAAGACGCGGAAGATCAAGATTCGTATCTGCAGCCCAAGTCAGGCAAATGAGGGGTGGCACCTTGTTCCTCCACATCCTCAAGAGGCAGCCTGACCATCGAGTTACCAGCTGCTCTGGGAAAGGGCTCTCTCTCCCAGATCTGCTCCTTCCTGGTTCAGAGCAGGGAAAATGTGGAAAATTGTGGAAGTCTTCAAGGGTCCAGGGAAGTCACCTTTTAGCCAGCTTGCACAGCAAGAGACAGTACAGGGGTTTGAGTTGTTTGTTTGTTTGGTTGGTTTTTTAAACCAAAACTTAAGTTTGAAATCAACATTAGGATATCCACAGGGAGAACACGAACTGCAGGAAAACTTTGGAAAAAAGTGTTCCCTACATCAGCTACCCTAGACAAGCAGACTGACCTCTAGCTGAACTGCTGAGTTTTTGCTGGATGAGTCTTATATGAAATGGTTACACACAAAGATGATCACATTCTAGATGACCGCTGATGACAGCCCCCTCAAAAGAATATAATTTTCTCTGCAAAGTCATTTTATTTTCTCTTCCTGTACCCCAATATTAAACATTCCTTAAAATAATTACAAACCCAAAATAATCATTTCCATTAAACCTAAGGTACTAACTCTCAAACTTGCAAAAAGTGGGCCCTTAGATTCCATAAGAAAATCTGAAATGTATTAATTTTCTAACCAAATTTGAAGCACCTCACAAGACAACAGATTGCAAATTTAAAATTAGATTCCAGTGGGAGGTCCTGGTGACAAATCTGTATTTTTCTCCTGGAGTGGAGCTTGAAGGCTGTGAGAACCAGAACAATGACTAAATCCACAGCAAGCAATGAGCCTACAGAAATAAACTTCTGCTAAAATCTGCCAGCCAACAACAAAGACTTTTACTGAACTCACAAGAACCACATAGAAAAATGTACAAGACTAATAACCAAGTGTGAACATACACATTTTATTGTAATTAAAATGTGCTTTTTCAAAAGGGCAAGAGAGAGGCTGAAATTCCACAGTAAGCCTTTGAGTTTCTTCGGAAACTCCAGCAGCATATTTAATTGTTTTCAAATCAGAACCTTTTAAGCAGCCATTTCTTTTCTGTAAGCTGCTCTCGCATATGTTAAATCATGGGATGGGCTCCAAAAAGGCCCTGCAGGCTATTCAAGTAAGGAGGAGAGAGGGAGGAAGGGATGTCATCAGGAGCTGCCTGATGGCCATTCAAATGCCTTTGTATTGCTAAACGGGTGTAACCATAAACCACATGCAGCTATCCATTTTTTCCCCTCCCGCGAACCATTATACAACACAGCAAAGTCCTAAAGAAAAATATATGGACACACATGTACCTTCTGAGGCAGTACTAGTATCCAGCGCAACCTTCCCCAAGAGAGCTGTGGCATTTAGAGGTATAGAATTGCAAATGATACCAAAATGAACAGTTACTGGGACTGCAGAAGCTGTCAGCACCTGCCACTCAGCGACTCCATTACTCTCGCGTCAGAGTCTATGACTATATGCCAAAAACCTGGGGAGAAAGAGGGGAGAGAAAAAAAATCAGACAAAGGGTTAGCAGGAACGGCTATACAGGAGGACGTTCTTCTGCCAGGTCCTGTTATCACTTACCTAAGAAACGCTGTGCAATACAGCATGTGAATGCTGTGCTCAAGTTTGAATGATGAAATCTGATGATGACAGAATAAATGAAAAACCCAGTCAAGCACCACCAGCCCAAACTACAGAACACGGAGAGTTCCTCTTCCCACCACCTTGTACAATAAAAATCCCCAGAGACATCAACATGCCCCTGCTGAGGTCAGTCTGTCTCAGGCAGGGCTAGAAAACCTCAGGTCCAAAACCACACCTGCGTCTGGAGATGACTATCAAGAAAGGCACCTTCCAATAAACCAGGGTTTAACTCCTGGCAGCAAGAGGGGACCCAACTGCCCAGGGAACAGGCCCAGAAGTGGAAGACCTCAGAGAAGATTTCTCTGCACAGACTGTCTAATTTACAAAAAGGGTGGTTGTACAAGCAGGGATTTCATTAACATTTTTCAAGGGCGAATCAGACATGCAGGGCAGAGCATTTACATGCATTTTTGCACATGGTGAAAGGATCATCGGGTTAATTGCATTCATTTAGGCATGGATACAGAAGACCAGTCTGCACTTATTTAGACCTAAGACAAGTCATAAGAATAGCCCTCAAGTTACGCACATGCATGCACTTGTGTGGGTACCAAATCCCAGCCCTTTCTCGGCCTGACACCGCTGGCAAGCTCCCTTGCGAGTACACCAGCTCAAGGTCTAGTCCTGTGAGATACCAAGAACACAGGCTCACCTGAGGGCTGGGTATGCTGGCCAAGCCAGCTCTCAAGCCACCAACTTCCCCTTCTCCCTGCCAAACACTGGCAGTGAAACATCAGCTCAACACAGCACGCAGAGCTCTGAGTTATAAACTTTTCCAAAAGTCTCAAGGAACAAAAACCTTGGGAGAGATTATAGATGCCCTTCTTGTTATTAGAGCTGCTTGGTGGGGAAATTGT